>NC_141693.1:1178990278-1179505278 GCF_964263255.1 Lissotriton vulgaris | reverse complement strand
GTATGGCTCTCAAATATGGGAACTAGACATCCTCATTAATGAGCATTTTTACTCAGTTCAGGCCGATTCATGTCTCAAAAACTAGAGAGAGGACCCCCGGGGGGATTTCCAAAAAGAACAAGATGGCCTCACACCCCCCCAAGGGTGTCTTGCTTCATCATTGGCCATCCTGTGCTCACCAGAGAAAGCTCTAGTGGCAGACGGCCCTCATTATAGAGGGACTATTCAGGGAGGTTCTAGAGGAGTGGGGGATCCTGACAACTAAAAACCTGCTGCACCTACCTGTGTTCAAATTACGTCATTTATTCAATGGGTGGAGTAGGGGTGACTAAAAACATGTTTTGGACACTTGAGGCACAATTAAGTAGCTTGAGTCCTATCTAGGTCGGCATGTTTCCGCCCAAAAAGGGCCCACAGATTGGTCTGGGGCTTTCTTCAGGACTAGGATCCTACTTGTCCCTTTTTGAATCGCTTTTACAAGTGTCAACACCCACTCAGTGCACACGCAAACTTACTGTACCACTTCCTAATGGCTGGTCAAGGTCAATTATAGGGTCTATAATTTTGAGACAGATAGATAGATAGATATAATATCTCTCTCTCTCTCTATATATATATATATATATATATATATATATATATATATATATATATATATATATATGTAGAAGCAAATGTCCCTTGCTGGAGAAGGAGCGACCATTCAGCGAGTGCCGGTGCCGAGTCAAGGACAAGACTCGTTTAGACTTTTACAAAGCAATTTGAAATAAGTCACCGCACTCTTCTAGGATTTGGTTAAGCTTTTTAATCCATCAAGGAAAAAACTTCCTCACCTACGCGTTTCAAACAGATTACTGTTCTTGCTCATATTTTTGAAAGACATGAGGCTAGCGAGACAGCGAATTCTGTAATTCTGAGTCCAGGCCAAACTTCAAAAGGTAAATTGTTAGTTTATTGTGATTCCTAGATGCAAGAAGTGTCACTCTCTATCTCAAGTCCCATCCACTTTCCCAAAACTCACCGTCCACAGGGGAGATGAACTTATTCTCATTGACAAAAGCGCTCAAGTCAGAGGGTTCAGGGTAGCCATGTTTATCAGAATCCAGATCCACAGTCAAGCAGGTCCACTTATGATTGGTGACAGATGACGCCAGCTTCTCCTCATCCGTGGCATGGTCTTCCGATGGAATGATGGGTGGTGTCTCTGGAGTGGGAAGAGGGGTTGACTCCTGCAACAGAGAAAGGAGCAGGCAGTGCTATAGGAGCCAACTGGACAGACCCTTGGTCTTCAACATGGATAGTAAAAGGGCTAGATGCCCTACCTTCTTTACATTGGCTTTGCCCTTCTTGTTACCCATGCTTATCAGCCCTATAGTTCCTTTGAGCCCTAGGAAAGAAATACTTGCAGTGTAAAAGGCTCTCGACTATAGGTAATTTCAGCTACTCTTCTTTATGACGTACTGTTGCAGGAATTCTCTTCAAGAGTCCATTCTAGCACCAAGATTAAATTAGACTGACAGGAACCTTTAGCACTCCATCAGACAACCATTCTCACCTATCACCAATGTACTTCTAGATGCTTGTGTATGCTAGGAGCTGGTCGTGGGTTGATCCGAGTCTCTTTTGTGACTCTGTCTACAACCATGTCTGAGCCCAATAGCAAAATCGACATACGTGGATAAGCGATCTCTAACTGGCTAATGACAGCCATCGATATCCATGTTCCCTCACACGTCAAAATAGGCTAGATGCCACCATGCTACCAAATGGTTTACAGACAACCTAAAATCAGCCAAGCTTAAACAATAGTATTAAGAACATAAATGGAGGAAAAACTAGTCCTTGGAGGCATAGGAAATCTCTGCAAAACACCTTTAAGAGTACAAAATGCATATCCTACCACACAAATCCACCTTCTTTACTAGCAAAATCCTCTCGTCCATAAATAAATTTGAGGAGATCTTTGGAATTGTCCCCGAACTATCAAACCCAGACAGAGTCACATTGCCCATCACTGCATCCCAGTCCCTCTCCACCACACTTAATAATTTTTTCATTGACAAAATAAAGATCATTAAAGAAAGCATCCCCCAAGCACTCTTGATCACTCCATCAGCCTAGGGACAGTACCTAGCATATTCTGGTACCGCTCCAGATGAAAATAGGAGAAGACCCACTAACAATGAACTATTGCCATATCCCTCCTGCCATTTTTGTGTAAGGTACCCCATATCCCTATTGCCACTTTTGGACAAGGTATCAGAAGTGCATGTGGCACGAAACCTCTCCGCCCTCTTAGAAGAGACCAAGGTCTTGGACTATGCCAGGCAGGTTTATGAGAAGCCACTCCACAGAAGCAGTCATCCTCTCTTTGATAGATGACTTACATGAAGAATGTGATAAAGGAGCCACCCAGGTGCTGGTCTTTCTGGACCTGTCTGCAGCTTTTGACATAGCGGATCACATTCTCCTAGTGGACTGAGTTGAGGATGTGGGGCTTCTGACAAAGCACTTCACAGGATCATCTCCTTTCTAACAAACTTCTCCCAGTTGGTCAGTCGACCCCCTTACAACTAATATATAGCCCACCTAGACTGTGGAGTCCCACAAGGCTCATCTTTCTCACCAATTCTCTTCAACTTTTACATCCACACACTAGTCCATTCTCTCAAAAATATGAATTGTATAGATCTATAACTATGCGGATGACATGCAACTACTTTTCAGGATTGACTACTCCCAAGAATTTAAGGAGAACTTTCAAACCACAATGCTGTTCATCCGCGATTGGATGAACAGCAACCACCTAAAACTGAACTCAGATAAAACCGAAATAGTCAGTACTAAAAGTAAGATTGATTACTGGACAGCATCATTCTGGCCCCACTTAATGGAGCCCCATCCCCCAAATAAATCTGTAAAGAGTCAAGGGGTGATAATTGATGCTGAACAATCCATGAAGCTACAAATCAGAGTAATAATCCCAGGCCTGATTAGTATAGCGACAACCTAAACAGTGCCACATCACCCCTTGATGAAAGGACGCTGCTACATCACCCCCATGATGAAAGAACTCTATTGGCTGCCAGTGGAACAAAGAACAATATTCAAAACTGGCTGTATAATCTTTCAAAAAACCTCAACAATAGCAGCCTGGCATTTATTACCTCCCAAATTCAGGAGTGCACCCCCAAACCCATTCTGCGCTCCATACATATGAACCATATGTCGGTACCTACATTCAAGAATAAGAGGACAGGAGGCAGCAGATAATCAGTCATTGCATCCAACATCTGGAACTCTTTCCCCCCCAGAGATCAGATCATCCGCATGTTACAAAAAATTCAGGAAACTGCTGAAAACCTGGCTATTCATTCAAGCATACAACTAAATCCTTGCTAGCAGAACTTTCACATACTGTTTCCACCCCAGTGCCATGAAACCGATTGGCTTATGCGCACTCTACAAGTTCCGTTAACATAACACTCCAGCCCACCAGGAGCGAGCTTAGCTCTTTAGGATCCCCCGCCAGTTTGACACAAACGTGCGCAACCTTTATAAGTCTACTCAAACCCACCAGTCTTGGTTAGACCAGTTCATGAGGATCCCACACAGCCTGACATCAACATGTTTCTGCCTCCTCCAGGTTCCACCCCAGCCAATAAGTATTTTACACCAGCTTTCTAGGATCTAATTTCACCCTTCAGGAGTTGGCTCAAAGCACCCAGAGCTTGCATTAACCCATGTAGAAGCCACAGCCTGACACGTAGCTGCACCAGACAGTCAGCAACCACATCAGCGTTCTAGGAGTCAACACCAGTCCATAAGCACACAACTCCAGAAGCCCACTTCATCCCAACTGGAAGCTGCCCCAAGGACCCACGAGCCCACGTTCTGTGACATGAAGACAATCTCGCCACAAGGAATTGACACTGGCCAGACAGACAAGTGAGACCACCTTGTGTGTGACTGATTTTAACTGATCTGTACCGGCTTTCAAGTGGCTTCTGTAGTCAGATGCATATTCACACTGACATTAGATTTACCTGTGATGGTGGATCCGAGAGTGTTGTCCTCTTTGGAGACTTCTTCACCCTAAATGTATCACTGAAAACAATAAGTAACAAAATTACCGAATTGTCTGCAAGCCAGTCAATACTTCACCTACATGACAGTCAGTGTTGTGCATGCAATAAGAGTCAGGGCACCTAATGGGTGGATTCCTGAGGTTCTTGATGTAGATACATGAAATATCTTCATTACCCTGTAATAAAGGTGCCTCCTGTGTCCCTGAAACTGACCCGAGTTTTTGTGTGCTTGTGGTACTTTGGTACTCTAATCCCTCTTTAGCCCTCCCTTGCCTCATCAAGTTTGATTCACATTCCACAAGCAGAAATTATCAGCTTAGTTCTAACCACACGTGGACCAGTGGGGCTCTTAGAATGAACCTTTATTCATAGCCCACACATGCCTGCTGTGAATCCTTGTTCGTAGGGAACTTCCTACATGTTGGCTCCTTCTTCAAAATGGAGGTACTCAGAATAAAAGCCATGCCCAATTCTATATACATCACATATTCTGGCCAAAGTGATCTAATTATAAGGAACTACATAACTCTTTCCACAGGGATACTCAGATCCCAGGTACCTCAAACATACCCTAAAAAGATGATTCAGAATGAGACCTATTTCCATAATTTGGTGATGTTCCCTTGTGTAGAGAGAAGTTTGAATTTCGGAAATGCATGTGAAAGGTTAACTTTTTAGATCCTACCCCAAATGCCAAAGATGTTTTAGCAGTTCTCCCACAGTTAAGACACATGTGAAACACACACAGACACAGGCACCACAAAAACAACAGTAAGAGACATCAAGGTGGATGTGGTTAAAGATAAAGAATTATATAGAGAAGAATAAATTAGTGAAGATGTTTTGGTCTGATGGTGGGGGGTTTTGGGATTGTGGACAAGGCTGGAAGAGGTTTCAATATATAGTTGTGTATGTGTAATAAGACCTAGATATACAATATAGTGCTAGAGGCAGATTGTGGTTTACTGATTATGTTTTAAGGATGTGATGGGTTGTAAGTAGAACTAAAGTTAGGTTGAGAGTCTGCTGGCAACTAAGGTGGAGTTTACTGTGTGATGGGGAGGGACTGTGATCAGAGTGTAGTAGGAATTGAGGTTGCTCTTGAGAGTATACAGATATTGAGATTGGTTGAATGCACTGATAGAGAGCCACTGGAGAACGTGATGCCGATTGCCGAATAATTGTTTGGAGGGTTAAATGCAGGCATGGTCAGTGGAGTGACATTTAAAAATATGGTTGGGTTGGAGAGAAGATTGAGTATTAAGGCTGGTTGGAGGGTACGATGAAGACTGCATTTGATTATAGGTGTGATAGGGATTCTTGATATTGGAGCATGCAATTGAGATTGAATGGCACTGGGTGGTTGAAGTTGACTAGTGGGAGAATTGATGATTGAGGTCTGTCAACAGTTGTGATGGGGTAAAAGTCGATCAATGGGTGTGATGAGGACATTGGTGGGAGGGATTGAATAGAGTTGGGTTGAGGGGTATGTAGGTTGATCAGAGAGTGCCCTGGGAATGGATGGAGGTTGGTTGGTACTTTAAGAGAGTTTAGTGCTATGCAATGCGGCTGAGGTCAGCTGAAGTGTATGGTTCAGTCTTGGGGTGCAAGGTATGAAAGATGCTACTTTGTCAGAAAGTGCACTGAGGATGAGATAAGGACAAGCTGTCACGAAGATTGAGGTTGTAAGGGTTGTACAATGAGTATTGAAGGCAGTGGCCATCCACAGTACTGTCAATCTGTTCCTCTGCTACTAGGCATCATGCATTCAGGTTCTCTCAGAAATCAGAATTCTACATGAACTTTAGCAGGAACTAAAGCTTTTGTGTTCCCTGTCTGGCAGTGTTCCCCCTCAATCTAGGAAACTGGAACATCCCTTGCACAGTCAATGTTTCTACCTATAAACCTCACTGTGTACTTATAAGTGTGAACTCTAGTAAATTCCTCATTTCATCTTTAGTTAATTCTGTACTTCTTGTATTGATTTGATTTCCTACTCATGATTTCATATTCTATCCAGTCCACAATTTCTGCTCAGTTTGAGTTTTGAGCTCCATTTAGCTAAAGAGTTACCTGTGTCCAGTAAGTTCTCAGGGCATTCAATACACTGAGATTTATTTCTTTTTACATGAGATCTATATTGTGTCAGCTCTAAATTTCACTGTTTGAGACAAGCATAGCAGGAGCTAAGAGTAGCTCAGGAAAGTGTTTTAATAACAACTCTATATTGCACTGAAACAGCAAGCTGGCCTTCTGAAAGAGAGCTTGCATCGAGGCTTTGTACTAACGTTTCTAAATGTATGTGACTAAATGACTAATTTTGCAGCCCTATTTCACAAGCAGTTCTTAATCGAATTTGTTGCGTTACTTCATGATCTGGGACACAGCATCCAGGAAAACCATCTCTCAGCACTTGAAAATAATATATATATGCCTAGCTTATGAGCTTGATGGGATGAGGACCAGCCAGCCCTGAAAAAGCTCATTACTCTTTGACCTAACAGGGATTTCCAGAATGGCCGGATCAGACCGACTGAGGAAAAGAAAGCATTGAATTAAAATGCTTGAGCTAATGATTACCCATTGGGAATTCCATGGTGTGTCATTCTATTGAACGAATTTTAAACTTTTCTGTGCCATTACAGTAGCAGAACAGCCCTCTGAAAGTCAGACTTAGCACCAGCCCAGAGAAACAACCAAGAAAATCTATTTTGCAGAATAACACATGTAGCCACAGACATGTTTTAACCTTATCGATCAGGTGCAGCTTCTGTCTGGGACACTTTTCTAAGCATACTCTCACTTACAATCACTCACTGTAACATCAAATTAGTGAGTGAAGTATTCTGAGTTGGTGGGTGAATCGCTCTATATGTCAGGGATTTACCAAGGTTTGGGTCCGAAGGTCATTGTACCTTGTGACTTACATCCATTCTTTTGTGGTCATAATCTCAGTTTTTGTTTACCCAAGTCCATTTACAGAACAGATGCATAGCAGTCACCATAGTGGCCCCTTTCCCATAGTACACAGTTGTAACAAACAATAGCTTTGCTCAACACAATTGTTTTTCTGAAGGACTAAAGTAAACCTGGGTAATTCCAGTACAAGTTAATCATTTATTCTACTAATCTGTCAATGAGCGCTTCCTCATTCTACTCGGTCCACCCACAAACAGCTTGGTTTTAGCTTTTTCTCGACTCCTACTCTTTCTATGTCAGACATACATGGAGTCTACTATACCTTGTTTACCTATGTACTGAGCTGCATCTCCTGTACCAATTTTGTACCTCGCTCCCCCCGTCAGCTGCCTCGATTAGATGGGGATTAAAGGTGAATGGAGGACGAGATGAGATAGGTGGGGTGATTACAAAGAAGCTTGACATGGGTAGCAGAAAGTGATGGTATGTCAAGAGTAACACAATGAAGATCAGTAGATTAAGTGTACTTACAAAAGAGAACAGACAGACATCACATCTTCTACCATCCTAAAACAAAGGAGACAAAGAAGAGAAAGACAGACCAAGAACTGGCACATGCTCTGGATGGACAAGAAAGGTATTACTAGGGAGGATATAGGTGATGTGGCGGGAGCACCCAAGTGGTCTATAAGGTATAACCAGTATAAGAACAGTGCACAAGAGTAGCAAGGTGAGACATTACCAGGAATGCAGGTGATTGATGTATGTTCTGTGTGACTCTAAGGAAACAGCCTGTGGTGTACCCTGTTGTTTACAATGAGAGGGTTGCAGGCCGTAGTTTACTGATGTCCTTCAGTGAGCTGTTTGTGTATGGCAGTGTCTATGCATCTGTGTGAATGTGTTTCTACTCTTAATCGGATTACTGTGTGATTAGAGGTTCACAACAAAGCATTTTTCTGTTGTGATGTTACGTATCTAGGAAAAGCCCACTTCAGTCTGTAGTGTCTGGCCGCTCTCTCTGCCATTTTGTCAGCTGCCCTGCCAGCTGTGAATTTAGGGAGTCCTACATCCACTGTTGACTATAATTCTGCTGCTAATGTTCTGCCTTATTTAGAATCCTTGCACAATTGTGGCTTCTGCTGCAAGGTCCAGTCCTTTTATTATTGGACAGTCCCAAGGAGCTGACTAATGAGGGCACGAAAAAGCATAGGATCTTCACTTTCTAGTGATGAAGAGTAGGTCTCTACTGACGAAACCAACATCCGAACTCTTATGGATGGAGGTGACACCAGGAGTATGTTAAACAACATGCCTAATATTTGAGATGATAGGATTATGGTGTGAGAGGAAGGAACCTATGTCTTCACATTGGGACAGGGAGCTGGGCTCACCTAACTGCTCCAAGACAAGTTTATACACCGAACAGGATTGGATCCAATGTGCCACTTTGACCAACGGCACAGTGATTTGATTCGGACTAGCTTTAGAGGGCCTCGTTTGATCTCATGCACTCTCACTACCTGCCTCATCCCACCCCTTAAAAGGCATTTCTGGGCCAGATGTGAACCTTCTCTCAGAATCCATCCTGAAAGAAAAGATAAGCGGGATTAAAATATTTTCCTCCAAGGCAACTGGCTACACCTGGTTGCTTCTCTAACATCTGTTCTTCAGTCCTTACTCAACACTTTCAGCTGCCATTGCATTTTGTGAAGTTGTCATTTCTCTGTTAGTTAAGAATTTTCTAAAATGGTGGTGCCTCTATTACTTTGCAGTTTAGTCTCAGCAATCCACGAGAACTCCACGTCATTCAGGAGGTCAGTAGGAATATTTATTCAGATGCTACTTCCTGCATTTGACAACACATGCACCGTAACCCCACCATGCCCTGGCCTTTTAGCTGGCAAACTCAGCAATACTACTAATCTGCCCTGCCATCAAGAGTGAACCAGACGGCTCAAGAGCTCTACAAAACAGACTAAATTATCTGTGGGTCTAGCCAGTAACTAGGCGCTCTAGGATGTCTAAACACAAGTAAAGTATATTGAACCTCACGCAGGGAAGACCTATTTAAAGCATGGAATCCCATCACTCACCAGAGGCGACATGCTTCATCATCTAGGCTCTCCTCCCAACTGTAAATCCTAGTACAGCCGAGGGCTACAACCCCCTCACTGTGAAGGAGGAGCACAGGGATGTTTTCAATATTCAGGGATGTACTAAAATACACCAGATGAAGAGCTAAAGTTCATTACTAGGTGATGGGTGCAGTGCTCGAAGAAAAAGCGTGAAAAAGTGTACTAAAACTAACGACCAGGAGAAGATAAAGGTTTAATATATATCTCCTGGTGTCAGGGTTAAAAACAGTGCTGAAGCAGTTTTAAAAAATAACTGCAACTATCATTTTAGGGGGTCAGTCTAAATGTTTCTGCTATCATGACCTACAGAGTGTCTAGCATTCCTCAGGACCAAGAAGTGCAAGCTAGTGCATAAAAATCCCAAAACACAGGTGTAACTGCAGTGTAATTACGGCTCAGTGAAGCTCGAGGTACCGACGGATAGAGAGGTGTCTCATGTCCTTAGCAGTTGCCAGGTGAGGTGAGGCCTCTTACCCACACATTTTGGATTGGACAGCTACACGCACCTAGAATACAGAAGTTTGGTGTGTATGGTTATATATATTCCTTTTAGCAGTTATTCCTGTGTTTTTCAATGTTTATTATTATTATTTTTTCACACGGTATGCAGTAGCTTACACTTCTAGGTCCTGAGGAATGCTAGACACTCTGTAGGTCATGATAGCAGAAACATGTAGACCGACCCTCTAACTTGATAGTTGCAGTTATTTTTTTAAACTGCTTCAGCACTGTTTTTAACCCGGACACCACGAGATGTATATTAAACTTTTTTCTTCTCCTGGTAGTTCGTTTTAGTACACTTTTTCACGCTTTTTCTTTGAGCACTGCACCCATCACCTAGTAATGAACTTTAGCTCTTCATCTGGTGAAAATAGAAATCTGCCCCAAAACAAAATACAGAGAAAAAATGCCTCGACAGTTAAACACTTTGGTATCTTTTCATTTTAATCCCAGGTCGTTTAGCGATAAAGTAGTTCTCCTTAAAATATGCAAGCTGGTCCTTCTGTTTTTTGTAATGTTGCTTTCTCCCCACACTATGTGTGCTTTTGAACCTAACTGCAAAAGAAAAAAAAATGAAAATTGTGGCCAAACGTGGCAATTAGTGGACTTCATGTTGATATAAGGAGTTATTCAAAAAATGTCAATGTTTTATGCCCATAAATCAGAGAAATACAATTTATGATTCGAGTCGAGGTACTTGATGGAAAAGCTATGTACTGCATGTGACTCTAAGATAAGATTGACATTGCAAACTGAGATAACATCCCAATGGGCATGTCAGCTATGTACACTGTGAAGGAGGTGGATACAGAGGTAACAATATAATGAAGCCTCAGAGAAGGTCAAATCGAGAGCCCCAATACGCTAAAACACAATACTGAGCTAGTGTACGCTCACTATCGAATTTTTATCTATGGGCCTTTTATGAGGTGGGGCTAATAATGTGCTGGTCCGTATGACTGTAAAGTGTACAGTGTGTGACTGAAGGGAAGATGTGATTGTGCGCACCACACAATGTATGTTTCCAACACACCAAGCCATTAATAAACATAGCAGTGGTATTAGCAGAAGGAACACTTTCACAGTTTAGTACAAGGTCATATATTAGGTCGGATATAGACCTATAGACCTGTACAGTGTCTGTCAGCCCTAGTTCGTGAGTGGGGGGGGGGGGGCACAGAGCAAACAAGGGCTTCTGGACCCCAACCCTGGTGATCAAGATAGTTTGCCGCTGATGTCAAGGGGACCTCCCTACTATTGCTCTGCAAGCTGACCCAAGTACAACCCTTTCTACACTTGACTCGAAGGGTAAAGAGAGAGAGAGCAGTCACAGGCTTGTCAAGGAGGTAGTGTGAGAATCAAGTACTCAGAACTGAGCAGTCAAACAACAGATACAATAATGTAGTGTCCAGCCCAATGCTCATGTTTTAGAAAAAGAAAGTACTTTAAATCTCACAGCAAAACCCAATACTTCTCGAATCGATCGATCCAATAGAAAGGGCTGTTGGAATTTGCACTAATCGTGAAGTACTACACTTCTCTCCTTTCCCTGGTAATCCTCTCCCCTCGCACTGAGGTTGTGAGTCCCGCTATTACTGCCTCTTGTGCTAGGACCTTGGCTCAGGTGCATTTTGCTCAGTTTCCATGAATTTACAACAGACAACTCAATTCAAAGTTTTAGAATGGCTTTTTGTACCACACAATCGCAAACAAGTGTGGCGGTCTTAACTGCACCCGTCCCATTCTCTCTCCCGATCCTCAAGTGCAGGTAGGCCCTTGGTCAAAGTCATACATATAGAGTTCTACCAGCACACATATCACAGGCCCACTCTACACACACTCGCCATATACATGGAATTTCAGTGCAGGGTTTAGGGTCTCACATAACAGCAGAACTTTATTTGGGAGGAGTCAGTTGGCCACACTTTCACCGACAGAGAAAAGGGTTGGGTCAAACTATTAATCACAAAACAAGTTATGTTGCCATCACTTCATGTGAGAAGTAGATCAGGTACAGTAGTTTGCTGTTCACAATAAGGGTCTCACTCCAAGTCACATAACAGGGAGACTTATATCTGGGAGAGGCCTAGGTCTCTGCGCGCATGCTAAATTAGTGTGAGACAAGGACCAAAATAAAAGGGAGGACACCAAATCCACAAAATAAAAACCTGGCTACTCAGGGCAGGGGCACACGCTCGTATACCCGGGAAAAATCCAGTCACAACAGGTTTGAAGGCACTCTGGCGCCACACTAGCATCTAATACCTAAAACATGTCACCAGACTTAATTCAGTGACTGATACTTCTTTTAAGACCTGATTCTCTCTCGCTTGCTTTTAAATTGGTTCAGTCTTTCCACAGACTTTTCTCCATCTTTGTGAGCTTCGAAAAACTCTGGAATTTTCTAGAAATTCACCTTAATAATGCTTCATTTTCAATCTCAAACGTAGTATTAAAAACAGAACAATAGTCAATGAACCATGGCCACAGTGCTCTTCCTACCCCCCGGCTTTACAAGTTAAACTAACAGTCAGACCTGAAACTGATAATTAGTTAGTATCTTTCCCCCTTTGCTCTTCTCCCATGGTACATTCCTTGTACCGTTACTTACGTCTTCAGGGGTGTCTTTTTCTTCTTGGCTGGCTTATTCAGGGCTTCTCCATCACCCCCAGAGCCGCTGTTTGTACTGGCTGGGATCTCAAAGGCGGCTGGCGCCCTAGCCGGTGAGCTAGAAAGCTTTGTGGATGCCTTTATGGGACTCCCCATGTCCTCCGGGCTGTCCGCCCTCATCTCATAGGCAGCCGGCGCCACAGTCTTGGAAGGGTCCTGCATTTTCCCACTGGAGGAGAAAGGGTTAAAATTAGGGTCATCCCACTTGTCAAAGTCAAAAGTGTAGGACCCCTTGGCAATGGGTACATCGTCTGGGTCTTGGGGGGGCTTCACTGGTGAGCTGTCTGGCTTGTCTAACACTTTTTTTGCTTTTGGTTTTCTCAGGGGCATTCTGGCGCCAGGTTTCTTCCCCAGTTTTTTGGGAGGGGGCCGGGCGGGCTGCCCTTCGCCACCCTCCTGATCCTCAGAATAATCGAACTCCAGCCTGATGGATTGAGCGCGGACCACGGGGACCTCCTCCCCTCCAGTGTCTGGAGGGGTCACTTCCAGGGCCTCGGGCTCTGGGACGGGAGACCAGGTCTTCCTGGCAGCTGGTGGGGAGTTCTGAACCTTGCCCACGTTGGTATTTGTGGGCTCTGCGGCTGCAAAGAGACTTGGGTCAAGGGGGGAAGAGTTGAGAGACCGCCCCTTGGGCTCCTTGTCAGTCTCAGGAATAAGAGGAGGCGTATTACTGGTGGGGGGGTGGTCTGTCTCTGGTGCTAGAGCGCTCGCAGGGGGCACCTCAGTTTCCTGGCTGGAGTGAACCAGCTCTTCTGCTTCCTGGTTGAAGGGGGAGGCCGCTTTCTGTTCCCCGGCCTCAGGCTCGCCCTCTTGTGGCTCTGTATCCACTACGGTTTCGGCTGGTTTTTTAGCTCCTGACTTTTTCTTCAGTGAAGCAGGCCGTGGTTTCTTGACGCGCTTTAGGGTGCTGGAGGCACTGGCGGTACCCAAAATGTCTCCAAGCTCGCCAAAGCCCAGGGAGGAGGATCCGTCAAAGTCACTTGCCTGCAGGCTGAGGGAGCGCGCGAGGGTGGATCTCGGAGGCGGAACCGAGTCGGTGGACTTCCGGCGGGCCCGGACCTTGGGTTCTCGAGGGGCAGACCCCGCTTCAGAGGGAGAGCTCTGAAACGGATCGACCACTTCGATGCTGGCAAAGTCCAGGTTGTAGGTGCCACTGCTGGCTATGGGCTTGTCCTCGTCGAAAGTGGAGGAGAAGGAGCGAGAAGGCGGGCGGAAGGGGCTCTCGTCCACGGAGTCGGCCTGGGACACATCTGTGTGAGAGACAGTATCGGAGGTGGAGCCCAAACCTGCATGGAGAGAAGCAGAGAAGCCAATTAGAAGGAGTAACATCAAGATCACGCAGACAACCAGCACAGCAGGCCCCCATCCCTCCAGGACATCAGTTGGACACACAGGCAGCCTGACCCGAAGTGCAATGTCCAGGAAAGGCTATTGAACTAGAAGAGGGCCTAGTATGAGGTTTTCAATCATGGGTGTGAGAAAGTTGAGAAAGCCGCACTTCTCGGCATCTATGATAGAGCACACACAAGGAAAAGGTTCAGAACTGTTCAGACATTTTAATGTTGGAGCTCCGTTTACATTAGAGAGGCAGAGGGCCAATAATGACCGGCATAGACCTTCTGCTACAATATTCATTTGCTTGCTTCCCTTGCCACAATTGAGAGGAGGGCACAGGAAGAGATTTTATTACACATTCGTCCAGGCCACCGAAGGACTAGGAGTCAGAGGTTGAAATTCCCAAACTTATTCACTTGAGGGCGCTACTGCACCAGAAATGTACCAGACAGTGCAGGACTTAAGCATTCTGTATTGTGGCTGCAGACCCACATCACAGCAATACCAGCCGTCAGCACTATCGACCTGCACAAACAAGCATTTACAATGCAATGGTTTTGCCTTTGTTAAAGTTAGAGCTATTGGCATTGCTCTTGACATTATTTTTATTTATGTTTTTGTAACGTAAATAAATGGCATTGTCGTTTACAATGCCAATAGCTTAATCTCTCGCAAATGCCACACACAAACACCCAGAGAGAGCCCCCCCACACACACACAGAGCCCCCCCCCCACACACACAGAGCCCCCCCCCACACACACACCCACACAGAGCCCCCCACACACACAGCCACACAGAGCCCCCCACACACACCCACACAGAACACGCAGGGCTTAAGTGGTGAAAACAGCACGACTAAAAATACAAAAGTAGGGGCTGGACAGCAAGAGCATTAAAAAAGTACGGGAAAAATTGCACATCAGGTCGGAACATTCAAGACTAGCCAGTGGGCGGGATTATTGTAGGGGCCTGGTGGCTCAATTAATTCCAATCTATAGAATGCGCATGCAAAGACATAAGGCAGCCGAGGCGCCCTCTCCCTGTGCCATAGCAACGCCGACAAGAAAGCGGCGGGCGTGCAACTCACCTTGCAGCTGCTTGAAGCGCCCCTCCAGCTGATTGTAGTTGTAGGGCACCTGGGCGGTGTAGGCTGGGGACATGCTGGTCGCCCGCCGACTCCATATGCCCACCTCCTCCTCTTGATCCTCCACCCCGTCTTCCCATCACCCAAATACCCCCATCCTCCCCTCAAACACACGTGGACTTCACTGGCCCATTTACCAGTTTTTTGACAGTTCTGCGTGAAGGGCCGACATTTTCCTGTGGCATTTACACAGGCTGCACTACAGAGACCGGGGCCTTGAAAAGCCGGTCTGTCCTGTAAAGATTAGCATGTTGCCACACAACATAGTGCCTCTGGACACCCGGAGTGTGGAAACGGCAGACCAGCAACCCGGCTGCACAGAGGGTTCAGCCTCCGACTCACCTAGTCTGGGAGGGTGGCTTCGAGGATCGACAGACACGTGCACCGCTTGGGAAGCAATCAGTAGTTTGGGGGCGTATATATTCTCAGCGCTGTGCAAAACGAAGCACTGCATTCATATATTTATCCCTGGTGTGGCGTTTAGTACTGACAGGCAGCCGAGCCGGTTTCGCTGCTTGTCCAAGTCCTCGGTGTAACTCTGCAGGCTCTCCCTGTCCACGAGAAAGGGAGATCGCGGCATTTTATGTTTTTTGTAACTCCATTAGGCTGTTTAGCACCTGTCAATGTTTTTCAGTGACAGAGAAAAGGCCGCACCTCTTTCCTTGAAGTAGGTCTCTTCCATTCGAGATCGGCGGGAGGGGGGTGGAGGGGGCTACTAACTAACCACAGAAAAAGTTTACACTGAGAACACGCAGGGCCTCTGCAATCTGCTGTTCGTGTAATGGTCTCAGTTTGTATCATTTCTGTTCCTATTGTAAAGCGCTCTGACGCCTTCGGGTAAAGTCCGCGCTATATAAAACTGCATAAATAAAATAAATAAATAAATAAAAACACCCGGCGGGCAGCAGGAGAGAAGAGGCTATAGAGAGCCCACCCTCTGACGTCACGCCGACACACCCACCCCACAGCAAAACACCCCCGAGGAGGGGAGGAGGCAGAGTGACGGGCGGAGCGCAGAGCAGAAGACACACGTGCACCAAACATCCATCACACGGGCAGCAGACATCCATCACACGGGCAGCGGACACCCATCACACGTGCACCAAACATCCATCACACGGGCAGCAGACATCCATCACACGGGCAGCAGACACCCATCACACGGGCAGCAGACACCCATCACACGGGCAGCGGACCCCCATCACAGCGGACACCGCAACCCATCACACGGGCAGCGGACACCCATCACACGGGCAGCGCACACGGCGGTGCTGCCGCCCCCTCCACCCCCGAAGAGATGCAGGCGGTGCTGGGCTGCCTCCTGGCCGCGGCCCTCGTGGGCACAGGTGAGGTCTCCTGTCTTTCTTATCTGCCCTGTACTGCGGGGGGGGGGGGGCCTCTATAGGGTCTTGTGAGGTGAGGACACGTGAGGTTCATCCATGGGGTGTGTTTCTGTCCTGCCGCAGCATCGGATCTTTATCTGTTTATTTATGTGTGCATTGCTCGAAGCGGGTGGGATCCGAGGGACACGACGCCCCCTACAGCTGTCACTTAAGAGGGGCAGCGTCTGCAGTGAGTCCCAGGGCGGGGCCGACGGCTGGACGAGCCCCCCTGCCCGGGTGCAGCTGCTAGATGTGTATCTGTACATATATGTGTGCATAGGTGGATGCGGGTGGGATCCGAGGGCCACGACGCCCCCATATAGCTTTAATTCAGGAGGGCTGTGTCTGCTGGAGGGTCAGGCAGGAGGGGGGTCACCTTGCTGTGAATCCCAGGGCGGGGCCGACGGCTGGACGAGCCCTCCTGCCCGGGTGCAGCTGCCATCAGATATCCAATCTCTACACGTGTAAAGGGGCCAGACCCCGCCAGGGGCGTTCATCCGCGGGGTCACTGGAGGCTTCCAAACGCGCACCTTTCCTCTGAGTGAGTTTTAGTGCAGGGAGCCCCGGCCGAGCGGCGAGACGTGTGATCCTGAGCACCGGGCGTTGAACCACTTTAAAGGTGAGTCTTTGGTGTGTCACAGAAGGAAGAGATTAGGAAACCCCAAAACGCAGCAAGCACCGACCGGTGCAAGAGTGGTGCACTTGACTGATGCTGCCGATCTTTCGCCTCCGGGCGGGTGCAGCTTTCACGTATGCTGAGCATCGAGTGACACTTGCCGTGCGGCCTCTCTCCTGTGCCTGGCAGCCTGGACGGAGTTAAGTGACACCCAAACGCAGCAAGCACCGACCGGTGCAAGAGTGGTGCACTGTTGACTGATGCTGCCGATCTTTCGCCTCCGGGCGGGTGCAGCTTTCACGTAGCCTTCTTCGAGGCTGACTGGGGTGATAGTTGGAGCGGCCCGCCTGCAACGGGGCCGCTCTGGGCACATCAACCTGCCCACGGCACTCCCCTACGCATAGGAGCGACCCGGAGCCCGCCCGCACTCACCGGTTGTCTGAGGCGGCGGCGGCTCCTCTCCGCTGGGCTCTTCTGGGTGACGGTGGCAGGGCTCTCTCCTCGGGAGAGCCTCGCCGGAGGACGGTTCCTTCTTCTTCCCGGCAGGAGCGGGGGTGGCCTCCCGTCCGCTTCCTGGTTTCTCCTCACTCCAGCAGCCAATCACCGCGCAAGTCGCCCGGCGAGCCTCCCGCAGCCTGAACCAATGGTAGCGCGGCTCCCGGGTGACGTCAGCGGTGGTTCCCTCGGCTTCTCCGCGGCCCCGGGGCTGCGGCGGTGATTTTCACGGGCAAAACGGCTGTGCACAAAAAGCGCTCAGGGGAAGCACAGCGCTTCGGACTGACTGCCTGCCTCTATACCGGCCATCGCACAGGAGCAGGAAGGCGGGTGCCCTCAATCCCGGACCAGATTCGGGGGCGTTCCCGGCTTTCAGCTGACGTCGCGTGACGTCGGCAAAAGCCAAAGAATCTCGGGAACGCCCCCGTGTCTGGTCCGGCATTGACGGACAGGCCCCTCGTCCAATGGCAAGGCTCCGTTTACGGAGCCAGCCAATCAATGACGAGGGCCGACCCAAAGCCACACACACAACTCAAGAGGTTTTTTGGCACATGCGCAAAGCGCATGGCCAGTCAAAACCTAAAAAACCTCACACAATAAAGCACCACCCACCGCAACACCATTGTCCAGCACGATATAGCCCATAACGACCAGCTCACAGATACTTCATCACACAGCATCGCCACCAGCACAACACAATCACCTCATTGCACTACCGCCCCACATCAGAACTACTTAATAATAAGCCCTATAAGTTTGCTATAGGACTACCCGGACAGCGATATAATCCTACAAAACAATCACTCCACACCACTGTCACCGTCAGAAGCAACACCCAACAACTGTACGCTATTCCACAGTACTTCACTAAACTGTGCGCCAGTAACAGTCAACGTTATTGCACTCTACACCAGTGTAAGCTAATACACTGTATGCCACTCCACTGTATGCCATTCCACTCCATGCAACTCTACTGTACACCACTCCACTTTATAGTACTTACAATAATAGTTATGACATTGCAAATCACATCTTTTGTAAAAATACAGTGCATGGTAGGGAGTTATAGTTAAACTAGCGTGGCTACTGTGTTGAATACACTGTGTATGAAGGTGCACAAGTTATAATCATTTGAAGGTGTTGTTTAAATTATAATTTAAAGGTAGAAGTATCATTTTAGAAATTTTTATTTTTGTGTAGTTTAAGTTTTGTTTGTAGATAAAGAATAAATAAATATATATTAATTTAAATTCAGTGAATACATTATAAATTGAAGGCATGAGTAACAAAAGAATTGTTTATGTTTGTGTATTTTCAGTTTGGTTTGTATAGAAAGAATAAATAAAGTTTTCCTAAATATAACAAAGGTTTAACCTTTGTTTTTTTTTCATTGAACACACACGCTAGTGTTTATATAGCGCCTTCTAACCAGAGGTCTCGGAGCGCTGTATTCATACCGCTGTGGAACCCTTCCTGGCTTTCCTGTGAGATGTCCACTCCTGGGCACCCCCAAGGTGAAGCCAGGCATCCAAGCGCTGTTGGGGCCGTTGTGGAGATTAAGCAAGCTATTGCCCAGAGTCACAGAGTGGGACCCATGATTAGATTAGGCACCGAGGCGAGAATTATCAGGTCCGGGGAGATTGAGTCCAAGAGCCGCCGAGGCGGGAATTGAACCCTGGTCCCGGGTCAGACCTCTGCATCAGGGTCTGACGCTCTAACCATTGAGCCACGCTTCTCCACACATACTTGTATTGTGATATAATGTATGCAGGTGCACTATAACTATGCGGCAGGGGAGCACCAAACTATGCTGGAAAATTGTGCAGCATAATGCAGCACATTTTTTGATAGTATTACTTCATTATTTTGCAATTTTTAAAAATGATAATACTGTCTGGGCAAAGATTTCACATCATTAAGACCAATTTAACAACCAAATATAAATAAGCAACTGAAAGATGACCAGTTAATCGAGGCGAAGGATCTTCCAACAAAAGCGAACACACATGAACATGTTTTAGTAACTTTTGATCGGTTTGGATTAAAAACTTTTTTTGTTCAAATTTGTAGATTCAGGCATGTAGCTTCCCACCTTATCCATATACCATGCCTTATCACTTTACCGACCACCAACCAGCAACGACCTTCTTCATATATCCCACCCTCATCTGCTCACCTGATTGGCAGACAATCTCTTCCAACTACTCCAAAGACACAACTTCATTTTCAAATGCTCATGTCTTTGAGTACAGTGGAGAACACTCATTGTAATTTATTCTGACCAAACAGTGACTGGATAAAAAACACCTGCATGCTCCAAGGTGGCACTACATCTCTTCGCTCAAGGACAGAAGGCAGACACAAGGATGGACCAACTAGTGAAGGCCGGACAGCAGGGAACATGGCGCTCCTCTGCCACAGATAACCTGTCCCTCAATGGAAAAGGAGCAGCACATTTTTGTATTTTTTAAGTATAACATTGCTAATCTCTCTTTGCAGGGGGTAACAGCACCTGCTCTTCATCATGCCCAATGCAACAAACTTACAAAATAACTTAAAAGCGCGCATGACCAGTGGCACCAGACACTGACATACAAAGGGCATTTGGCCATTGTATCTTATTATCCAATCAGCATGGAGCATGGGGCAGTTTGGATGTAAGCAAGTAGAAAGTGACTGAAGCAAGGAAACTGGTGAGCATTCATATTAATTAAGGTAAATTTCCAGCAACAACCGGATCATGTCCTGCAACTTCACGCCTTACACAATTTTTGACCTCCGCTGACCATTGCTATTTGAGTCAAAGACTTCACAGCAAGCCTGGGGATGGAGATGTGGTTACCGGAACAGGGGGGGACACCTACAAGGCTACAAGACGACAAAGAGACAAATGAAGTGCACACGGAAACAGGTAACACGCAACACTGGGATGGAGAGATGTCTCGACTGGAAAGACATCATCACAAGGCAGCGAGACGTCATCTGACAGGAAGCCATTGACAATACACTGGGTCAGGGAGATTTACACTCTAGGATGACGCGTTTCAGAATACATGGCACTTGGACAAGGCTTACACTTATAGTGATGCTGAACAGGGACTGCATCAACACAGGCGGGGATACTAGGGGATAGAAGAAGTATAACTTGACTGGAACAAGGGCACACCGCGGAAGCAAATCATACTAGAAAAGGGATACATTGACACTGGGGAAGGAACACATTTATATTGAGCGAGGGGACACTTCTGCATTAGGAAAGGGAATACACTAAAACTAGGACAAAGAAGGACAGACTCTGAGGCTTAGAGACTTGACACTATCAAGAAAATATGATTATCTGGAATGGAAACAATGACATCCGGATGGGGAGATATGGAGCAGACCCTAGGAGGAGAAGATGCAGACAACAAGGCCAAGAAACTCAGGTGAGTGCAGTGTCTCAGAGAGAGATAAACAACAGGACAGGAACAGACAGAAAATGGGCCCAGGAAGACTGACAGAAACTACATGTGAAAAATCTAGACATCCACTCAGGAACAGGAAGACACAGACTCAGACAGGGACCCAGAGAGACACAAAGAAGAGCGCTGGGAAAGATGAACACTGACTTGCTCACTAGGACTAGGGAGACACTTCCATATACCCTGGGACTGCCAGACACTGAAAGGCACACCGAGACAGAATGAAACCCAAGACTCATTTAACACACAAGGCTGTCGGAGAAAGGTCATAACTCTTGCCCCGTCATACAGAGCCACAATTGCAGACATCTGTCTGCACCTGCACCAACCAGTTTTCAAAGCCTTGTACATGTCAAGGGTTGTGCTAAACAACACTTACAGTTGTGGCTGCTCCTCTAACACACACGTTGTTCTTTTCACCTTGTGCACATTGGAGACTCCTCACCTTCTACACATACGGAGGACGCTACTTCCTGTCCATACAGAAAGTCGGTCCTCCAAATACATGCAATAATATGCATAAGCACTGTTGGGTCCTTTCACCACAGACACACACACACACACACACACACACACACACACACACACACACACACACACAATCCCACTTCCTCTTGGTCGGCCACAACCCCATCTCCCACCTGTACCTGTATCCTCCGAGAGCAGTTGAATCCTGGGGGCGATTGTTACTGTCTCCTCCTCTGGCTCCACCTGGGGTATGGGAGGTGATGGTGGAGGCGGTGGAAGGGCTTTTACTGGGGTGGTGGATTCGGGGGTTTCGAAGGCTTCTTCAGAGTCTGAACTCCTGGGCAAACATAAAAAGAAATCTATTAATATTAATAATTATAAATATAAATGCAACTAATAATATGAACAGTGGCAATATAAAATTAGAAACTTTTAGTTAAAAACTCTGATTATAACAATAACAATGCAGTGTTCTGGTAACAAGTGGTGGGGGATGGAGACCAATTGACTTCCGATTGACCAAGACATCAGCCAAAGGAAGAGCAATCCTATAGCAGCGGAACAATACTGTAACAACATCACAAGTTATACACGCACAGCAGATAAAGTGCAAAGTAGGTGAGAGCTGGTATATTTCATAGAGTACAAAGGCAGTCACAGACAACCTGCAGCAGTTACCTGCCAACATTTAATGTACTGATTGCTCTCACCAGACCTTCAGCATGTTAGAATCGCTCTATTACACCACATCTGTGATGTGTGCCAGTGTATGGATGGCTGGCCATGTTGTAAAAACTGTTTAATGCGCCTCTAGGAGGGTTGGGAAAAGCACTATTCTGCCTTTTCTTATGTAACAGAACAGGAGTAAACCAACAAATCAGACATGGTAAGGTAATTAGACAAGGTTGGATACAAATCCATTCACTGTAATGAATAGGGACATAGTTTAACCTTTAAGCGAGGTTTCAGTCCTAACAAATAACAGGCTTCGAAACAAAAACATCCAGTGTAATTTACAAAGGGATCTCTTCTGAGGTGAATGTACAGAATAGTTGCCTAAATCTGATATATTTATTAATTAACGTTTTGCTGATTTGCAAACGTTTGTTTCCACTAGTGATACCAGCACATATCTACATTAAGATGTTTTATAAACAGCAATTATCTTAACCGGAGGAGTACACCCAAATAGGCTCGACCATTATAAGTGGACTTAAGCTCAACCTGACCTAAAAATTGAGCTTTGTTAATAAAACTGTAGAGCGCCCAAGCTTCTGCAAGAATGACATCCATGCTATCCCTGTCACAGGCAACCATCTCAACTATCAAATGACAAATACAACCACTACTCACCACGTCCCTAAAGAAACTCGCATTCTGGCTAAACTAGTCTCAACAACAAAATCTCAGCATTGCCATAGAACACTACTCGAGAGGACAAACTACAGGACCTCGACCCCACAGACTTAAATGACCCACACCAAAGACACCAGAAGCATGAAAAGCAATATCGGATTCCAAAATACCCTTAGCGCACAGCCAATAGACTGCCACCAAGTCCTTTAATATTGTAGAGCATAAAACCTCCCAGAAAGTATCAAACAAAGCTATCTTCACTACACAAAGTACCACTACGTCTGCTTATGCACCACTGCTACAACCCGCTCCCAGGTGCTAGTCAACATCACAAACCAAGAGTTAAACTACCTGCCTCAACTCAACATGTCCTAGCACAGATATCTACAATGTCATGAGAGTCAATTTTCGTCTGGCAGCTCTGGGCTCTACCACCGTTGCACTCAACAAGCTGCACTCCTCAAACTGACATACACAATTTTTGCTCCCCTTCTCAAAATTCCAAGGCAGAAACAGGAACACTGGCCAACTCCAATCTCTAGTAGAGCCTGCCTTACCTAAATAATATCCTTGAAACAACAATCCCTAAACCGTGCTTCTCTCATCTGGGGTCCCACTGCATCCTTTGACCTGTGTCTGCCCAAGCTCTGGAATGGAAACTACTTCAGTCAGTATTCTTGGTGAATTATTAACATTGATGCCGCCAACATGACGATCATCTTGTTCTCCGAGGACCTGCGATACAAGTGGCCATGCAGTCTTTCTCACCCAGGATCCAACCTTCAGCTGGGTCCTATCTTTTCTGCAGACCTCTAACAGTGAAACCAATATTTGGAATAATCCCAAACATTGATGCTTCTAGTCTAAAGTTGGTGGGGTTGTTCACTCCAGATGAATTGTGGGAGGCACTTGTATAACAAATATGTAACTGTCACTCAGTGGTGCAGGACAGGTTCTTGTTCGACAGTGGTACTTTTAGAGCCAGATTAAACCTCCTGATGTTATCCACAGGATAGACTTCTAAACTTTGCTGCTAGGGGCAGCTTAAAAGAGGGTAACACCGGTCATTGCTGATGTATGCATCCGTATCTTTGTGTTCTGCCAAGTGCAATATCATAAACATTATTTACTAAGCATTAAGGCGTGGGCAGCATTACAAATTTGAAATTCCTGTAGATCAACTTGTGAAAAAACATTAGTTAATGGTGAATAATGTTTTGCATGTTATCTGCTGAATTGCATGTCTTTTTGTCTCTTAACTTACACCTCTGTTTAGTCTAAAGTGGTGGGATCGGCTTTGTATCATATCAGTATGCTAAAGTGCCATACACATGACAAAACAAGTGTCACTGTTTAGCTGTACTTACATCACATACACCATATCTGTAGCATGCATGGAAATAAGCTAACACTGAAGCATAGTTGGGCTTAAACTGCTTTCTAATTTCAGTCACCCTGTGTATACCACTCCGCATCCCATCTTCCGCTTCCCTTTCTCAGTCCTAGTCCTCAGTGCAGTCTCCCGAGAAGCGTTGGACGTGTTGGGATCACACCAGGGTCTCCGTTTTAGGTTTCGCCTGGCGTCCACTGCGCAGCAGTGTTCGCGCAGGCGAAATCTTATGTTAGACAGTACAGGGCTTTGTCCCGCCTCTCTCTTCCATTGGCTAGCTCCATAAATGGAGGCTAGCCATTGGAAGAGAGATCTGTCAGTTATTGCCCGAGCAGATTCGTGGGCGTTCCGGCGATTTTTTCGCTCTCCGCCCCTTTAACAACGTCATGCGGTGGTGGGCGGTTGTTTTATTTTTTTTGTCTCGGCATGTTTGTTTCATTTCCAACGTGTGCTTTGCAGGGGTGGGCTGCGCAATTTCACTTTCCTTGATTTGCAGGTAAGCGGCATTTTTTTACTACTTTTTTAATCCCGTTCCCGCCCCCCCTCCCGCTGTCCGTGTGCCCATTACCGCCCCCCCTCCCGCTGTCCGTGTGCCCGTTCCCGCCCCCCACTTGTTTACCAATTTCTTGGATAGAAATTGTTTCTACCATCTGGTACCCGGAGGGCATCTTCAAACAGTAAAGGCAGCCGTGCGTGCGGTAAATAGCACTAAGAAATCTGGATAGAACTTTGGGAAGTATTAGAGGACTCTTGTAAATATTATCTGCTTCTTTACAAGATTACGTAAGATCTGGTATCACATTTTTATTTGACACAGTGCGGGAACACAGACAAAACGTGAAACATCTGCCAATGTTCCGGAATATGCTTGAATGGTTTCCGAAAGAAGAGAGCAAAACAGTGTGTGTCCACCAGCCGTGCCAGATTTCTTTGTGCATCGGTTGTTCCCATATTTATCAAGGCCAGGCATCGCTGCGTGTAGAACACTTCGTCAGCTGAGCATCATTGGCTCATAAAAGTTTAAATGTGACTATTTTTGTCCTTCTCTCCCACTGCCCACAATCTTAGAGTTATCCCATTCTGATCTAAAATCCGTGGCACTGCAGGCCGTGTTCCGAGTTGCTATTTTTCAACTTAATGCAGGTAAGTGTCCGTTCCCGCCCGTTCCCGCCCCCCCTCCCGCTGTCCGTGTGCCCGTTCCCGCCCCCCTCCCGCTGTCCGTGTCTCCGGCCCCACCTGTTTACCAAGTTCTTGGATAGAAATTGCTTCTAACGTCTGGTACCTGGAGGGCATCTTCAAACAGTAAAGGCAGCCGTGCGTGCGGAAAATACTGCAACCTCGCTAAAAAACAAAATATACTACGTGACATAGGGTTCGTATGTATAAATCACGCATGCTTTATTAGTGGCAGCGTTTCCTTATTTTTTTCACTATCTTTATTTTCTTATTTAGGTTTACTAGGAGTGACAAACACAGGGCTGGCCCCTGTGTGGTCCTGATGAAAAGCAAGGGGTAGGCTCGACACATGTTGATCATACACTAAACTCCTACTCAATACAGTTAGGTTTCTCAGTGTAATATCCCCTTTTAGATATACCAACCTCGGAGTGATAATAAAGTATTTAAGCCCACTAGCAAGGTATTTTTAAATCACTTTCACCCACTCCACCACACTCTGCACTACACATAGTCTTCCATTAAAAGTGCTCCTACGTATTTTCGGCAAGTCGCAGCACACCCCAGTTCGTAGAGAACTGGGATGCCCCAATGATGAAGCATGTCACCGTGGGAAAACCCTGGTGAGTGAGGGGGACTCAAGAAAGACATTTTTCTTTCTTTAAGGCTTTTTCCTGATCACATTGATTAGGAGCCACTCCCTTTGACTAGGTCCCTAAACCCGCGACCTCGGGTTTTCTTTGTATGTATACTTAAGGAGGGCGGACCTAGCCATTTACTCTCTACCTCCCTCACCCTTGTGTACTATTCTTCATGGAACCAGAGATGCATGTATGTACATTCACATCCATCTCCTGGTCTACTTGTAGCCACAAAAACATATCTCTGAGTTAACTAACTTGTTCTCATCACCAAGCCACCTTCAATTGACAACTCATATCCATTGTTGTAAAACAGATTATAATGTGCCGCCTAAAATACTTTCCCTGAAGTGCACTCCATGCCTTTTTAATAATGCACGTCAAAAATCTCTATTCTTTTTATGGCCCTTTCAGTTTCCCAGACCTGCCAAATCACACAGCACCACCGTGTGTCATGTGATACCAATTCCTTTCATAGTCACTCGACAAGGGACCAATATCTCATGGTGGCGGACAAAGTGAGTGGAAACCCCTGTAGAGAGTACTTCGAGTCACAATGTCTTGAGAAGCAGCGCAGCTGATGTTTATAGGGGGTTTTGCAATCACCCCAGGACATTAACGGCAGCCTTTATAACCTCCTTTTTTTTTTTTTAACAATGGGGGGCTTACAGTGGGTCACAGACAGTGACCTGCACAAAGCCCCGACCCCTCCACCTGGCCGTACCCCCTCCTAGCACTTTCATTGCTGTGGGGGCAATAGGTTCAAGGTCCTGCCCCCTCCCCAGGCTTTGCCCCTCCTACCGTCGTCTTCACATGGTGAGATTTTGTTCACGGTTGGCAGGCCTGCTTTCAGGGCCGGACTGGGACTCAAAACTGGCCCTGGCAAAGAGCTTGGCCAGCCCCCCAGGGGTTTGGGGGTGCGGCCGAGCTGTTTACCAGGGCAGGTTTCTGACGAATTCGTTATAGCGGCAGATATTGCAGCTATGCTGCAAAAACGGCCCTGTAACAAAATCGCCCCCCAACCCTGGTGGCCCACCGGGGAAATGCCCGGTGCCCGCTATGGCCAGTCCGACCCGGTCTGCTTTCCAAGTATATACCAACCACAACAACAACAGATCACTTTCATATTCCACAGCATCACACTGGTGGTCACAAGATACAATCAGCAGAACAGGTTCCTCTCCCTGACCCATATTCTGCTCTAAATATATACACATTCCGTTCAGCTGCCAGACTAGAACCTCTTAGCATTACACAAATTTAACCAACACTCACAGCAGATAAACTTGATTAAGTGACTGTAAGCGAAGCGTTTTCTTTGAGTAATGCTCAGTGACTTTCACTAGAAATGTGCTACACTTTCCATACATCTCTCACGATCCCTATGTCCTTCATAATCAGCGTCCTCAGCGATTCTATCAAAAAGTACATAAGCTGTTCTTTCTTCTAGGGAAAGGGTTGCTTTTTAATTGCAAATACGAGGAGGTCTATATATAAAAACCAATATGTATTACATTTCCAGGTTCCAGCGTTATCAGTATCACATTCATTCAGACATTTGATATGGATTCTGCATAAGTAAGATCTTGGAAAGCCTGTACTCTCTTAACTCCAAATTAAGATTGAATTTGCTTTTGGAAACTGCCGCAGCAGAACTCCTATCAAATAGCAACATTTAATAACTTCATCACCAGAGATAAATTTGTTAGGGGCCGGAATCGTTCTGTAAGCCTATATGGATGTATATATAAAAGCTACATTTAAGGAACAGAAATGCCTGACATTTCCGGAAGTGGCAACCATCTTCTGGATGCAAGGAAGAAGAGGGCAGTTCTTTCAAAATGTTTTTGTTACACTGAGCAAAGTGATGCATATTGTAGCCATGACCCTGATACACAAATAAAGGTAAAAGCAAGTATGAGGCGTCTTAAGTTCTATTTATACACTCTGGAGCTTATTTGCAAGCCCCTTCTCAGCCAATCTATCACTTTTTGTGATGCACCAACAGCGCAGTGTGCTGCCCCATATGGTGGTTGTTCATGTCCTTGTAAATACGGCCCCTTTTCATGCAGCACTTTGCGTGAAAGGGGCGTTCCATGGGTGTTGCTCTGGGTGTTCCCATACATCCCCCATGGAACCGGATAAATTCTAAGATTTACAAGAAATTGTAAACCTGGTAATGCCTCAGAATGCTACACCTCCCCAATAGAGGCGTATGGAGGCGCAATGAGGAGAAATGTTTTTATTTCTTCTTGTTTTTTCTCTTTCTATGCGTGCTGCATTATGCAGCACCTGTAGAAAGATGAAAACACCCTCGATTGTTTTGTGCAGGAAGGGACACCTTCCTACACAAAAACAATCTACCCGCAACGCAGGCACCCTTGCACTCATCGGCGCATGGCAGCCAATAGAGCGCCAGCACAGGGGGATCACAGGGATCCATCATATCACTGTAGATATCGTGCATCCCTGTGATTTGAAAGTGACTCGGCGTGGCGTAGCCAAATGGCTTGGAGTGCCGCGCTGAGTCACTATCTTGTAAAGTTGGCCTTTCGTATGCAAGTTTTGCACTAGCACACCTTATTTATGGTTTCTTTTTTTATTTGGTTTCTTCTTTTGATAACACTTCCTTGCATTCCTCTAATGAACTATTCACATGTTGCTCATCTTCAAAGAAAACATATGGCTTCCATGCAGGATCCAACTTCTACTTCCAAAGCATTCCCATTTAAAAATCTCTCCTGTTCCCCATGGTCACTAAATACATTTGTCCCAAAAAAAATGCCTATGAGGACTTTAGGACCTACTTCCATACAGCCCTGATATGTGCCTGATCTGTAATGCAAATAGATACGTAGAAAATTGAGGGTTTTTTACCAATTAGAAATTGGAGGATGGCTGGAAACTGGATTACATGAAATGCTGTCTAGCAACGAATGTCAACTAGCTTCTGCTTAACTTTAATTCAATTCAGCGGATTTATATAGCGCCTGGCTACCCAACAACGGGCTTCCCCGTGCTTTCAATAACTGCTGGAGTGGTGGTAATTAATAAGGTTAATGAAAAAGGTTAATTTTTTGTTTCTTTCTAAAACTCATAAAATTATCTTCCGTTCTCAGGTTGATCGGCAGAGAGTTCCAGAGTTTGGGTTCCAGAAAAGCGAAGGAGCGACCTCCATTTCTACCGCTCAGGATCCTGGGAACAGCAAGAAGCTCAAGATTGCTAGACCTGAGAGCCCTATTGGTCCGGTGGGAGGTGATCAGCTGGTGTAGAATACAAGGACCCAATTTGACTTTTGCCCTATGTGTGATGCATAGTGCCTTGAATCGCACTCTGTATCTTATAGGGAGCCAGTGTAGATTTTTCAGTGCTGTGTGTGCTGACACTGTTTTAGGGACATCTTACAGAATTTGAGCGGCATCGTTTTGGATATTGCCAAGTTTGTTAATAACTGACTGAGGGCTGCCCAAGTATGGTGAGGTGCTGTAATCAAGGCGCGAAAGAATCAGTCCTTGGATCACAATTCTCCAGGACTAAATTGGGAGACATTTCAGAGTTTTCCTTAATTCTCCCAGAAGACCAAAACAGCTGCCAGTCACCCACTTCACTTGGAATAGAGAATTGGGTTTGCAATGTGTGTCTTGCTTTCTGATGTGTCAGTGATGCAGCACAAAGATGGCCATGTTTAACCAGCAATTCACAAATTGTTTAGCATTCCCAATTCCTGAAAAATCAAGTCCCTGGTGCACATTATTCTGATTGTTGTTAGTGTGCACAATTCTACGCAACCAGCACATGGAACACATGCTACAATAGATCATTAGGATGCTCCATTATATAAACTGAAGGGTATAAGTAAGAAGACATTTGGTCGCAACCTATGGTCTCCAATTGCTAATTGGATAGGAATTTGAGATGTATTTTGCTTTTATCTCTCATTTGCGCTGTGTTCTTTTTTTCTTGTGTGTCTTCTCTCTTATGGTTTATAGCAATTGATTTATTGTTTCGTCGACTTTGTGATATTGTTGAGCTGAATTGTGCACAATTCTACGCAACCAGCACATGGAACACATGCAACAATAGATCATTAAGATGCTCCATTATATAAACTGAAGGGTATAAGTAAGAAGAAATTTGGTCGCAACCTATGGTCTCCAATTGCTAATTGGATAGGAATTTGAGATGTATTTTGCTTTTCTCTCTCATTTGCGATGTGTTCTTTAGGTCTCGCGACCTATCGATGTGCGCAAGCGCATCGAGCGGAGCGAGAATTCAAGTGGCGAAAACATCATGAAACCAAAGGGCTCTCAGCCCCGCGGTTTTCATGCAGTTCCCGTGTACATGCACGCGCATCGCATGCAAGCCCAGCCTCTCGCATTCCCAGGCTCTCCCGCCCCCATCCGGCATCAGGCTTCTCCTCCCCTAGCAGCACTCCTCCCACACCAGCAACTCCCCCCTCCCACACCAGCACCTTCCCTCTCTCGCATTCACGCCCCCCCCATCAGGCTTCCCTCCCAATCCGCCTGCCTCCCCTCGCGCATTCACGCCCCCCCACCAGGCTCTCCCGCCCCCATCCGGCTTCCCTCGTAATCTGCCTGCCTCCCCTCGCTCGCATTCCCTGTGCTTCTATTCTCCTGCAAACTAAAACCACTGAGTAAACAGTACCTATCACCTACATCGATCCCACCATGTTTCGGGTCTTGCACTTTTATTTAGAAAAAATTATGGTTTTCTAGGGGCTACAGTTCTGAGCTGCCTCCACCTAACCAATCGGATTTGCACATCTAATGACAGCAAGCACAGAAATTGAAAGTAGTTTCCCTACAACATATAGCAAATTAGCAAACCTGTTGGTAAATACAGCATGTATTTTACAAGCGTGTGCATGGAACCGAAAAAAGACCCACCCAATTGTTTTTTTTTTGCGTGAAACCGAGCCAGAAGTACTGGAAAGCTTTACATGGGCACCAGTTACATTATATAAGGTCACGTTCACTTGATAGTATGGATCTGCGCGTTAAGCACGTGCAGCTTGTCTTGCCGAAGGGTCAAGGGACGCAATCTCGGTAGGGTTTGTACTTCATAATTCCAAGGCCAATACCATTAGTACCATCACGTTGCGCAACGAAAGCAGCTGTATTAAGAGCCAAGCGTCATTTTACTTTACACTCTACATCATTTTATCGGTACCACTTTTGATTATTGTGTCGGATGCTTTAGTTGCTTATACCTGAACGAATTATAGGGCGAATACAAGAGGTTGGTAAGTGACAGAGGTACTAGGACCTGGCGCTCATTCATCGTAGCACTGCATTTCAAATAAAACCTATGCTGGGAATATATGTTTATATGCCAGAATTAGGAGGGAACTTCACTCTGCCTTATGTAAATATAATACCACCGAACTTCCAACTTGCCACTCACCCACGCAACGCCACTCACCCACGCAACGCCACTCACCCACGCAACGCCACTCACCCACGCAACGCCACTCACCCACGCAACGCCACTGACACATGCAACGCCACTCACACATGCAACGCCACTCACTCAAAGCAACGCAACTCACTCCACTGACACATGCAACGCCACTCACACATGCAACGCCACTCACTCAAAGCAACGCAACTCACTCACACAACGCCACTCACACACGCAACGCCATTCATCCACGCAACACAACTCACACATGCAACGCCACTCACACATGCAACGCCACTCACACATGCAACGCCACTCACACATGCAATGCCACTCACACATGCAATGCCACTCACACATGCAACGCCACTCACACATGCAACGCCACTCACACATGCAACGCCAATCACTCACGCAATGCCACTCACACACACTACACCACTCACATTGCCAATAGGTCTCGCAGTAGGAAAGTTGGAGCCATTACCATTGCAAATAACAATGCCTTTTATTTTTTTTCATTTTAAAAACATAAAGGGCTTTGTCATTTACAAAACCAATAGCTCCAACTTTCCTACTGCGAGACCTATTGGCAACGCCAGTCCTTGTTTTCTTGTGTTTCTTCTCTCTTATGGTTTATAGCAATTGATTTATTGATTCGTCGACTTTGTGATATTGTTGAGCTGAATTGTATTACTGGTTTTTTTTTACTCGTTGCTTTGTCTTTTCTCTGCTGCTGCCAAAAAATTTAAACTTAATAAAGAAAATAAAAAAGATGCTGCTTAGCTGTAGGTGGGAGAATTGCCCCTTGAAGTTCCTGTTGCCGAGCAGTAGTTTTATACAGCTAGAACCAATGGATATTTCCTGTCCGTTTTCCCTTGTACTCATAATTGAGGGGGACAGGGACACTGCTTTGTTGAACAAAATGTTTGCAGTCCAATCCAAAATCAGGCCTTCTTTGACATTTACGAGAGAAAACTGTACCCGCCGAGCACAGGTGATCGCTTACTCAGTAACTAATCATTACTCTAACAATTAACTTGATATGATGAAAATGGAAATGTTTTAATACTGTTTCAATAGTACATGGTAAGGACAACAGGCTTATTCAATGTTTAAAGACTGCCTTCCATGATTACTTGAGCATCACTATGTGGCCCTTGAAGAAGGCTGCAGGGGGCCGTTCGTGGGAGGGTTCCATTACTGGAAGAAGTAGAGATTTTGTAGAGGGCGGTTTGTACCTTACAGCGAAGAACTACTTACGAGTCAATCCCCGTTCAGGGGCAAGTCAGTGTGACTGAAGGTAAAGCTCTATCTTTTCGAGCCCTGATGAGGGGTGTTGGCAGATAAGGTGAGCTGGCTAAGGAGGCAGGGTGCAGTTAGACCGCTTCTTAAATACTTTATGCACTATTTTGCAATTGATCATTCCCCTTTGCGGCTTTCTGCTCAACGAGACAGACGGACCCTGACTATTACATTTCTTTGGCCATATTAAAACCAGCAGACTTTTCTTTCTTTGGAAAATGTTTCCAAGAAGGTGTTTGACCAAGGGTCAAAATAAGTCAGATTAGAGGTCAGTGTCTTGTCGCCACTTGGAGCAGGGCAGGGAGATACCAGAAATCTGTACATTTATGCTGTGTCCGTTTATAGGTAATTTCCTTGGTCGGGCTAGTTTCGAAAGGATCACTTCCAGAAAACGAACTGAAGGAAGTGAACACCATTTGATTGTACTGCAAGGCCTGCTTTACAGTTCTTCATGAAAGAAGTTGATGGTCAGCAAGGAGAACTTTGACCACTGAACTGTTTTTCATTCGCTACTTCCAGCTTTCTAATTGGAGGCGATGGACGGTTCACTAATTACAAGTTTGTGATAACGAAGATTTGCAGTGGATGGCTGAAACGGATGGAGTACATGGCAAGGTCCGTGTCCGAAACGCCTAAGCCGAGTGATAACGTCAATCTGATTGGATCTGAAGCCCAGGATATGATATGTTATGTAGATTTGTAGAGCACAAGACCATCCGGAAGGGTGTCTGTATGATGAGCAGGTGCAAGTCTATGCCAACCTGGGTCCTCGTGGGACTACTCAAAAAGTCAGGTCTTCAGCTTCTTGCGTAATTCAAGAAGTGAAGAGGAGGTTCTTAGGTGTAGCAGACGGTCATTCCATGCATTAGGACTGATGTAGGAGAAGGCTCGACTGAGAAATATGGTTTCCCATACTTACGGTATGTGCACAATTAGTTGTCGGAATGAGGAGAGGTGTCTGGACGGTTTGTGAAAGCAGATGCAACTGTTAAGGGATGATGGCCAGAGTTATGTAGTTCCTTGAAAGTGGGGATGAGGAGTTTGAACTGGGTTTGTTTGCCGAAGGGGAGCTAGTGTATCTTTATCTGGTGTGATGCGAGTGTGACATGGGAGGTTGAGGGATTTTGGCTGCCTGTAGAGTTTGTGTTCAGCTATTGCAAAGCCATTCTGCTTCCGATGACCTCACAGCACTACTACACGTTATGTTTTGAGGTTTTATTTAATGCAGCATTTGCCAGTTGTGAAGCTGCTTGGAGCTTTATGTGCCAGACCTAGGTCTGCAGTTGTAGGTTTTCCTCAACTGAGGGTTTCCATGAAGAGGTTGTTTGTTTTTCCCCGCACCAATGTCAGAGATGTGGTTTTGATGGTGAGGATTATCACGGACAGTGGTGGTTTTTGGGTCAAGGAGTCTTGCGACCTACCAACTTAACCAATCTGTATAGGATGTCTGTCATGAAGTTACTCTTTGTGGTGATTTGGGTCAATGGCTTTCCATACAATCCAAGATGGCCTCTTTAGGGGGCAAGAGGATTGGTAGCCTTCTATATGAACTAAGTGGGTGCATACAAGTGTAGTCCTTGTATGGTGTTTATTCTGGCCAGTCTCTTGTCTGGGTGTTTTGTACCTGCCCTGAGACCTGCTGGCTTCATGCACGTGATCGCATAAGCCTGACGGCATTGTTTCTAGTACACTCGAATTCCAGTTGTTGTGTAGAAATAGGAAATAATATAGCCTTATCTACTTATCCACTACAATTCCTTAATATATGTCTTTATTGGTCTGACTGAGGATGAGGATTACCAAAACGTAATTGTTTGCAAAACTGATTTTAATTTGAGACCTTATTTATGTTTTTGCTACTGAAAGACCTAATAAATGTAGGGATTTTTTTTTCAGCTGTGTAACTGAGCGGGTTATTAAAGGCTCTGTGTTCCAGACAGAGTCCATCTTTCTAACAGGTGCCTTTCATTTACTTGAAGGGATTAGGCTAGGAGACCCTTTCTGGGAAATGCGGTGCTTTTTGCAGCATAAAATGTTTTGTGTTGGCAGAGAACAAAGTGAACCAGGCAGACAATAGCATCTTCTACTGTTGCTCTCTTCTATATTACAAAAATGTAAAGCCACCCCGTTTAAAGAAGGGTGGGGAATACCAGAAGGTATTCGCGTTTCAGAAATTACTAATACTGGTGGCATCCGGAATTCCACAACATTTGGATTGATACAGTCCGCAGGCCGTTAGAAATTGGAAATTACGAGGGAGGTCTGTGTTACTGACAGAATAGATAGACTACTGAAACGTATCCTCAAGATTTAGAGCTTTGGCACAGAGAAAAAGTAAGTGATTCTCATACACGCTGTGTTATTGCTAGCACCAAAAATCTTGGATCCATCATATTTCGCTGAAAATATTTGTAGTTTATTAACAGAATATTTCAAATATATCAAGTCCTAGATTATGCATTAGAAAAAATCAGTTGCAGTTTAAAATATTGCACTTCGTGAGACGATAGTAAGAACAGCCCTACGACAAAGAAATGGTGCGATTCTATAATTTATTAATGAATGTATTTATTTATTCAGTGTTTTATATAGTGCGGACATGACCCGGAAAGGGTATCAGAGTGCTTCACATTTACATAGCCTTCACGCACTATCACGAGGTAGCATAGCACATTAAATGCTAAATTTTGTTTCTGCCTTATTGGCATCAACCAAATAATTTCAAGGTTACACCTATAATAACTTAGATGTTCCGGCTTAAGAGACTCCCCTTTAAACACAACAATAGATCCGATGTGGTATTACTTTATCCTCGAAAACACAAAAAGGCTGTAAAACACATCACCTGTATTTGTTGGGATTTCATGATTAAGAAGAACTTATTAATATGATCAACCATGTATCTGTTGTGTGTCCATCTTTGCTATCATGTCAAGATGTAGAGTATCTTACGTGAGCAATTCATCTTCTGCAAGAGGCAACATTGGACGTTATATATTTGATTAAATCTGTTAATTTTTTCAGAGAAATTCACTGAATTTGAGGTTTTAGTGCTATCAACACAACTCTGCATGAATAAGGTGAGCGCGCTGGGCAGAGGCCAGATGGTAGATTAGCTCATTTTTGGCTCAAGAGTCCAAGGTGATCTTGAGCTGAACCACGCTTAGCATTTGCTGGAGCCACGCTTGGGCCTTCCGTGGCTTACCCATCTCCGATCTATAGACCGATATTGCTACAGGCAGCATGTATGAGAGGGGACTGTGCAGAAAACATAGGGCAAGTTATCAATCCATAGACCAACATTATGAGGGGCACCAGATACAAGACAGGGAAATCTGCCATTGACGGAGAGACATGGCCGGCTGACAGGTTAGTAATACCAGTGGTGGGAGGTGGGAGAGGTGTGGGCGCGAGTACTGATATTGCCAGACACACTGGACTTGCAGTAGGGCAGGGTAATACAGATCATCATAACATGTGGCATGATGTGTGAGGGTATGTGCAAGAAACACAGGTAGAGTTGTATCAAAATACAACCATTATTAGCAAGGAGGTCATGTGTGGGATAAGAAATTGTGGCGGTAACAGTGGCCAAGGCACAGGATTCAGTAGACTGACAAGTGATACCCCTTCGAGGATCATGACCACTGCGGGTGAAAGCAGTAATACCCATGCACAGCTCCTGGGTCACTGGTTATCTCTTATGCACACCCTTGGTGTGTGGGACAGAGGGGAGAGCCTCATTCCCACGTCCTTGAGGTGTAGCATCAATAAGACCCCAGTATGCATCTCTGGGAGTGTATAACATGGGTGAAATCTGCACGCAGCAAGATGCCGGTGATACAGCCAATGTATGCCTCTTGAGATGTGTAGGTCTGGTGAGAGCCCTCTGCACCCCTCCTAGGTGGGCGACACTGGTGTAACCCATAGACACCTCCTGGGGGTGTGATATCAGTAATGGCTATAATTATCTCCACACAGAAGAACTAAATGGGATCAGAAGTGCCAAGAACGTACTGATCCATAATATACAAAGAAAATCACACAATGTATGTTTGGCTACTTAGTCAAACAGACAGGACTCGCAATTAGCTGTTCTTAGTAAGACCACCAGAAAAGGAAAGCGACAGAAATCCTTTAAGGACGAGAACCCTCACTCACTCGATGGTGATTTGCTTCGTCGTTGGGTTCCCTCCTCACACCTGCACTACAAGGTCCATGGTGTGGGATACAACTCCCTAAGGGGAGGAGCTGAGGTGCTTTCTCAAAGATGAGCGATGGAAAAGGGTAAGTGAGAGGCAGAGTGCAACCGAATACAGTTCACATGGACCCCTGGAGATAGTTTTACCAATCCCTTTGCACTCTGCCCGTCATTGGGAGCCCATTGATGAAGCATGTCACCCTCTTGTCCTTAAAGGGTTTATTTCCCTTTCCGTTGTGTACATTGTATGATTGTCTCTCCATCAGTAAGGGCTGCATAAATCCCATCCGTAGAGTCTTACTCTGAGAATACTCACACGCTTAGATCTTAGGATGTGCAACACTCACTAGTTTGTTTTATCCCATGTGCTCCCTCTGGTTTGTGTGAAACTGGTGACCCCTGCACACATTCTGTGGATATTACTTGTGAGAGCCTCATGAACACCTGCTGGGGTGAGCGTGGTGATACATCACTGCCCAGTGCCTACTGGGGACGCGTCCATGCACACCCCTGAGGCCTGCGGAGACCCTGCTAAGGCCGCCGTGCACGCCTCTGCAGTGCATGACACGAGCCAGGGCGCAGTGCACCCCTCCTAGGAGGAGGAACAAAGCTGACAGCCCCCTGCAGTTCAACTTGTGTGAGGCAACAATAACCCCACACGCATAACTCCAATGGCGTGCAACTCTGTGGTACCTCCATATACACCTCCTGGAGCGTGTGACGCAGGCGATACCCCAAGCACAACGCCAAGGAGTGTGACATGAGTTGTACCCCAGTGCACCCCTCCTGAGGGTTACTACTGGTGAGAAGAACCCTACAAATTCCTCCAGGTGTGGGACTCTAGTTAAATGGCGGTGTACTCTTTCTGGGGCGTGTGACAGAGATACTGACCCATTCTAGGGTGTTTAACACTGATGGTAAATACTCTGGGTGCCCCTTCATGCGGTGTGATGCCAAACGTCCCCCAAAACCCCTCCTTAGGTAACACTCCTCGACTCCTGTGTGTCACTGGTGACACATGTCCCGTGCACATGCCCTATGCGTCACAGGGGTGATACCTCGTGCTCTGGTGGTGCGACACTGGTGATAGCCTCACCTCGGACACACCTGCCCACCTGGGGTCCTCCCATAGGATATCTGAGGAGGCAGGGTATTGGTGCCACGCGCCTCTCGCCCTCTGCTATGAACAGTGACGTGCCCCAGCCCATGCCAGAATCTGCATCCCAACACCTCCATGCCCATGTTTGACCCCCGAGTTCACCACTTACATTGTGTCCGGAGGGTCCCTGCTGCGGACGCAGCCCTGTCCCTGCTGCAGCGATGACTGCGCCCCTCCCATGCTCGGCCTGCGCAGGGGTCCCGGCTAGCTGCGGGCGCCCGGCCCCCGGTGCGGCTCCTCCGGGCGGCGTGGCGCTGCTGCTGCACTGCGTAGGCGCAGGGCGATGGGTGTTAAACGTGTCCTGCTGCCGGGGCTGCGGCCGCTGTGAAGGGGCGGGTCTGCCAGATCCAAGACAGAAAGCAGAACGGGGACATCCGAAGATGGAGAGCAGATCCAGGGGAGGGAAGAGCTGCCCACCTCCCGAGCAGCAGGGGAACGGTGCCCGCCGCCGGCAGCAATCACCGTGACATCATCGGCGGAGAGGGGCGGCCGGGAGACCGCCCTAGTCTCAAGAGCTGCCAGCCCCAGCGAGGGACGAAGAGCGGTCCAGGGGGGTGCGGAGGGGAGTGTGCTCGGGGGATGCGGGAGGAGAGCAGTGCATGTGTCTGGAAGGGGAGTTGTTCACGGGGATGATGCACGGGTGGCGAGTCGACCTTGCCAATGCGGGAGAGTGGTACAGTGGGGTGATGAGCTAAGAAAGGCGAGTGACCAGAGACGAGTGGTACCCAGCTACCTCCAGAGAACAGCATGACATAATCGGAAAGGACGGGTGCCGGCTGCCCTCACCAGCCTCCTAGCAGGTCCCAGTGTGAGGCGCGATGGAGCAGGTTCCAGTCCGAGATGGTTCAAAGGGATGCTGAAGAGGCCGGGAGCCGCCTCGGATAGATGCAATATCGAGTGCGCTCTGTCGGATGCAGGGAGGCCAGGATGATGCTGGGTGGATACTGGCCTATGGGATGCAGATGGAGAGAGGCCAGGAAGGTGCAGGGTGGAGAGCAGTCCGGGAGGAGGTAGGGAGAAGAGCAGCTCTGGAGGATGCAGGCATTGGGTGGCGGTGGGAGGGAGAGAGCCGGAGCAAATAATTGGTACCCAGCCACCGACACCGATTACCATGACATCATCATTTGTGAGCACGGGTTGGGGAGGGCCAGACCAGTCTCCGTGATAAGGGGTGGGGGTGCACACACGTGAACGTTGCCTCCTCTTAAGCTTTCTATTTCCTTCTGTCCTCAGGCGATTCTTTGTCGTCCGATTGATGATGTTTTAGTGGACAGGGCAGAATGTAAGTAACATTAGATCAAAGCGCACACCCTGCAGGGGGCGGAGGTTTAGATCTAAGCCGGTAAGTGGGGCGTCTGACAAACAATGGAGGGGGGGGGGGTTTGCTGTAGGCTACAAAGCGCACACCTTCGCCCAATGCGCTACGGCAGTGGCTGTGTGTGAACTCTTGCGGGTCGGGGGTCCGGCGAACGCCGGGCGGGGGCAGAAGAAGACAAGAGACAGGCAGCGTCAGGACAGACTGCCTCCTCGTAGAGCCCTCGGATGAAAGGACTGCGCTCTGGTTTCGCACGCGAGAGCTCCCGCTATCGAGAGGTGGAGACAAAGCCTGCACTGGAGCAGCACAGACACAGGCACAGCAGGACTGGCGCATGCAAACCACACACATAAACACCGACAGGGGCGCGCGCACATGCACACGTAGAACAGGGGTGATGTAAACACTGAAGGGGGCGCGCGTACACATGCACTGAGACAACCGCAGAGCTGGGGTGATACAGGCGGAACATGTACACTGACAGGGCTGCACAGTGCAGACCAGGCATGCAACCCCACTGGACTGAAATGGGGTTAGCCCTCACCCGCAGCTGCCGTGGGGTGGCTGGGACTGCCAGACTTCAAGGCAGCCTCCTCAGAGGTGCTCCAGCCGGTGCCCATGAGACCAACACAGCCTTTCGATGTTTACTCTCTTCTCACAGAGCCTGTCACACTGCACGTTTGTAAATCATACACCAAACCCGTAAAATATGATAGAGTATCTTCAAAATTCAAAAAAGTATATTTGTTTAGCTCGTGGAAGCTTTGTCATTAAAACGTCACATTATATCAGCTGAGCACTGAGAAGCACTAATTAAAAGTGACAGTTTTAAAACATAGACCATGAGTGAACTAAGAGGCGAGACAGCTGTCATGTAAACACTGTACATGACCCAGTTTTCATACAGCAACATTATAGTCTATTAAAGCAAACACAATTGACTTTTGTCAACTGGTATTCTGAACTCACATATTTGAAAGTGCTTTCATATAGATTAATGAAGATAAAGGCGTTTTGGCCAAATAAAATATTTGCTTAAGATTACACAGTTGAAGTGGGGGAGCCACAATTTATCCAGGTTTTCTGGTTTCACTTTGTACAAATCAGCCACTAAAAGTGTCAAAGATTAGTGCCAAACTGGTTTACAAATCCGATGCTGTAGTGCCTATCGTCTTCTCCCACTCACGGCAGTCCTGAGTCATTGTATCATAAAAACACACACATCTTAACTACTACTAAGGAATTGTGTCCAAGTCGGAAGATTGTGCACCATGCTCTCCTTCGCATTAAGTGAATGTTTTGTCATCTACTGGACTCTATTCTGATATTAAAGACAACTGAGGAACAGGGATGCTCTTTAAAAAAAGTATGACACAAATACCTTTAAAAAAAAAATGCGCAATCAATCGCTCTAAACCCAGCTGGAAATGCACAAGAAGGAAGATTGGATTTTGAGGTCATAAAATGTAAGAACCAATTCACAAGATTGTCTGTAGGGTTAGTTAAAAAACTGTTTGTTTTTTTCCCTGTAGAAAAAAACCGGGCTTTTGAAGATTCAACAAAGGTCAAAACATATTTCACGACGCACGTCGATTCATCAAGGCAAGATTTTTAACAATAACTAAACACAATTTAATGGCAGATCAGTGAGTAGCTAAATGGAAGTTAAAAAAACAAAGGAGGAAAAATATAGGTTCAGTAAGAAGTAAAAACATTGAAAATATATATTTTTTCCAGAATACAATTAATCAAGAATAAACACAATGCAAACAACATAATTATATTGAATTAATGAATAGCGAAGAGGAACAAAAGTATGAACAACCTAGAAAGATCTTTAAAGTTAATTATGTGAGTTCAGAAAGAAATCAGTCACTCAAAAAGGAGTGTGAAACAGAGAGACTAAAGGAGAAGTTATTTAAAAAGAAAAATGCATATGGTTCGAACATAAGGATACATTATCTAAAGAAAATCGAGTCTTGAAGGATGCAGTGAAAAAGAAAATTGAAATGAGCAGAAATATATACATACACACATATTTTGTGATCAAGGTCCGGCTGGACCGAAACGCGTAATGGCCGACGATTAGAACAATATATTGAAGCACAAACCAGTGGTCCGCACTTTCTTGAACTGAGGAACTTTATGGTGTATGAGCTGTGTATCAAGGAGATATATATATCACCACATCTGGGTCCCTGTGTTGAACCCGGATGCATCCACCAGGCACAGTCAGTGCAGGGCGACAGGGCACAGGACCCCGTGTATGTGAAATAAGTACTTGTGCAGCAGCGCAAGTGAAGCCCATACTACAAAGGGCCACTCAAAAATGTTTATTGCGGCTCTTGAAATAGACAGAACCAGCCAGAATGATTTTAAAACAAAGTCCACGTACAATTCAGTTACCCCGCATGAAAACATTGACACTTACCGCAAGGTCATTTCACGTGACCTGATGAGGTTATGGAAGCAGAGGGACAATCATTTTTCTGAGAACTTAACAAGAGGACGAAGGGAATCCCTTATGTCCCTGAGAGAATCTAAGGGCCATATGTATCAAGCTAAATTGACTTCGCAAATGCCTAAATTCGCAGAATTTCGGCGTTTGCGAATGCAATTTGGACAAATGGTATGTATGAATGAAATGTGCTTAAAAAATAAGGAATCGCAAAATGTGCGATTACTTATTTTGCAATTGCTTTTAAGGAATCGCAAATTTTGCGATTCCTTAAATGCAATGTAAGAAGCCAAAAAAATTCGCAAATTGGCCTTAAGGAATCGCAAATTACCACCAACTTCTAGTTGGTGGTAAGTTGCGAATTCCTTTCAAAATGCATATTTTTTCATTTTTCAAAGTGCCATGTGACGTACATACATGCCCTTAGGGCATGTATGTGCGCCACATGTGCACCCATGCAGATTTCAGGGGTGCAACAGGGTGTCCTTTGGACACCCCTGCACCCTTAAAAATATTCTCAATTTGCGATTAGCAAATTGTGAATCGCAAATTTCCCCTTCATTTCTATGGGCCCCCTGGCCCATAGAAATGAATGGGAAATTATTCCTTAATTGCGATTAGCAATTTGCTAATCGCAATTAAGGAATTTTAAGGAATCGCTAAAAAGAAGCGAATTCCTACATACATACCATTTTGGGATTTCTAATAGCGATTCCTCAAAAATCGCTATTTAGAAATCGCAAAACGGAATGTTGATACATATGGCCCTAAGCCTTTTGTGATAAAACCTTCTGACAAAGGTGACAATGTTGCACTGTGGGATGTGAAGGAATACAGAGCGAAGGCTAAAAGACAATCGGAATTTTCCGTCAACTATATGAAATCTAATATAGTTGAATATGCCTGAACAGTTACTCTACTTCACAACATGCTAGCAGAGTAGCACATGAAGGGTCTTTTGAGTCTAGATGAAAAGCAGTTTTGCATGTTAAAAAACCTACTGCACCTTGCTTTTTATATGTTACCCAAGATTCATAAACAGGAAAGTGACCCTCCAGGTAGACCCATTATTTCTGCCTCCCTGTACCTGGATTATTTTCTCTTCCCCTCTGTGGTAAGCTTACCCTCCTATTGTGGGGACAGCATGGACTTTATTTCCAAGGTGCAGAATATTCCTTGGAAATCTAGCTACATCCTTGCCACAGTTGATGTTGTATCTTTATACAAATGAATTGAACATGAACTAGGCATATCAGCATGCAGGTATTTTTTCAGGGACAAGCCAATATCTATGGATGACCACACTGTTACTTGTTGAGATGTAATGCTTTTGTTTGGAGCATAATTTCTTTTTGTTTGAGGAACAGTGGTATAAACAGTTGACAGGGACTGCCACGGGCAGTTGCTTTGCTCTCAAGTTACGCTTGCATGTTCATGTGCTGGTGAGAGTCAGAACATGTATGGGCAGAGACTTATGCAGAGTGGGCCAGCCATTTAATTCTATGGACAAGGTATATCAATTATATATTCTTGATCTGGGAAGGCCCGCAAGAGACCTTAGACATTTTCCTGCATAGATTAGGAGAGAATGACCTAAATCTACGTTTTACCAAGAGTATAGATTTCCAGGATGTGCACGTTGAGGTGGTGGGTGAGAAAATCAACACCAGTCTTTACAGAAAGAGCACAGCGAGTAGTAGCATTCTACACTTGCAGAGCCATCACCCTAAGAACCTGAAATAGAGTATCCCTTATGGGGGACTCCTGAGAGCCAGAAGGAACTGCAGCACGAACATGTCCTATAAGAAAGAGGAGACTAATATGGTGGGGCGATTCAGACAGAGGAGTTGCACAGACCGCGAGGGAGAGGGTGGCTAAAAACAATAGAGATAGCCTCCATAGACCGAAAGAAAAAGAAAATACAAACAAACAATGAGATGAGGCTCGTCATCACCACACATAACCATGCACCCACCGCTGTGAAGAACATTGTCAGCAAGAACTGGCCTTCAGTCTGACCTCATCATAGGAAAATTAGTTAGCTCCCGCCCACATATCACCTATCGCAAGAGTGCCTCTCTTACAGACATGCTAGTGCATAGTTACCCTAGACAACAGCGTAATCAGACAGGCTCATAGCTTAGAGAATTGCTGGGTTTCTTTAAATGTGAAAGATGTAAGGGCTGTGCTCATAGTTCGAATGTGAAGACATATCTTCTACCTATAGGAAGGAAGGTTAACATCAGTGTTTGTGAATGGTAATATCGATCACATGGTTTTTGTTCTGGTGTGCATAAGTGGATTAAAGTATGTGGTAAGTACTATTTTCCAGTCAAGAAACGTATCCTGGAACATTTGTGAGCAATTAAGAACTATGACAGTAGCTATCATGTAGCGAGGTATTGCAACCAGGTACATGGACCGAACTGTCTTGAGATTGCATTTTTTGGTATTGACAGGGTCCCAGTGAATCCCAGAGGGGGGTGACAGAAAACGTGACCTACAAAGATTGGAATCAGAATATATAGTTTGTCTCAACAGCAGGTCTTCATGTCCATTTGGGCTAGTCTCATACATACAGGTCTATCATACTCCAGTAATAATTCTGCAACTATGACACTGAAGTTATATTTTTTGCTCTTTGATTAAATACAACATGTTTTAGATGAGTGGATCTGGCCAAAGTGAGTGAATAGGAACAGTGCACATTCTTTTTCTTTTTCTCACACGTACACGTTATTGGGCATCCCTTTAGTTGTTTCAGTTGAAGACGGTACTACATCTGGATATCAGAAAAAATAAGGGACTTGCAAGTAGTATGCAGCGACGGCTCGTGGAGGGAGTTACGGTGGGGCAGGAGGGTGGGGAGGGGGAGGGGCAGGGTGGAGGTTGCTAAAAACCGGCATATGGATAATTGCAGGTAAGTAAACAATTTAATTAATAAAACGAATTTCGTAGTGCGCCTTGCATCGCAAAATGCAATGCAGTGCGAGCTACGAAATTCGTTTTATTAATTAAATTGTTTACTTACCTGCAATTATCCATATGCCGGTTTTTAGCAACCTCCACCCTGCCCCTCCCCCTCCCCACCCTCCTGCCCCACCGTAACTCCCTCCACGAGCCGTCGCTGGTAGTATGTGACCCCAAGGAGAACAGTAGACAGGGAAGGCACAGTAGGTAACTGTACCCAAGGTATCTTTAGGACAACTAAAAGTATGCAAAATAGTCACTTGACTACTATGTATACGGACACCGATACTTTGATATTGTAAGAGTAGTCATAAAAGGGGCTGTTTATTTTCATAATTTATTGTGTAGCATTTCTGAACAATATGAAATGTACACTATTGTGAAATTAGCAATGTAAATTACATTTTTATATTAATATTTTAGTTTATTTTAAATGTCCATTGCTATCAATAATTTGCATGCACTGAGAAAAAAGTTTGCTGCTCTCCGATGCAGGAGTTTCTTCAAACCATGTAACATGTTATGCAAGTCATTCTACCAGGTTTTCACTAACGTAGGTGATTTGTTTTTATAGCAAATAGGGCACAGTGGCTGTCTGTTGGCTTAGAAAAAGACGCTATAAACCTTTTTTAACATCCCTTTAGAGTGCAGGCATCACTTGCGCTGCTGCGCGAGTACTTATTTCTCACACACACAAACATTTTGTTTGTATATATATATATATATATATATATATATATATATATATATATATATATATATTACTGCACGTTCCTCCTCTCATCCGTTGGTACGGAAAGAAAACGGCTGGTACGCTGGTATCCGGTTTAAAGATTTATTTACACCAAACCCCCCTCACCCCAAAAAAAAAGAAAATATTATATTACATTATATATATATATATATATATATATATTCCAGCCAAAACCCGTCCTTGAATAAAGACAGGCTCTGACAACACAGGATGCTAGTTACTAAACCACCGACTTTTTAATTCAACAACTTTAGCCAACATGACGCGTTTCGGCCGAGGCACATATATATATATGTATAGCTATGCATATATATGTAGATATATGGTATATATAGTTGCATGCAGCCCCTTGCCATAATCTATGTATATCAATTAAACACTCAGTATAACCAAGAGAAACATTACATGAAACATTTTGTACCAAATTGTTTCAGGGGGCAATGCAAGGGTGATCAGATGAGGTTTTAAAGTAGAAAATACGAGTTGAATTATAAATGTGGACAAACGTCTATTAATGCAAAGACACTGTGATTAATATCTATTTGAACATATATCATGGATTATCCTATAGAACTGTGCTATGTAGCATACTCCTTAACATTTTTCTTTCTATTTTGATATTTAATGTAGAATTCTGTAGTACGATGCCAGTCAAAAGAAGTAAATGCCATACAGCGTGGTATGTCCACAAGAGAACTGAAATAATACAAAAGGAATTACCCCTAAATAAAAGAAAGACTCCCAATATAATCTACAACGAAAGCTGTAAAATATTAAACTAAACGACTAACCCCATCATCGCTTAAGAAGCTCACCAAACGAGAAAAGTTTTATAAGCAAACGCATATTATATATAACATCAAATCTCAAAGATTTGCCATAATCAAATCACCCCCTCTTCTGTGTGGTTTCACTGTTTCAATTGGTACAAAACGAAACTCTTAAGAAACGTCCACGTTTAGAATCTCTGAGGTGTACTGACAGAGAATTTCTCATTAGGGTTTCTAAAAGCTTTTAAATGCTCCTACCATCTTTCTTGAACTTGTTGAATGGTAGACCCAACATAGATGTTCTGACAGTAACATGTGATAACATGAATGGAAAATTCAGAATTGCAATTCATAAAATCTTTGATGGGGAAACATTTTTTCACAGCATACACATTTACCACAGTTAAAGAAGCCTGGTAGATCAATCAATGTTGTTTTCTTGACTTTTTATTTAGAATAGCAAGGAGTATCACTGGAACAGAGTAAAATCCTTAAAAGATTTGCTACGCTGAAAGGTAATTTCAGGATTGACATTTATTTGTTTTTGCATTTAGAAACCTGCTGTCGACATGTATAATTCAACCCGGATTTTCTACTTTGAAACAACATCGGATTACTCTTGCATTGCCTTCTGAAAAAAGTTGGTACAAAATGTTTCATTTAATATTTATCCTGGTTATACTGGGTGTTTGATTTATATACATAGATGATGGCAAGGGGCTGCATGCAACTATATATACGCGTTTCGGCGGTTAAGTCTTGATCACGTGCGCTGTTTGTTGCCGTAATAAATCGCTGTTTGCAGAAGGAAGGTGTCCGAGTATCTTTTATCTCATTAAGAGATCGTTGAAAGGACGTTTTGGGACTTCCGGTGTCCAGGCTCGGACCGCCCGACGACAGCTTCGCAAAGTCTACCGGAGATCGTGGAGAGGAAAAAAAATATATATATATATTATATATATATATATATATATATATATATATATATATATATATATATATATATATATATATATATATATATATATATATATATATCAAACACAGATTTCCGGTGAAGCCAGTACTCGCTCACGAGTGGGTCGTTTTTAGGGTTCCGGCGGCCCAATATATTTCTCCAAAGATTCTCCCATCAGGAAAATACGTGAAACGACACACCAGGAGTTGCTGTTCAAGAAGGTTTATTGGCAGCAAAAACAAACAACGCGTTTCACCTCACGGCTTGTTCACGTTTGCTGTGAACTCCAAAACCTAGTCCTTTTACATTGTCAATTAGTTGTCACAATAGTAGGACTACTAGTGTACACCCATATGTGAAAGTATAGCGGACATGTTGGAACAGAGAATACGTTGTTAAATGTTCAATGCGTCAAATATTAACAATGTTAACATCAGGTGGTAACAGGTCCAAAGCCATATGTGATAAATCATCGTTTTGTATAAAGTCATAACGTAAAACTTAGTATCTTAGACCAAGAACAACTGTTGGTACATCAATTCGTTGAAAATAAAAAAATTGTGGTTCAGACAGAAATCAATGAGTTCAAGCAACATTTTGGAATGCTTCTGTGTAACGTTGAAAATACGTGTTGATATAACTGTAAAGATTCTGGCTGTGCCCACTTGGGCCTAGCCGCAGTATACATTAGCTATTATGCAGCGTATCTTTACGCACCTCCACAGGATTCTTGTCCATAGGACAAACGGACTTTGTTGTCACACCACCAACAATGAACTACATAGCATACCCACTTGGGCAGAGCTGCAGGAGTGTAGCTCTATTTTTTGAGCTGACAATAAGTATACTAATATTGTCATATATGTACAGTTGTTCTTGGTCTAAGATACTAAGTTTTATGTTATGACTTTATACAAAACGATGATTTATCACATATGGCTTTGGACCTGTTACCACCTGATGTTAACATTGTTAATATTTGACGCATTGAACATTTAACAACGTATTCTCTGTTCCAACATGTCCGCTATACTTTCACATATGGGTGTACACTAGTAGTCCTACTATTGTGACAACTAATTGACAATGTAAAAGGACTAGGTTTTGGAGTTCACAGCAAACGTGAACAAGCCGTGAGGTGAAACGCGTTGTTTGTTTTTGCTGCCAATAAGCCTTCTTGCACAGCAACTCCTGGTGTGTTGTTTCACGTATTTTCCTGAAGGGAGAATCTTTGGAGATTATATATATATATATATATATATATATATATATATATATATATATATATATATATATATATATATAATTTTTTTTCCTACACGTTTCAATATTCTTTCTCACCGTATCCTTCGACACTTGATTTTCTTCATATCATGTATCCTCATGTTAGCACCATGCACGTTTATATAGCTATTCTCCTTTAGTCTCTCTGTTTCACACTCCTTTTAGAGTGCATGGTTCCTTCCTGAACTCACATAATTAACTTTAAGGATCTTTTTAGGCTGTTAACACTTTTGTTCCTCTTCGCTATTCATTACTTCAATATCATTAAGTATTTGTATAAACATTGTCTTCATTCTTGACTAATTTGATTTTGTAAAGAAAAAAAAATCTTTTCCATTTGTGACTTCTTACTGCACCTATATTTTTCCTCTTTTTAACTTATTTTTGGTTGATTACTTCCTGATCTGCATTTAAATTGTGCTTAGTTATTAAAATCTGGCTCTTATGAAGCAACGTGTATCGTGAAACACATGTTGGCCTTTCTTGTATCTTCAATAAACCAGTTTTTCCTACAAGGAAAATAACAAAAAGTGAATTTTTTTAACCAACCCTACAGACTACCTTTTGAATTGTTTTCTTAAATTTCATGACCCCAAAATTCAGTCTTTTTTGTCTTTTCTGATATTAGATCGAAACATCTTTCCATTCTATACCAAGGCTGAGTTAAAGGCCTTATTGGTGTTTTGTGGAATAAAAGGAGAGCAACTATTAATTGGCTCCTGGCATTCAACAGACTTCACTCCAGCCGATTAGCCTTCCAGAGCCACTGCATGTTTTTTTACAGCCAGTCCATGCCTTCATATTTGTATCATCAACTTGTCTTTCCTTTTATTAATATCACCACTTTTGTTTTGACCTCTTTTTGCAGTTTTTATAGCATAAAACTGGACCTAAAGGTCCAAGCCTAATCGCTGTTAAAATGTAATCCTGTGTGAATTTACTATTTGTATATTTAGAACTCTAACCACTAGTATATGTAGTAGAACTTCATACTTTCTACCATTCCTATGTGATTTAGAGTTTATCTGTTTGTATCTCTTTCTTGAGTGACTTTACAACTTGTACATGTGCATTTTTGTTCCGGTTTATATCTCTTCTTGTGTGAACTTACTATTTGTATATATAGAACTCTAACCACAAGTATATGTAGTAGACCTATGTACTTACTACCATTCCTATGTGATTCTAGAGTTTCTTCCTTTCCATACCTCTCCCTTGAGTGTCTTTACAACTTGTACATGTGCAATTTTTACCTGTTTATATCTCTTCCTTGAGTGACTTCTCTCCTTGTAGATTTGCAAAAAATGTTTTCTGTTTGTATCTCTTATGTAACTTATGTAATCCATAGTCCTTATTTAACGCAACATGTTCATTTGAAAAGCCCCTACACCTTCGGGTAATGTTCGCGCTATATAAAATCGCATTAAATAAAAATAAAATACACACAGCCACATTAGTTTTTATTGGCACTGGGAGAGTAAGTGATTTGTCCAGAATCAGAGGATGCCCAGAGGACGCTGAGACCTGGTTCCCCAATTTCAAAGTCTGCTGCTCCGACCATAACTCCACATTCTGGGTAAAGGGAGGCTGGCAGGCCGAAGCCACTTGAAAACCTGGCTTATTTTGGGCTTGAGGTTCAAACAGTACCTTGAGTGGAACCAGAGGCAGCCTTATGCTCAAGCCTGGTTCGAGTTTACAGTGGCTCACCCACCTCAATGTATGTACAGTAACTCTTGCCGTCACACAGACTGGAACTCCAAGTAATGTGTTTTTTTCTGCATGCGTAAATCCAAGGGAGAAGGAAAGAATGGGGTGAAAATTAATTCCCTGCATTTTCCTCAGGTTCATTTTAAGAGTTAAATATGCCAAAATATATAGTCGGAAAAAAACAGTAATTATAGCAAAAGCAGCATTTATTACAAAAATGTAGGAATCTAACCCTTTATATGGTATATCAAAAAGATATATACTGTGCAAAGAGTTCAGGTATTCCATTACGATGGGGCAGGGGCTTGCTGTAGCAATCTCGAGGGTGCTCTTATAGGGGGTAGTGTGGTCGAGCAGCCCTAGGCTTATCAGAGAGAAGTGTTAGGCATCTGCAAACACACACAATATTCAATAAATTATGCACACGACTCAATAAGGAGATACACATCAATTTATAAAAATAACATGCATCTTTATATATGTTTAGGCATCAGAATTAATATGATCAGGTATGTACATTTTTCAAGAGGAATACTATTGCATTAAAAAAGTGGACAGTGCATTTTTCAAAAGCTGCAATGTTATCCTATGGGAGGAAAAACAAGTACTGCATTCAGGTATAATACAGCGACTTACAAAACCAGTCTCCAAGACTTCAGGTTAGTATGGAGCAAGGCTGAATGGAGCACCCATGGGTTACCATGGGCAGCACTTAGGCGGAGGGGTGCAGAAGTGCTTCTCAGCGTTGGGTGGCCAGTCTTATCCTATGGGCGAAAAACTGTACTACATTTGGACACTTCGCAGTAACTTACTGGACCAATTTCCTGGACTTTAGGTGAGTATGGAACAAGGTCCAAGGCAGCACCAACAGGTCCCCTCGGGTTGCACTGGGGCGGCCGGGTGCAGAGATATTTTTCAGAGTCAGGTGCCAAATGTTATCCAAGTGGGATTGGTCCGGTTGAAAAGAGGCTGCAGTCATGGACTGGGAAGCCAGTTGATCTGAACCACAAGGGAGGCTCAGGTCTCACGATGCTTGGGAGCACATTTGATCATCTTCTCCACAGGCCAGGGGCAATGGATGCAGACGGGTCTTCAGGCATCGGATTTTCATCACAGGGAGCACTTTTGGGTAGAGGAGGCCTGCAACCAGAGGCTACAGGCGGCATTGGGAAGCTCACAGTGGGAAAATCCAGGGTGGACTTTATCTCTGGAGGGCTGGGGACCACACTGGCAGTATTGGCTCACTTCAACTCGGGCTAGGCGGCATGGGTGCAATGGAGCTTTCTGGTGTCAGGTTTGGGCATTCCGGAGTCTTCTTAGGTCTCTTTGGGTGCCTACAAGATGCAGGGAATCAGCTCCACTACTTCACAGGAGTTCCTGAGCCTCAACAGAAGTGCTGGCAGTCCTTTTAGGCTTTTGGGAGGCACAGCAGTTTGTAGGATGATTCGACACTGGCGCAATCATCGGGAAAAGCAGACAGGCCGGCAGGGTTGGCGCCAAGTCAGTTGCTTCTTGTACAGTCCTTGCTTTTCACAGAGCTTAGTCCTTTTGGCTAGCAGGATCTAATTTCTTGGTACCACAGTTTCCCTAAATACTGAATTTAGGGGAACTAGGGAAGTGTAGGGTAGTAGCCAAAGGGCTACCAACCCATGGGGTCACTGCCCCCTCTATATGACCACTTCCTGGTGGTGGTGGCTCCAGAATTCCCGATTTTAATATCACCATATAGCTAACTTTGAAAAGTCACCTCCACCTCAGGCAGCCTTTCTTAGGGGTGGCCTGAGGGTGAACACTCCTATCAGACTAGATAATTTTTCTAAGCTGTCCAGGTGCCAAACGGCTCTGGACAAATGGGGTTGGCTTCTTCACCTGTGAGAGAAATCAGATATACATACCAAAGGCGGTAGGAACTTTGACGCTCCCCTGCCTTGGAATGTTAATCTGCAGGTCATCTTGTAGGAGGCCAGGTTTCTGGCCTCCCAAGAGCAAAGGCCTTTATCCTTGGGGTCATACACTCGTCTCTGGTGCAAGGCTGACAAAATCCAGTCAGTCAGCAACAAGGACTGGTAGATTTGCAGCAGGCACCTCTAAGGTGCCCTCTGGGTGCACGTATCACTAACTCTGACACGGGCATCAGTGTGGGTTTAATAATACGAGATGTTTGATACCAAATATCCCTCTTTCCAGCGAAGCGATCTTGTAGCTGGGGAACTAGTTTTCACCAATATCCATCACATGTTTTAAAGGGGCTTCCTTGATCACTTGTACTGGTAGCAATGGAACTGACTAGCACAGGGGCATATCTGCTTAGGCAGCTATGTCCTCACATGTAATATAAGGCATCCGGCCTTAGAGCTGTGCGGCCTGCAGTAGGGATAACTTATAAATATTACATGCAGGGTTAAGGGACATGCCACAAAGGGATGTCGTGTTTTCACTTTTGGGTCTGCACCAAAACACACAGCCTGCGATGGCAGTCGTGCATAGATTTGGTGAGGGATACCTTAGGGTGGCGCAGTTCATGCTGCAGCCTTTAGGGACTCTCTTTAGTATCTCAGGTCCTAGGTACCAGAGGTACCATTTACTGGGGACTTACAGAGTGTCCTAAAGGTTTTGCCAATGGGGGAAACAATAGCACAGTTTGGGTGATGAGATCTGGCACTGGAGAATTGGTTAGCAGGAACCCACTGCACTTCTAGTCAAAATCACATCAAATACCAGGTAAAAAGTGGAGTATGGCCATGTCGAAAAGGGGACTTTCCTAAAAGAAAGCACCCATTTGTAAGTGAAATCTCAGAATAGCTCACATTTGTCTCACTCAGTAATATATGAGACTTATGTTTTGGATTTTACTAGGGGTGATAAATATCACCACTCTGGGGCACTTCTAATTATGGCAGTAGTGCTTTCAGGTCATTGATAACAAGAGGAACTATTTAAATGGAGATGGAGCTGAATATAAGTAGGATCCTGATCAGTGGCGGCTGATGACATTTCAAAGTGGTGAGGCGTAAAAGTTGGAGATGAATGCCATGTTGCAAAAAAGCTAGTGAGACGGTTGGCATAAAGGGAGGTTCAGTGGGGAGGGAGGACTCCCCAGAAAATTTTGAGAAAAAAAAGAGTAGACAAATGGTGCATTTTAAAGCACATTTGAGCAAGCATGAAGGTTTATAAAGCAATTGTGAATGCATAGCCTTGAAATATTTAAACACTAGAAACCTGCCCCATATATTACTGCATTACTACACCATGTCATAGGTAATCTTGTTATAGAAGTGAGTTGATGTGTCAGTTAAATTTCACAAAAAGGATATCCTGTTTTAACTAAATCGGCATCTCCCAATTGCAGCTCTCTCCACGCTCAAACTAGACACAGTATTTACGGTCTCTCAGATTCTCTGCTACTCAATGCTAAAAAAAAAACCTTTGGCTTTCTGAATATTACTGTAACATATACATATGATGCAATCACTGCCCTTCATTTATGTGCAACTACAATAGTTAATGTTCTATTTTTACTAGGCACTCTATAGTCGGGTTGAAAAAAATTAAAATAAAACATTTCCTTTCCTAGAGTTTACAGCCTGTCCTAAGCCCATAGATCACGATTATCACCACTTTCATCCCCATCAAATACAGTTAGCCATCCATCACCAGCCCCCTGTTTGTCATGCCAAATCGTTTGCATTTATTGCTCGCATTTTAAAAGGAGTTTGAGAAGGAAAACCTCTGCTACTCTACACAATATTGCTGCGTGGTGACAAAGTCCATATCATTCAAGCTCCAGTTGACGCATGTATTTAAAACAAAAGCAATACATAATTCAGAAAGTAAAACTTTACCTTTCACAGCAAAAACACTTCATGACTGCCCACAATGCCAGGAAAAATATAGGCAGACAGGGCTCTTCAAACCCGGGGCAGCAGGGCCCAGATAAGGCGTGCCCCCTTCTCCCGTGTCTGTGCATCAACAGTTAACTAGGCCGGCCTGTCCATTAGTCTCCTGGTCTAGGCACATCTCCCTGTCCCATGCAGTCTCAGGCCGTGCTGTTTTACACCAGCCATGCCACCAGTGCAGTTGCTCTCTGTGCTCTTAATGAGGACCAAACCGTAGACCCTGGCATGAACCAACCCAAATATAACAAACCAAAATGGGCCTGGGCCAGCTAGCTATTATTTTTTGTTACCTTACTCTGCTTACTCATTCAAAGCCATGCACGAAGTCCACGAGCTAGAGTCACCACACAAACCTGCACTGCTGTGTACAAGGACACCGCCAGCACTGTCAGCAGACTGCAGTAAATCATGGGTCTAAACACTCAGGCACACACCGGAGCCAAAATGGATTCCAAATATCTTGTGGGAAGTCTCTCTCACCACACATAGTGAGTCTGCGCAGATTCATTTTATTGCCTTCCTGCCTAGAACCAGTCTACCACACCTTTTCCCAACTCCTCAAAGGTTGGTCGCACCCCACCCTGCGACGTGTTGGGAAAGAGTGGGGTTACAATGCTCTCCACTCCCTGATTGACATGGGTAAGCTTTACAGCCAGTGTATAAAACAAGGACCCCCTGAACAATAATTAGTTCAATTCCTAGGTCAGGAACAAATATTTATGAGAAAAAACACACCCAGGCAATTGTATCCTCTTGTCTATACAATGATAAATGGGAGAAATAAACCATCCAAAAATTGAGTTCTGTCTTTATTGTCATGATTTTTAAAGATTCTATAAAAACACTTTTTTTTTATACATACATCATTTAAAAAAATTGTATCGACATACAATATATGACAAATCAAACACAATATTATTAAAAACAATATCACAAGTAGAAAAAAGATTATAAAACAATACAGAGCAAAAAAAAGGTGGCACAATAATAATTTCGACGCGCGTTTCGGCGAACCAGCACCTTCTTCAGGAATAGCCACTAGTTACTTTTAAAACACTTAAGGATATTCGATAATGAATGATTGAAATATTGCAGGTCACAATTGATGGTTAATTTGTTGGAATTCTATCGATATATTTTGCCTTAAATCGCGTTACTCAGTGCTGAAATGCTGTTTACTCTCATGATGTCGATTGTAACAGACCAAGAAGGAAATTATTGTTCCATATTCCTTTTCTTTAAAGTTTCAAAGTTGCGACAACGTCATCTATATAATTATACCGATAAAGACTAAGAAATGCGCCTTGTTATGAACTCTCGCACCAATCAACTGATAACAGATCTAGTTTGCTTGTAACGTCGAACGTAGCCTTCGAATTCTTTAACATTAATAAAAAACGAAGCTTTGATAGAGCTTTGCCGATGTAAACCAAAAGCGAGCGAGAAGTCACGGCATCTGACGTCGTAGGGTTAAGGGTTAGCTTTACAGGGCTTGCATACGAAACTCCCAAGGCTAACTTTACCTCCACGGCATCAAGGGGTAGAGACTAGGCCTTGATCCTCAGCCTTTGCTGAGCTGATGATCTCACAGGCCTCAGGGCTAAGAGATTATCAGCCCAGCAAATACTAAGACTTGGACCCAACAAGGGGGAACAACGTAATCACTGAATCACGTGTGTGTGTGTGTTGTTGTTATTTCGATGTTTAACCCGTTCGTCAGCCAACGTCTGTCGCGAGCACTACCTCCTTAGTGCTGCGCCCGTCCGTTGGCCGATGCGGTCCCGCCCGCACACAGAATAGTCCAGACTGCGGGGGATTCTAGGTCGCGCTAAAGGGGTTAACACAAAAAGAGCCGCTCCTAGTTTGGTGACCTAAGTGCTACTGAGTTACTTTGTGAGTACAGGCATCTCACAAAAAGTGAAAGTCACAGCAACAACGTGGTGAGTGGGGCAGACAGAGTCCCCAATTTTTGCAACTTTTAAATGTGTATTTAATTTTTAAATTAAAACGGATTTACCAGTGCTATGGATTGAATCTTTTTTAGTGTTAATGTAAAGGGGGCGGAGCCCCGGCGCCCATACACAGAAACTGCCCCATATCCTGATAGTTAGATATGTGTGCCTTCTGTAGTGTTCTACGAATAAACTGCAGGACACAGGTTTGTATCTCAACATGCCCACTTGTAAGCTGCTCTTTCCCAGGATAATATCAATAAATAGACAAATAGACCTGGACTTTAAAGACCCTGTGCCCTGGCGCTTTGTGGAGATGTTATCTAAGTTGGCAGGACATTCATTAATTTGCTGTCCTGTCCTATGCAAGGTTACAATCAACTGGAGATAGGTTAATTTTCACCAATTATAATGTCTGGATGAAACCAGTTTACCCTAAAAAACAAAACAAAAAAAAGTCCCTGAGAGTCTTGTGAACCCTTTGTGTACCAGGATGGTGCTTACAAGTGACTAACCCGTATGATGAAGCATGCCACCAAAAGTGGGTGAGGAGGTAGGAGGTACACCCTTTTATGGAATATAACTAAGGCTCCCTGTTTTCCATTTTTATGGATTTTTACAGATAAATACAGATCAAAAACAATGCATTTTTTGTATGCGTTTATTTAAAAAAATGGATAAATACTGAAAACTGCTTCTTTTAAGGGATTCTCCAGGCTGTCGTTCATGAATTATAGGCCAGCAGATGGACAGCATGGGATATAAAAAAAATACATTTCTTTAAATAACGGCATATGTCAACATACATTTATGGTATAATGCTAGTATTTACTAGTGGATGTATTGTTATGTAATATTTGGCAGCTTTAATAGCTAAAACATGACGGACATCAAAGTATGAGTGAGCGTCTATCAGTTAAATAGATATGGAAATGTACAGTTTTACAACTTCATTTATACGCAAAAGACGAAATAATTATGGATAAATACAGATAAAATGGCCAAAAAACAAATATGGATAAATAGACAGAAATGTCGAAAAAATAAATACCATAAAACAGGGAGCCCTGAATATAACTAGGGCTACCGGTTTTCCGTTTTTACAGATTTTTACATATAAATACAGACGGAAAACAAGTTTTCCTTTATCTGTATTTATATGTAAAAAACGGGAAAATACTAGTACATTTTGTTGTGCTGCAATCTGGTGTCTCTCCCCTCCTTAGAGGGTTAAGAGGTGTCAGCCCGGGCTGAGACACCTTCCCGGGCAGACACGGAGCTGCCAGCCGCACCCGAGCACTTCACAGGTCTTTGAAAGACCATTAAACTTGTTAATGAGGCTTCACCCCTTTTAGAGCCCCCTGCCAGAGTCCGATTAGGAGCCTCTATTCACACCATTGTTTTGCGAGTTGTGGCTCTTGTATCATGTGCTGAAATGACGCACTGGTGAAATCATTTGTAATTATTTAATGCACACGCACTCTGTGTTGTTTAATGAAACAGTTAATTTCGCTTCATGCAGCCTGCCTGTTGGAATGCAACATACATTTTAAGATATTATGAAAGCGTTTAAAACATGGTCCATGTTTTAAACGCTTTCATAATATCTTAAAATGTTTGTTGCATTCCAACAGGCAGGCTGCATGAAGCGAAATTAAATGTTTCATTAAACAACACAGAGTGCGTGTGCATTAAATAATTACAAATGGTTTTTCCAGTCCGTCATTTAAGCACAATGCGCACTGTCACCAACCAATCGAATGTCCTTGGCTGGTGGATTTTAAAAGTGGTGGGGAAGTACATTTTAGATACGAAATGGCAATACACACACAGAAGGTGCAGGTCTCAGTCTTCAACACAAGTTCAGTGCTGATGTGTGAAGCGGTTTCTGTGCCTATTTTTTTTTTTTTTTAGAGGGTGCCCGGTCCAAAACTTTTGTCCAGCAGCCACAGCCGCATCTGTAGAATGTCAGGTGTGCAGAATACGAAAGCTGTGTAGTTCTGACTTAATTTCATGACTCTTTCATACCCCACCAGACAATCTCTGCCCCTTTATTTCATTCTGGTACAAAGAGACCTGGTGGGTTACAGCCACGTCCAATTGAACAGATACTACTACATCATCCACAGAAACCATCTGCATGTTTTTTCCAAACAAAGGAAGGGCTTATGTGATTGAAGGCACTAGAAGAGATATGGTTCGGGTGTTTGTCCACCCAAAAAGTAGGATTCCTACTAGTCCATGAATTTTAGCGAACACCTCAAAGTACGCTGAGATTACAGGCCCACCTGGTAAGATTGCAGGCCCACCAGTTCACATGGCTGGAAAAGTAAAATTTCAAGTCCCAGAATCCAAACTGGTGTTGGTGAAAGTACCTGGGCTCGATGACAGTAAATATCATGACAATGGCCACGACAGTCATGATGATGATGTCCACTTTGCAGTTTTGATAGATTATAACTGTGTGTGCAGTCATGCCCGTTGTGCAAAGGCATGCTGTTTACTACACAGCAGCCCACCAATGAAACAAAGTAGGTTACAAAAAAACAACCGTATTCCAATACTGAAAATTATTCCTCTGTCAATTATGTTTTTTCTTTCTTTAGATGAGCACAGCCCTACTGTGCTTCCGGTGGCAAAAATGCACCCCTGTTCTGTCATCACTACATTGAAAAACTACAGCTACCTGTTAATTTCTGACTATGAATTAATGAGGCTGGTGCTAAATATACTACAGGTTTTTCAGCATATAGTGTTGACCAATAACAACTGAGCGCATGTGTGCATTGTCAATTTAAATAAATGTGGAAAAATACTAGCTGTAGCGCCGTCTTTTGCTTGTGGCAAAAATAAATGTGGATAAATACAGAAAAAATGCCCGAAAAATAAATACAGACGGAAATGGCAAAAAAATAAATACCATAAAACCGGGAGCCCTAAATATAACTGACAAGACCAGCAGCAAGAAAACAGTATTGCATAGACTCCCCGGTTAGTGGGGGCACCAACAGCGAACCTCACTGAGCCAGAGTCAGTTCTTTTATATGCGTACAAATTATTTTGGTTTCCTGAAGATACCTCCCCCCGCCCTCATTATCATCTCCTTTTCAACGTTTTGTCTATCAGTTATTCCCCATTCTTCTCTTGTTCGTCTCTTTTAGGTGTTTATTCTCGCTTCTCTCATTCCTTTCTTCTGGATTCTCTTATTCTCACCCTTTCATTCACTCTTGCATCTCGCTTCCTCTCATTCTCACCTGTATCTCCGTGTCACCACCCCCAACTTAAGTCCCTAATTAGCTCTTTACCACGCCTCCCTCCCCAGCCCCTTCTTTCTTAGTCGTTAATCATGGCAGAACCTGACTTCTATATCACCGTTTATCATGTGCACCTTCCTCAGCTACTGTAAGACCCCCTTTCCCTCCCCTGGGATCCAATCAGAGAGCTTGGTTGGCCAGGCCCAGCTGTTTGACCTTCAAAAAATAGGCCCAGACCAGGACAGTTATTTTTGGGGCCCGCGATGGGACAGAAACACCAGGAAGGGATCGATACCCTGTCCCGCCAGCTCTCGCTGGGCTATCGATCGAGTGAAGCATCTGTAACGCGGCCATTGATCAGCCTCGCAGGGGGCAGGAGGCCCGGGGGTACCGAGAGGGAAGGACGGACGGAGGAAGGGACAGACGCCTGGACGGATGGAGGGATGGAAGTGAGAAGGGGGCAACAGCACGGACTGTGGTTGTAACAGGAAGAAGAGACGCAGCAATGAGAAGTGGGACAAAGCAAAAGAGAGGGTTCAATGAGGCTGGGACAAGAGCGTGTATGTGGGGGAATTTGCAAAGCACACACCCAGCTACAAAGCACAGCAGCACTGTGCAGTACTGGGGGACACGCCGTGAGGAGGCTGACCCAGAGGAGGGGGCTGGGCACTGGAGGATGCAAGATAACGGGGGCGATAACCACGGGCGCAAGGGACAGTATCAAATAGCAGAGGGGCAAGAGCATTAACAGGAAGCGGACAACAATGCAGGTGGAGGAGAAACAACCAGGCAAGGAGGGGAGGATGAGGTGTTGGTATGAGCCGGCGGTGGCAGCGGCCATCCCCAGCGTTCCCTTTGGTACCCTGTCACTGCCGTGCAACTTCATGTATCTAAGCACAGAGACAGCAAGTGGAACATACAGCACGTGGTCTAGGGAGCTGTTTGTTTGTTTTTGTTCACCTTTTTAGCTGTCACACAGTTTCTAGAAGTAAATAAAGACGTCTTCTTAGGCTCCAAGTGTGATTACAGTGGCATACATCGTCAGATGTCCAAACACACCACCACCTCCTGGGCTACGTTTTCACTGCACAATTTAGCTGTAATTGGGGAGTCAAAGGTACAAAGAGGGTAAATTGGTTATCCAAATGAAGTACAAAAGTGCCAGCAGCCATGGCACACCAGTAGGGGGACATGGCCATACCCAACAGGGGTAAATAGCCATACCCACCAGGGGTAACTAGTATTATCCACCAGGGGTAAATGGCCATCTCCACCAAGGGTAAATAGTATTATCCACCAGGGGTCAATGGCCATCTCCACCAAGGGTCAATGGCCATCTCCACCAAGGGTCAATGGCCATCTCCACCAGGGGTCAATGGCCATCTCCACCAGGGGTCAATGGCCATCTCCACCAGGGGTCAATGCCCATCTCCACCAGGGGTCAATGGCCATCTCCACCAGGGGTCAATGCCCATCTCCACCAGGGGTCAATGCCCATCTCCACCAGGGGACAATGGCCATCTCCACCAGGGGTCAATGGTCATCTCCACCAGGGGTAAATGGTCAACTCCACCAGGGGTAAATGGTCATCTCCACCAGGGGTAAATGGTCATCTCCACCAGGGGTAAATGGCCATCTCCACCAGGGGTAAACGGGTAAATGGCCATCTCCAGCAGGGTCAAAGCTGTAAATGGCCATATTCACCAGGGGTAAATGGCCATATTCACCAGGGGTAAATGGGCGTATCCACCAGGGGTAAATGGGCGTATCCACCAGGGGTAAATGGGCGTATCCACCAGGGGTAAATGGCCATACCCACCAGGGGTAAATGGCCATACCCACCAGGGGTAAATGGCCATACCCACCAGGGGTACATGGCCATACCAACCAGGGGTACATGGCCATACCCACCAGGGGTACATGGCCATACCCACCAGGGGTAAATGGCCATCTCCACCAGGGGCAAATTGGAGTATCCATAAGGGGCAAATGGGAATATCCACCAGGGGTAAATGGGAATATCCACCAGGGGTAAATGGCCATCTCCACCAGGGGTAAATGGCCATCTCCACCAGGGGTAAATGACCATACACACCAGGGGAAAATGCCCTTCACCACCAGGGGTAAATGGTCATCACCACCAGCGGTAAATGGGCCTCTCAACCAGGGGTAAATGGCCATATCCACCAGAGGTAAATGGCCATCTCCACCAGAGGTAAATGGGCCTCTCCACCAGGGGTAAATGGCCATCTCCACCAGCGGTAAATGGCCATCTCCACCAGCGGTAAATGGCCATCTCCACCAGCGGTAAATGGGCCTCTCCACCAGGGGTAAATTGCCATAGCCACCAGGGGTAAATGGCCATATCCACCAGGGGAAAATGCCCTTCACCACCAGGGGTAAATGGTCATCACCACCAGCGGTAAATGGCCATCTCCGCCAGCGGTAAATGGGCCTCTCCACCAGGGGTAAATGGCCATCTCCACCAGAGGTAAATGGCCATCTCCACCAGAGGTAAATGGCCATCTCCACCAGAGGTAAATGGCCATCTCCACCAGAGGTAAATGGGCCTCTCCACCAGGGGTAAATGGCCATATCCACCAGGGGTAAATGGCCATACACACCAGGGGAAAATGCCCTTCACCACCAGGGGTAAATGGTCATCACCACCAGCTGTAAATGGCCATCTCCGCCAGCGGTAAATGGGCCTCTCCACCAGGGGTAAATGGCCATCTCCACCAGAGGTAAATGGCCATCTCCACCAGAGGTAAATGGGCCTCTCCACCAGGGGTAAATTGCCATATCCACCAGGGGTAAATGGCCATCTCCACCAGGGGTAAATGACCATACACACCAGGGGAAAATGCCCTTAACCACCAGGGGTAAATGGTCATCACCACCAGCGGTAAATGGCCATCTCCGCCAGCGGTAAATGGGCCTCTCCACCAGAGGTAAATGGCCATCTCCACCAGAGGTAAATGGCCATCTCCACCAGAGGTAAATGGGCCTCTCCACCAGCGGTAAATGGCCATCTCCACCAGCGGTAAATGGCCATCTCCACCAGCGGTAAATGGCCATCTCCACCAGAGGCAAATGGGCCTCTCCACCAGGGGTAAGTGGCCATATCCAGTAGGGGTAAGTGGCCATATCCACCAGGGGTAAGTGGCCATATCCACCAGGGGTAAGTGGCCATATCCACCAGGGGTAAGTGGCCATATCCACCAGGGGCAAGTGGGCATCTCCACCAGGGGTAAATGGCCATCTATACCAGGGGTAAATGGCCATATCCACTAGGGGTAAATGGCCATATCCACCAGGGGTAAGTGGGCATCTCCACCAGCGGTAAATGGCCATCTCCACCAGAGGTAAATGGGCCTCTCCACCAGGGGTAAATTGCCATAGCCACCAGGGGTAAATGGCCATATCCACCAGGGGTAAATGGCCATACACACCAGGGGAAAATGCCCTTCACCACCAGGGGTAAATGGTCATCACCACCAGCGGTAAATGGCCATCTCCGCCAGCGGTAAATGGGCCTCTCCGCCAGGGGTAAATGGCCATCTCCACCAGAGGTAAATGGCCATCTCCACCAGAGGTAAATGGGCCTCTCCACCAGGGGTAAATGGCCATATCCACCAGGGGTAAATGGCCATCTCCACCAGCGGTAAATGGCCATCTCCACCAGAGGTAAATGGGCCTCTCCACCAGGGGTAAATTGCCATATCCACCAGGGGTAAATGGCCATCTCCACCAGGGGTAAATGACCATACACACCAGGGGAAAGTGCCCTTAACCACCAGGGGTAAATGGTCATCACCACCAGCGGTAAATGGCCATCTCCGCCAGCGGTAAATGGGCCTCTCCACCAGAGGTAAATGGCCATCTCCACCAGAGGTAAATGGCCATCTCCACCAGAGGTAAATGGGCCTCTCCACCAGAGGTAAATGGGCCTCTCCACCAGGGGGTAAATGGGCCTCTCCACCAGGGGTAAATGGCCATATCCACCAGCGGTAATGGCCATCTCCACCAGAGGTAAATGGGCCTCTCCACCAGGGGTAAGTGGCCATATCCACCAGGGGTAAGTGGCCATATCCACCAGGGGTAAGTGGCCATATCCACCAGGGGTAAGTGGCCATATCCACCAGGGGTAAGTGGCCATATTCACCAGGGGCAAGCGGGCATCTCCACCAGGGGTAAATGGCCATCTATACCAGGGGTAAATGGCCATATCCACCAGGGGTAAATGGCCAGATCCACCCAGGGTAAATGGACATTTCCACCAGAGGTAAATGGCCATCTCCACCAGGGGTTAATGGCCATCTCCACCAGGGGTAAATGACCATACACACCAGGGGTAAATGGTCATCACCACCAGCGGTAAATGGGCCTCTCAACCAGGGGTAAATGGCCATATCCACCAGAGGTAAATGGCCATCTCCACCAGAGGTAAATGGGCCTCTCCACCAGGGGTAAATGGCCATCTCCACCAGGGGTAAATGGCCATCTCCACCAGGGGTAAATGGCCATCTCCACCAGGGGTAAATGGTCATATCCAGAAGGGTTAAATGGGAATATCCACCAGGGGTAAATGGCCATATCCATCAGGGGTAAATGGCCATATCCACCAGGGGTAAGTGGGCATCTCCATCAGGGGTAAATGGCCATCTCCGCCAGCGGTAAATGGGCCTCTCCACCAGGGGTAAATGGCCATCTCCACCAGAGGTAAATGGCGATCTCCACCAGAGGTAAATGGCCATATCCACCAGGGGAAAATGCCCTTCACCACCAGGGGTAAATGGTCATCACCACCAGCGGTAAATGGCCATCTCCGCCAGCAGTAAATGGGCCTCTCCACCAGGGGTAAATGGCCATCTCCACCAGAGGTAAATGGCCATCTCCACCAGAGGTAAATGGCCATCTCCACCAGAGGTAAATGGGCCTCTCCACCAGGGGTAAATGGCCATATCCACCAGGGGTAAATGGCCATATCCACCAGGGGGTAAATGGCCATATCCACCAGGGGGTAAATGGCCATATCCACCAGGGGGTAAATGGCCATATCCACCAGGGGTCAAAGCTGTAAATGGCCATATTCACCAGGGGTAAATGGCCATATTCACCAGGGGTAAATGGGCGTATCCACCAGGAGTAAATGACCGTACCCACCAGGGGTAAATGACCATAACCACCAGGGGTAAATGGCCATACCCACCAGGGGTAAATGGCCATACCCACCAGGGGAACATGCCCTTCACCACCAGGGGTAAATGGTCATCACCACCAGCGGTAAATGGCCATCTCCGCCAGCGGTAAATGGGCCTCTCCGCCAGGGGTAAATGGCCATCTCCACCAGAGGTAAATGGCCATCTCCACCAGAGGTAAATGGGCCTCTCCACCAGGGGTAAATGGCCATATCCACCAGGGGTAAATGGCCATATCCACCAGGGGTAAATGGCCATCTCCACCAGCGGTAAATGGCCATCTCCACCAGAGGTAAATGGGCCTCTCCACCAGGGGTAAATTGCCATATCCACCAGGGGTAAATGGCCATCTCCACCAGGGGTAAATGACCATACACACCAGGGAAAAATGCCCTTAACCACCAGGGGTAAATGGTCATCACCACCAGCGGTAAATGGCCATCTCCGCCAGCGGTAAATGGGCCTCTCCACCAGAGGTAAATGGCCATCTCCACCAGAGGTAAATGGGCCTCTCCACCAGAGGTAAATGGGCCTCTCCACCAGGGGGTAAATGGGCCTCTCCACCAGGGGTAAATGGCCATCTCCACCAGCGGTAAATGGCCATCTCCACCAGAGGTAAATGGGCCTCTCCACCAGGGGTAAGTGGCCATATCCACCAGGGGTAAGTGGCCATATCCACCAGGGGTAAGTGGCCATATCCACCAGGGGTAAGTGGCCATATCCACCAGGGGTAAGTGGCCATATCCACCAGGGGTAAGTGGCCATATCCACCAGGGGTAAGTGGCCATATCCACCAGGGGCAAGCGGGCATCTCCACCAGGGGTAAATGGCCATCTATACCAGGGGTAAATGGCCATATCCACCAGGGGTAAATGGCCAGATCCACCCGGGGTAAATGGCCAGATCCACCCGGGGTAAATGGACATTTCCACCAGAGGTAAATGGCCATCTCCACCAGGGGTTAATGGCCATCTCTACCAGGGGTAAATGACCATACCCACCAGGGGAAAATGCCCTTCACCACCAGGGGTAAATGGTCATCACCACCAGCGGTAAATGGGCCTCTCAACCAGGGGTAAATGGCCATATCCACCAGAGGTAAATGGCCATCTCCACCAGAGGTAAATGGGCCTCTCCACCAGGGGTAAATGGCCATCTCCACCAGGGGTAAATGGCCATCTCCACCAGGGGTAAATGGCCATCTCCACCAGGGGTAAATGGCCATCTCCACCAGGGGTAAATGGCCATCTCCACCAGGGGTAAATGGTCATATCCAGAAGGGTTAAATGGGAATATCCACCAGGGGTAAATGGCCATATCCATCAGGGGTAAATGGCCATATCCACCAGGGGTAAGTGGGCATCTCCATCAGGGGTAAATGGCCATCTCCGCCAGCGGTAAATGGGCCTCTCCACCAGGGGTAAATGGCCATCTCCACCAGAGGTAAATGGCTATCTCCACCAGAGGTAAATGGCCATATCCACCAGGGGAAAATGCCCTTCACCACCAGGGGTAAATGGTCATCACCACCAGCGGTAAATGGCCATCTCCGCCAGCGGTAAATGGGCCTCTCCACCAGGGGTAAATGGCCATCTCCACCAGAGGTAAATGGCCATCTCCACCAGAGGTAAATGGCCATCTCCACCAGAGGTAAATGGGCCTCTCCACCAGGGGTAAATGGCCATATCCACCAGGGGTAAATGGCCATATCCACCAGGGGGTAAATGGCCATATCCACCAGGGGGTAAATGGCCATATCCACCAGGGGGTAAATGGCCATATCCACCAGGGGGTAAATGGCCATATCCACCAGGGGGTAAATGGCCATATCCACCAGGGGGTAAATGGCCATATCCACCAGGGGTCAAAGCTGTAAATGGCCATATTCACCAGGGGTAAATGGCCATATTCACCAGGGGTAAATGGGCGTATCCACCAGGAGTAAATGACCGTACCCACCAGGGGTAAATGGCCATACCCACCAGGGGTAAATGGCCATACCCACCAGGGGTAAATGGCCATACCCACCAGGGGTAAATGGCCATACCCACCAGGGGAACATGGCATTACCCACCAGGGGTACATGGCCATACCCACCAGGGGTACATGGCCATACCCACCAGGGGTACATGGCCATCTCCACCAGTGGCAAATTGGAATATCCACCAGGGGCAAATGGGAATATCCACCAGGGGTAAATAGTCATATCCACCAGGGATAAATGGCCATCTCCACCAGGGGTAAATGGCCATCTCCACCAGAGGTAAATGACCATACACACCAGGGGTAAATGCCCTTCACCACCAGGGGTAAATGGTCATCACCACCAGGGGTAAATGGTCATCACCACCAGGGGTAAATGGTCATCACCACCAGCGGTAAATGGCCATCTCCACCAGTGGTAAATGGGCCTCTCCACCAGGGGTAAATGGCCATCTCCACCAGGGGCAAATTGGAATATCCACCAGGGGCAAATGGGAATATCCACCAGGGGCAAATGGGAATATCCACCAGGGGTAAATAGTCATATCCACCAGGGGTAAATGGCCATCTCCACCAGGGGTAAATGGCCATCTCCACCAGAGGTAAATGGCCATCTCCACCAGAGGTAAATGACCATACACACCAGGGGTAAATGCCCTTCACCACCAGGGGTAAATGGTCATCACCACCAGGGGGTAAATGGTCATCACCACCAGCGGTAAATGGCCATCTCCACCAGTGGTAAATGGCCATCTCCACCAGCGGTAAATGGGCCTCTCCACTAGGGGTAAATGGCCATCTCCACCAGAGGTAAATGGCCATCTCCACCAGAGGTAAATGGGCCTCTCCACCAGAGGTAAATGGGCCTCTCCACCAGGGGAAAATGGGCATATCCACCAGGGGTAAATGGCCATCTCCACCAGCGGTAAATGGCCTTCTCCACCAGGGGTAAGTGGTCCATATCCACCAGGGGTAAGTAGCCATATTCACCAGGGGTAAGTGGCCATATCCACCAGGGGTAAGTGGGCATCTCCATCAGGGGTAAATGGCCATCTCTACCAGGGGTAAATGGCCAGATCCACCCGGGGGTAAATGGCCATATCGACCAGGAGTAAATGGCCAGATCCACCCGGGGTAAATGGACATATCCACCAAAGGTAAATGGCCATCTCCACCAGGGGTTAATGGCCATCTCCACCTGGTGTAAATGGCCATATCCACCAGGGCTAAATGGCCATATCCACCAGGGCTAAATGGCCATATCCACCAGGGCTAAATGGCCATATCCACCAGGGCTAAATGGCCATCTCCACCAGGGCTAAATGGCCATCTCCACCAGGGCTAAATGGCCATCTCCACCAGGGCTAAATGGCCATCTCCACCAGGGGTACATGGCCATCTCCACCAGGGGTAAATGGTCATATCCAGAAGGGTTAAATGGTCATATCCAGAAGGGTTAAATGGTCATATCCAGAAGGGTTAAATGGGAATATCCACCAGGTCTAAATGGCCATCTCCACCAGGGGCAAATGGGACTATCCACCAGGGGCAAATGGGAATATCCACCAGGGGTAAATGGCCATATCCACCAGGGGTAAATGGCCATCTCCACCAGAGGTAAATGACCATACACACCAGGGGTAAATGCCCTTCACCACCAGGGGTAAATGGTCATCACCACCAGCGGTAAATGGCAGTCTCCACCAGGGGCAAATGGGAATATCCACCAGGGGCAAATGGGAATATCCACCAGGGGTAAATAGTCATATCCACCAGGGGCAAATGGCCATATCCACCAGTAGGTGTACATGAGCAGTAAATGGCCATACCCACCTTGGCTAGGCAGGTCCATAGCCTGAATGATTGTGGGATGCTGCTAAGCTGACTTTAGTCCAGAGCAGAGCAGTTGTTTGTACTTTAACCTCACAGGGTCCTCATTTGTCAATCTTAAGGTTACATTTGTGATCCTCATTTTGGATGAACGCGGCACAGGCTACAACAGCTTTACAATCTGACAATTTACTTAAGATGCAAGGAGAGTTTAAGCAACAAACGTTTTTGAGGTTTCCCCCAATGTTTATTAACGAGACAAGAAGAGCAGAGCTGCATCTACTCACCAAGGAGATAGAAGTGCAACATCACACATGTGAGAATTTACGGTTGTATGGAAATAAAATGGTCAGAGGAAGCTGAGTAATTGTACTTTATTATGGCCCCAAGAAGAACACAATCACTACAGCCAGAAAACCGATCATAGATCACATGCGAAGGATGTTGGACAGATAATTGAAAAGATACAACTTTTACTTTCGGGAAGGGAAGGGAGAGCCATCATTTTCAACCACAACACATCAAAGGTGAGGGATCCAAAGCAAGCTAGAAGTATTTGTGGGGTCTGAAATGTGCTATATTACAGCGGTGCAGGGTCTCTCCCTTTCAACTTACAGAAGTGCAGGATATATATATATATATATATATATATATATATATATATATATATATATATATATATATATATATATATATATATATATATATTTCCCCCAGACCTGTTGGCTTTGCCAAGTTTGTTTTTACTTTAGAACCTCGGGTCCTGTGCTGCTAGTTCAAACAGCAGATATATCTAACGTGACAAACATTACCCAAAATAATGCTAAACCCCATTGTGGTTAAACAAGTAAATTGAGGACATTCAGATACGCCTGAAAGAATCACTGGTCCTTGTTAATGGAAAAGCAATGTTCATAAAATCATTTTAATGCACTTCCTACTGCAGGTGCATTCCCCCTCAAAAGGTCTTCAAAATATCTAAATAAAACATACAGAGGCCAGGGCAGACTTCTCAAGTTTTAATGTTTATAATGATTTTAACAGGGCTACAAGTAACTGGCTGCAAAGAAAAACGCTGGGACTCCAGCTGTTCGTGCATGGAGGTCTGAGAACCTGCCCACCTCCAGCACAGAGCACACAGTAGGATCAGTCTCCCTGGACATTATAAACTTTAACAGGTCTTCAAATAATAGTAGTGCAGCGATAGCCATGGTTAGCTCACTCAGGCCTCCTCTCTGACCTCTAATGGCAGTTGCGTGTGTTATGCATAGGAATCAGAAAGCCGTAGCTTCTAGGGAGGGCAGCTTGACCTCGCCGTCAGACCCATAGGGGAGCCCGCGATGCTTGATTGGCAGCATCCCCATGGACGTCAATTCACCAAAATGCCTGGGGTACCGGAAGTGACCTCACATGCCCCTTGACCTTTACTTTCACTCACACAAACATATGCTTATACATACACATACATACACTCAAATACACACTCTCCCTCACATAAACACACTCAAAACTGCAAATACACACATACCTTACGTAAACTTAACCCATTTACTGCTGCCGTCAGCCAACAGCCGTCTCAAGCACTACCTCGGTAGTGCTGCGCACATCCGTTGGCCGACGCGACCCCGCCCGCTTAATAGATCGTTCCGCACTGGCGCGGAACGTTCTAAGCAGAAAACGGGTTAAAAGCATTTTCCAGCTAATTGTACTCCATTTTTTATTAAACTAATAGCGAATAATGAAATATTATTTACTATTAATATAATAAAAAATAGACAAAAACGGAGGTGAGTGAAGCCCCCGACGTCCAATGTTTCTGCCACTGATTTTACCACTGCTGATGCTAGGGGTCGCAAAGGCAGTGCCAGGGGTACAAAGGGAGGATGCCAGCAGGAGTAGCAGCAGTGACCCCTAAATGGCGTCCATGAGCATCCCTGGGTTCTTGAATTGTCCCAGGTCACATAACACTCTTCTTCACCGATCTGATGACACATTTGTGGCGTATGGTTTGACTGTTGAATCTCCTATTTCTGGCTCTAGTCCAGAATGAAGCTCCAAGTCCCAGCCCACTCCACATGATAGACGGGTGCGCTCACGCTGCACCAGGCAGCAGCAAGTAGCAGTGTCATAAGTTTGCTGCCGACCCAAAACAGTTTGCAGAAGAGCTGGAATAACGGGACTCCAACCAGGTCAAGGCTCGGGGAACCACAGGGAGCTGCTCGGTCCAAGGATCCAGAAGACCAATGGAGGCAACAATTTCTTTAGTTCCCTCCTACAAACATAATGTGAAGTCCGTATTCCAAGATGAGTCAGGGGCAAACATGTGGCAGGAGAACTGCGGCCTCTGCTAAGGAGATGAGTTGGACTGAAAAGAAAACACAGGGGGCACATGTGGTGCCCCACCCCGTGTGCATCCACATGGCGTGAAGCACCAGGGGGCCCTGTAGAGCCCACTTTGTATTTTCTCCGTCACGGTTCTCATGGTGGGCTCTACGCCATAAAAACTCGGGTAGAGAGGAAACTCATAATGCTTGGCGGAACTGTGGCGGTCCCATCACGCATATTGCAGACTTAGGACTGCCGTGCAACCACCATAGTCACAATAGGGTGGTCAGGAGACTGCCACCATGAGTCTGGTGGTCCGTGGACCACCAGACTCCTAAGGGCCAATGTCTTTTTCCCGTGTGTTTTGGTTTGGAGTGGACTGGATGAGTGGATGTATGTGGTTTGGAGTGGAATAATGTGGGTTGAATTGCTAGTTGTGGAAAAGTGAGGGGTGAAATTATGTGGTGTGTAGTGGAATGATGTGGCATGGTGAATAGATAGGGGTGAGAGCTGCACAAAATAGATAAAAATATATATAGAAAGGAATAGGTAGTGTGTGCATGAAATGGTAAATGAACTCCAGACAGAAGAGCAGAAAGCTTGTGAGAAAGAGAGAAAGAAGGGGAGAGCAGGCCACAGACACATAAAGGAGAGTGCACCTGTGTACACAGAAGACACCCCAAGACGCGGAGGAGAGTATGGGTTTGCAGGATGGTGATCTTTAAAAGGCATTGGAAAGAAACTGCCGAAGACCTGAAATGAACGAATATGAGAAAGGCGAGAAGAGTGTGCGAGAGGGATGAGTGGGAGGGGCACCCAGAGGGGTAGGCGGGAGGTGGACCAGTGCACAGAGCGAGCATTTATAGGAAGGTAACGTGTGTGTACGTAAAAGTCAGCCTCTCCCTGGGTGTATTGCACAATATAACTTATGAGTGCAATAAGAAGCTGGAAGCTTGAACTGCGCCCTTCTGCAGCGTCACGTCTGCCGTTGTATGCAAACAACGTGACGGCATTGCACTCAGGCTAAAGCAAAAGGTCGTTGAAAGGGGGTGTGGCATGGAAGAGTATCTGATTCACCAGCCAATCCAAGCTGGAACAAGTTCTTGTTATTACTCTTTTTAGGTCTCGCCTGTCGATGCGCATGCGCATCGAGCAAGCGAGACTATGGGGGCTTATCCACTCTTTATCCAACTTGCAAGGAATCCTGGCGATTCCTTGCAGTGCCCGTGACTTTTAAGCTCAATGCGCATGCGCATTGAGCTTAAAAGCGCGTGCACATGCCCCCAGCCGCCTGCCTTGCCTACTCTCCCGCCCCCTCACTTCTTGATTGCACGGCCGCTAGGCCGTGCCTCCCCTACTCTCCTCCTCCTACTCTCCTCCCCTCGCCGTCTGTTCCCGCACTCCTCCCACACCCCCGCTCCGCCCCCTCCCCTGCCTGCCATGTCGCGTCGCATTTCTCCTCCCCCCTCCCCACAGCTCCCCTACTCTCCTCCTCCTACTCTCCTCCCCTCGCCGTCTGTTCCCGCACTCCTCCCACACCCCCGCTCCGCCCCTCCCCTGCCTGCCATGTCGCGTCGCATTTCTCCTCCCCCCTCCCCACAGCTCCCCTACTCTCCTCCTCCTACTCTCCTCCCCTCGCCGTCTGTTCCCGCACTCCTCCCACACCCCCGCTCCGCCCCCTCCCCTGCCTGCCATGTCGCGTCGCATTTCTCCTCCCCCCTCCCCACAGCAATGCCCTCCATTTTGACTCGCTGCCTCCTCCTTGTCTTGGCTGAAAATGTTGTTCAATTAGGAGAGTTGAGGCGTTGTCTTTCTGCGAGGAGCCAATAGATGTATGTCCCTTTCGTATTCGGGCAGATGTGGCCTTGGTCGCTTCTCAGTTGGTTATACACTGCTCGCTTTCATGGAGCGACACTGTAGTCGGAGGTGCGGAGTCTCTTTCCTTGGGTGGCGAGTTCCATGACCGGCTAAGAAACAACCTCATGCGTTGTGTGGCGTCGTAGTGCTCATACAATAAGTGCAATTTGCTTGTGCTCTTACAATAATAATAAGTGCAATTTGGTCCCTAATTGTGCTCTCCTGGCCTATGCTGTTCTCTTTTGTGCAATGTAAGCCCAGACTCTGTTACACCCTCGAGAATTGCTGTCTGTGCTTTGTTGAGGCTGTGTTCCTCCTTACTGAAATGTGGTGTGTTTTCATGTGCTTTCCTCCGGTCGTTTTCTTCCGCGTTAAGCTTCTGTGCGCCAGCTCAGCTGTTCGTGCCTTCTTAGGTCGTCGCACTGCCCTACGCTGTCTAAACACGGTTTCTGTTATTCTGGGGCAGTATTTACTCAGGTCGCGCAAAAAAAAGCGTTTGGTTGACCTGGTGTTTAAGGTTGCGCTCCTCTGTCCAGTTGGACAGCAGCACTCTCCTGTACCAGTGAGCCTTGAGGCAGCAGTGCACTATTCTATTGGATTCCAAGTGAGTCGTGCGCTCTTGCCAAACTGGGCTCTCTGTCCTTAGTGTTGTTGGACCTCCTCATCGCGGCGCTCCTGTGCAGTTAAATCTGCTTCCTCGGCCAGTGCGAGCTCTTCAAACACCCCCTGCTCCCCGCCTCTGACTCGCAGTGAACTGTGGAGACGCGCTCACCTGTTTTAATCAGCTCAGCCCGCGGAATTGCCTTAGCAAGCAAGGCGCTGATTGGTCGACAACACAGCCAATAAATAAATGTGCTTGTGGACTACCGGCTCATCTGCGCGCTTTACGATGATTGGTAGCTGGCTGGTCTCGGGCGGCTGTCCCATTGGAAGGCTCTTTGATCCACCACCGCTGCATCCACCACATCCACCACCACCACATCCACCACCACATCCACCATCACCACCACATCCACCATCACATCCACCATCACATCCACCACCACATCCACCATCACATCCACCATCACATCCACCACCACCACATCCACCACCACATCCACCACCACCACATCCACCACCACCACATCCACCACCACCACATCCACCACCACTTCACCACCGCATCCACGACCACCACATCCACCACCACCACCACATCCACCGCATCCACCACCACATCCACCACCACACCCACCACTTCCACTGCATCCACCACCACCACATCCACCACCACATCCACCACCGCATCCACCACCACCGCATCCACCACCACCGCATCCACCACCACCACATCCACCACCTCATCCACCACCTCATCCACCACCTCATCCACCACCTCATCCACCAATGCATCCACCACAACCACCACATCCACAACCACCACATCCACAACCACCACATCCACAACCACCACATCCACCACAACACCACCACATCCACCATCACCACCACATCCACCACCACATCCACCACCACATCCACCATCACATCCATCACCTTCACATCCACCACCACATCCACCACCACATCCACCACCACATACACCACCACATACACCACCACATACACCACTTCCACCGCATCCACCACCACCGCATCCACCACCACCACCACATCCACCACAACCACATCCACCACCACCACATCCACCACCACCACATCCACCACCACCACCAAAGCCATTGTTATTTGTAATATCAATACATCTAAGTCACGTAAATACAACACACATTGCATTACAAATGCTATAGGTGTCACATTTGCAAAAGTTAAAACTATTGACATTGTAACTGACAACGCTATTAATTTTGCTACTTTCAAAACCAACACATAAATAAAAAAAAGTGTCATTTACAATACCAATAGCTCAAACTTTCCTAATGCGAGACCTATTGCATTTCCAATGCTTGTATTTTAAAGTGCACTATCCCTCGTCAAAGCTCTAAACCACTGTAGCAAAAACTTTTCAAATGAAAAATGAACATTCCATTTTTTATTGTATTCAAGAGAATACAATACGAGGCTAACTGGGAGCATAACAATAGTATTTTACTCGGAGCATGTGTATGGACAACAGTGATAGGGCTGTTGGCTTCTTCTTATTAAACTGCTCTTTTCCTTGAGATTAGAGAAGCTATGTGGCCTTTAATTAAGACGGACCTCTGTGCATGGAAACCCTACACCTCTCCTGGAGGTTGTAATTGGTCTAGGAGAACCCCCAGAGTTTACTGTGAAGCAGAGGGCTGAGGTATGTCCACATTTTACGGACCCTTTCATCTTGGGACAAGAGCGCGCACTTAACTGCTGGGAGCCAAAAACAAGAAGACATTGAACAACTGAATGACCCAATAAAAAAGGTCCTTAGTATTGAACTGTAACATTCTTACATCGTCAAGAGGGAGGAAATTACCATGTATAAGGATAAAGGTGAACCTACTCCTCAAAAAGTAGCTGGAGGAGAAACTGCAAAGACACACCATCAATTAAGGAACCACATACATATGAAATGAAAACAGAGCTTTATCCTGCTTGATTCATCAAAGGTTGTCACCTCAAATGAGATCCAGGTTAACTAGATTCATGTGTGACATACAGATGGTGCAACTCCCAGTACTGAAGGCTATGACAAGTGATTATTAGTTGCCAAATGGGGAAATGACGTACAAAACCAGGAATAGCGTAGGTGATCGCATAAACAAAAAATAAAGTGCTCACTCCAGTTTATCGCATGCTTTTAACATGAAAATGGTGCATGCGAATTGCTAAACAATTAGTATAGTTAGTCGATACAATGTGTGCCATGTTGGAAGAACTGCAATATCCATCATATACCATGCTATTAATACGAAACCCAGCGTACTTATGCAGTAGGTATACTGTAGTACTCTGTACTGCTGACTAAGTCAAATTCTACAACGGTTGAAATCAAAAATACGGCTCCTGCTGGGAATCGGTTAAAAAATGGATGGTAAGAGTGCCTCGAATGTAAAACTCATGTGGCAGCTCTTTAGAAAACATACAAGTACCAGCATGACAACATACCTGCTGCAAACTTTTTACTCTATGCCTAATGTGTTCCGCGAACTGCTACGCAACAGTGCAATGGTGCAGTTTTATGAAGGAGCATGGTAAAAGAACTTCATCAAACTGACGTATAAAAGTTAGGTATTCCGAAAGAGTTTATTGAAATAGTGCCATTACACAATATCATGAAGCCCCGTTTTGGTAATTACCTGTGCTGATTCAACAAAAACCACAAGACAGACACCGCTGTGTTGGCATCAGTGAAGAAACCACGATAGGTGGTGGATCTGTATTTACGTGCTTATGACGAACATAGACAACAGACTCAGCTCAGAAGAACAGCAAGCAGATTAGAAATCAGAGTGAAATGTTAAACTCACTCAGAAGTTTGAAGATGCAATTGGAACACACAAAATTAAACACGGGCCAAGTATTTAAAAAAGCCCATGTCTTTGCAGGTAGTGTGACATAACATCCAGAGCTGCCAACTTTGTAACTGGGGAACCTGGTTCATGTCTTGGCTTCACCTCTCCCATGGTGAAACATGAAGGCGGGCGCACCCATTCCAAAAACACACACATCAACCCCTTGAAAGTAAAAGATAAAATGAAACCTAAAACGTGGAGCCCATCTGTGAAGCGGGCGCTGTGCTGACAAAAGAAAGTTTGTTTACACACACTACTGGTTGGAAAATGCAAGCGTGGCATCCATTAAGTGGGCACAGTGCTGATACACAAACGGAGGCAAACAAAAAAAAATAGTTCACATGAAGAAACATAAATAAAGACAAGTGAAAGAGGACAAGTCCTAGGGGCGATCCATGGAAGTCAACAATTAAAGAAAAAAATGGGACAAGCAGGAATCACTATCCAATAAGAAGTAACGTTTTTTAAAGGAAACTGACAAAAGCCAATCAAAAGCTGGAGGCGGGCTGTAAGCCCACAGAGTGAATACAGCATGTTGAGAGACCACACATGCGCTGCCTAGGCTCAACCTAAAAATGGCTCTCACATTGATGTGAGACCAGCCCTTCAGGTACTGTCAGATTGACCTATAGCTCAGTCCATCCCTGGCAGAGAGTACTGAGCTGATATCAGCCAGAGCTCTCCTGGTTAGTGTGACGGTGTACAAGGCCTGGTATGAAAGGAGCATTTTTTGTCTGCCATCAGTGCTCTTGAATTGTCCCTTTGTGGTGTAATGCAGTGTCACCATCCAAAAGCATAGTACTGAGATAAGGTACAGCAAAGGCAGGAGCTGTGCACACTTCAGTCACATAAAAAAGGCTCTTCATTAGGAGTTGCAAAGCATTCCTTTAAGCAAATGTAGTTACTGATTCCATAGCTGTGTCACCTAACAGTTAAACTTGGCCTCTGGGGTAAAGCTTGCTCATTGAATTGTGCTTCTGGCGAAGCTCTCATTACAACTATCATGATTTCAAGATGGTAATAATATTTGCATACCGAAGTTGGTTAAGCAATCAAATATTCAGTGTCTAGATAAAGCATGACTTAGAGATCCTAAAATGAGTAATCAACCGTCTACAGTTCGAATGGAATAGTTAAAATATTTTACAAACATAATATATAAGCATATAATAAACACATATTTACAGACCAAAAATCCCTACTTTATACCAAAACTATCAGAGTGGTTGATCGTGCGAGTCTTCTGCTTGAATAAAAACTGCCAGTCGAAAAGGCCCTTTTAGCAACAATTACCAGTTTCCCAACCACACTAAAGTCAGCAAAAACTACCACACATACACTCAATTTAGAATAATATGGTTTCCTCATGTTCGCTCTGTGCATTTGTCTAGACTCAGGATTACAAAATTACTAAGGTCTGCTGTGGAGCTGGAGCAAAACCATTTCAGTGGATCGAGTGCATTCAAAATCCCACTTTGAGTGTGATGGGATTTAATTCATCTTGCACATAGATGCACATACTTAAGCCAAAGTACTGTGTATGAGGCATGTCAGAAAACACAGTTTTGAGAGAATCTCTCCTCATCCCCTGGTAGTCTGGCACAAGCAGCATGTGTTAAGTGGGTCTTCAGTTCATACAGTACCAACAATTGCATAGTAAAGAACAGAACAATAAAATTCATACACCAACTGAGAAAAAGAGAGAACATTTAAATGCTCAAAAAGACACCAAGAACATCAAAATAGGTTGAGGGGAATTTTAGACATGGGGTTTCTAAAGATTTAAAGTAAAAAGCGTCTAAAAAAAGTCATGCACTAAGGAAAAACAGCAGTTTGTGTTGAACTGCGACGTTGGTGATATTCTAGGCTGACTGTGATGGAGTAGTGGTCTGACGCACCAATTGGTTTGTTTCAGTCAAAGGTTTTACGTTCCGATTTATTCCCCAAGTGCTGGAGAGTTTCCTTTAGTCAGCCCTGAAACACCTAGCTCCTCTGGGAATGCTTCTGGGCACAGGCACCAGTTCTCGCTCCAGTATGGTCTCCTCGATGGTCTATTTCTCTTTATTCAGCTGGGCCCTGTTGGAGTAAGGAATCCTCCTGCTTTTTGCGTCACTGAAACAAGTAAACAGGAGACCAACCACTTGACCCTTTGAGAGTAGTTCCAGTCCCTGGAAGCCAGCAAGATTCAGCAGTACTTGAGACATTGTGTGACTTCCCTTCTTCCAGCAGGAGGTAGAACTCATAATTCTTTTTCCAGCACGGTCTTCGTTAGATGGACTCTTTCCAGGCCCAGGAATGAACTGTGGAGGTGGCAGATGTATTCTGTGCACTAGCTAGTGATTGGAGAAATTCTACTGTCCAATCGTAACAATTTTTTCGCAGTCCACCTACCTCCTTCTGCAGTACTTCCTCTTTGCCTCTCTATAATATTACCTAGGGGCCCTTCTTTCAAAATGGCAGGGCACAACTGCCACCAGGCAGGCCAGTCTTCAGCTTTTTGACCACTTCCCTACCCGATAGGTTCAAAACTGTTTTTCCCTCCTTCGTGGCCTGTCTAGGATGGTCCAGGGGATTTATAAGAGCATCACTGGCTGGCATCTCCAAGTGAAAAGAGGCAGTGCTGAAGACACCATTTATTCTGCCAACTTTTCCTATCCACTCCCGGATGGGTAATCTCAGCTTAGTTGGCAGCAGTCAACACCCCTTGGCCTTGCCTGTGTCTGAGGCAAGCCACTGTTCTCTGAGCTACAGTTGTTAGCTCTCCCAGCCATGGATGGGCATGCCAGTGATGGAGCAAGGTTTCATATGTATAGAAACATGCTTAGACTCAGTCCTCTCGAAATAACACATAATTAATTAATCAACATGTTTTGTTTACTAATATTTGCATTACACAACAAATTTAGTATCTAGGGGAAGCTTGTCTATGTGCTTTTACTAACAGTAACTTGAGTATCCTAAAATGGCCGCTGAGAACGCTGGAACTTTACTGCGGATGCGTCCGCCACATCTACGTGGTGTGACGTATCTCTGCTTTGGTGGGAATTTCTTGCTACTGTGCACTAGTGTCAAGTTGGCCGCTTTGTACTTACTCATACTAACGCACCTACTGCTGCTTGTACTAAACATTGTTCGTTCTGCTTAACTATTAATGCTATAGTATAAATAAAGTAATGGGGCTAGAGTAGAGATAAGTGGCATACAGTGCATTCATTTATTTTTGTATTCCAATATGTTTTTCTTTGACTTTGTTACTAGCTCGTATTTGGGCCGGAAGGGTGACATGATCAGCCATATTGAATTTGTACTGCGCATGTGCCAAGAACTTTGAGAGACTTCAAGCAATGGCATTGAACTGATGCCAGTGAACTTTCTTTCCGGCAACCTACTAACCTGGGAAAGGAAGAAGAATTGCTACTTTATTAAACTTTGTATATTAAAATGAAATAATATTGTTGGGTGGAATAAAAATGTGAGAAAATAAATTATGGGTGGGAACATTGATCCATTACATTGAATAAGAAATTACCTCATCTTAGTATGGTGTGATGACCTCTCCTCGTCTTTCCGAACAACCACTGAAGGGGAACACAGATTTGCAATATTTAGGGGTGGTACATTGCCATGGAAATGGTATTACTAAGGTGGGCTTAGTTAGAGAAATTGTCTGACTTGTCCGAGTAGCTGACCTGTCACTGACCCAACGCATGCCATAGGAGATCCAGAGCAGAGGTGCTGGCGGAGCACTCTGTCAGAAGAATCGAGATTTGCGGAGGGAGAGTTATCGATTACCCAATTGGGGTATTTGAATTTGGCCTAGAGAGAGGGGTGCGACGCTGGCGTTGCACTTAGCTGAGGTCACCTGTCCTGATCTGCACCTGTCCTGTCCTTTGGGCACCTGATTAGTCAGGAGCCCTGTCTTTGACACAGCTCATGGCTAGGATTGGTCCTTGCACCATTCTAGGTAAATATAATCCATGTGTATGTTCTTAGGAAATTTCCCTTTTTCACCCTTCCCAGGTACCAATGTCTAAAGGTGTTACTGTGATTTCTTGCAAACTTTATATTCTATTAATCATATTCTTACTTGTTAATTGTATGGTCACTGTATTTTGGACAAAGACTCATCGAAACTTGCATGGATAAAGTGTTTAAAACTTCTCCCGAGTCTGTGGTTATTACAGGAAAAGGTAAATTGTTAAAACTACTCATTATGCTAACACCCTTTTCGATCCCTAGGACTTATAGCATAGGTGACAAGGATTGGTAAGACATGATTTACAGGTATAATTCCTAAAAAGGACTCAAAGTACTGAATGGCTGTAAGAAGAAAGCAGGACTAAGTGTGAATGTTTATGGGCACAGGTGAGTATGATAAATTGAGCTGGTAGTCCCGCACACCATCAGTATACTTTTCTGGTAGCAGAGCGACAGTTAGGGTTTAGTTAAAGATAGGTAGTTAGTTGCGTATTGATTATTGATTTATTGATTTTATGTACTAATCAATATCCGCTTGTATTGTCAAATGTTGTCTAGAATATCCCGGGATACTGAATAGCAGTGGGTAAATGGAAGCCATACAGCAGTGATATTACTTGCCTTGATGGAATAGGTTCAGAAAGTTAGGTAAAACTTGAAGCACTAGTTAGGGATTATTTTCCTTGTATAAAAGTGAGAGTGATTGATAGTAAAGGAGTTCGCTGGTGAAACATTGGTCTTATATCACCTAGAAAGGGTAAGTCTGAAGGAGTAACAGGTTCTTTTTGCTTGAGTGAAGAGAAAGCGGAAAGTTGTTTTACTCTCAGTGTATGAAGGGTAGACGGAAATAGGTTTACTCGTTGTGAAATAATTATCTGTTCTATTGAATCTAGTCAATCAGGCACAGTAGCGAATGTTTCTATGTTGTTTAATAATATCATGTGCATTTAAATTGAAAAAGAATTGAATTGTTGTATTAGCTTGCAAAGGAGGGAGTCAGTTGCGGGGGCTGCACTGACGTCATAGACAGCCGTGCTGGGATTGGTAGAAACAGCGGGTGTGTAGCCGTGAGAAAATTGTAAAGGAGGGGTGAGTACAGAGAGTGAGACTCACGTCACAGAAAAGCCGTGCAAGCATTGGTTAACGCGGATTGTTAGTCAAATATTCATTGGTCATCGAATTTAAGAGGCGTGCTGGTATTGGAGAAATATTTCTGCAAAGTAAACAAATTGAATTAATCAAATTAATTAGAATTTCGTAAAAATTTAGACAGCGCTATATGTGGCATTTAGATCCAGCAATTATAGGAAATCATCCGGAAGAAAATATTTAGGTTTTGCCCGAGAACAGGGTATTAGAGGAAAACCGTACGACATGTACGGAGAAAAGAGATAAATGTCATTTATGAAGAAAATCAAGAATTACTTTAAAAAAGACAAACCAGTGAAAACAAGAGAAGGAATTATTATTCCGCCACCGAAAATGCCCGCATCATACATGATGGTAGAAAGAGACTACCAAACTTGTGTGTGGTTAGAAAATTGGATAGAGTATACCAAAGACAATGGCATATTAGCTTTTCCAGAACATGGTACATTTAATGGTAGAGTATTGCACAATTTGCGAACTCGCATGAATGAATTAGACCTCAGACCAAGATTAACGCAATATGAAGCCCTAGAAGAGTGGGAGACAGAGGCTTTTTAACGAGATAGATCCAGAGGTGATAAAAATGTTAGCAGGTTTTATCCTAGATTCCCAAAAGAAAGTCGACATAAACAGATGAAACAATGGAGACAGTCTATGCTAGTGGAAGGATTATATCCTGTTTTTACCACAGAAGAACCGACTGGAAGTAAAAGTACAGAGAAAACAAGGTCTTTAGTGACTGGTGGTGGTGACTCAGATGATGATTATTTAGAGGATTTATTAATGAAAAATCCACCACCTTATCAGGAAGAAACCAATAGAGCTATCCCTAGTGCTCGAGTTTTTTAAACCACCCTTAGTTCCGCAGTTTATACATGAAACCTCATTAGAAAAGGTACTACGAGAGAGAGAAAAGGAAGCTTTAAACAAACAGCGTAGTGAGTTAATACAGAAAATCACCCAATTAAATAAAAGTCCTGAAGCCTTGACAATACCAGTAACTATAGGTCCCGTAGTTCCTTTATACGGAGATAATCAACCCAGAACTAGAACTCCTGTTCTGACTACACCCATAGTACAGCCCAGGAAAGAAAATCTAATAGTTGATGACCAAGCAAGTGAATGCGAGTCAGTAATTTCCTTAATGGATTTATCTATACGAGAACCAGTGGGTGACTCAATCAGAAAAATGACTCCTAGATGCTCAAAGGAAGTACAGATCAAGACTTCTACAGGAACGAGAAGTGCAACTGTAGGGAGCCCTGATGAATTAGAAAGATGGACCTGAGATATAGAAAAGCCAAAATCACAGCCAAAAGTATTGGACATATTCAAATTAAGGGTAGAATTAGAAGAAATGGAAGCAGGGAATGTAGGATTGGAAAGGTTAAACTCTTTTGATGAAAATGAATTGTTATTTATATGCAGAAGTATTACTTGAAATACAAAAATATACCATGAGAAATTGATGAATTTGGCTTCTGAAATGGGAATTGACATTGGCAAATCAAAAGTATTACAGAAACCATATAGAGCTGCATTTTCTGACAAAGATTTAGAAAACATGAATGTGTCAGGACGGAAATTGCAAATAAAGGAGTTGTTATCATTGTTGCAGAAATGGGGAGATTTAGATAAATGGAAAGCCAGATGGACAAAGAAAAAGGAAGAAGCACAGGCAAATAAAAATACATCAAAGTACTTATTAAAAGAACCAGAAAAAGCTGAAAGGTTTTGTCCGATGAGAGAAGTGCCAGGAGGAGGTTAGTACATGTCCCATGGTCCCGACAGGATATTTTATGTACATGTCCCATGGTCCCAACAGGATATTTTATCATTTACTAATTATTTCCCAAAGCTTAGAGAAAAACCTGTAGAATGGTACCGGCAAGTTGAGAGGTTTGTGAAAGTTTCGAAGGTACTGTTAAAAGATTTAGACGGTTTATTTGACATAGTTTTTCCAGCTGACTTATGGACCGAGTGTAAAATTAAAGTAGATTGGCCAAATGATGAATACCCTAGAGATCCAAAGACAGGAGCCCCGTCAGAAGAGGTAATGAAAAAGTATAATCAGGTAATAACCTATTTAAAGGGAAAGATTCCCCCAAAAGAAACAGACTGGACTAAAATAGACAGAACTACTCAAAATAAAGATGAATCTGTACATGCATATTATGAACGCCTATTACAGGTATTTAAACAGTACAGTGTTTTAGAAAACATTGATAATAAGGACATGACACATTTTATATATCGTTTTGTGTCCGGACTAAAACCAGAAATCTCCCAAACTATTAAAGAACATAAACTGTGTTGGCAAGCGAAGCCTGTCGATGAGATTCTCAAGTATGCAAAATACTGCGAGGATGAAATTGACAATAAACTAAAGAAATTAGAAGAAAATGCAATGTGGGCTCAAGTGAAAATGGCAGAACAACAGGAACTTCAGTTAAGTCATCAAGCAAATAATCAGAAAAGAGGGGAAGGCCAAGGTGAAAGTAGTGGGGGTAAACCCAGAGGAAAAATGAGTAAAGAAGAGGCAAAGAAAAAGTTTCCCTGTCATGGTTGCAGAAAATTGGGGCATGGGAGAAATGAGTGTAAATTAATACAGAATAATAATGTTGCAAATCAAAATTTAAATCCACAGATGCAGAATGAGGTTTCAATGAGTCAGCCGCAACAGGTAATACAGAATCAGTTACCTCCTGCCCCTGTGCTTGATTTTGTTAGTCAAGCCAAATACAGTGTGGACACCGGATTTCGGGATGGAAGTGGTAAGAAAAATACGGCAACACCACAGTTTCTTTTGCAGGACGCATTCTTTGAAACAGAAGATTATTGACAGTGCCTGAAAAGGGGGGGGGGGGGGGGGGGAAGAGGATTGCGTACTTGACGCATCCTTACCGGTAGATCAGTCAGGCCTTACATTGAGGGAAAAGTGGAGGGAAATGATGTTACCTTTTTGTTGGTCACTGGAGCTACCCATTCTACTGTGAGAACAGCAGACATCCCAAACCTACCCCTCTCTGAAGAAGAAGACCCAAGTAGTGGGTGTTTCTAATAAACAAATTAGGACCACTGTCACAGAACCAATGGACGTCTGTATCGGTAATTTTAGAGAGATGCACAAGTTTGTAGTGTGCGACTCTAGTCCTGTTAACTTGTTAGGAAGGGATCTACTGTGCAAGATGAATTGCACAATCTTTTGAACACCAAACGGTGTTGAAATTCAGACTCCAGATGAAGACGGAGTGTACAAAATGATGCTAGCTAGACAAGAAACAGAAGTTAAAAAGATGTGCCTAGAAGATTTACCAGAAGAACTAAAAACCTTTGTGAATCCTGATTTTTTTTTTGTAAATATCTTTTTATTGCAGCAATGATAGATAAGTATACAGTACAATTTATGCCATTCCCCTTGATGCTCAGTGTGAGCTCCGCTCCCACTCCCCAGTATCACACAGCCATTCAGCTCGCACCCCGGAGGTCGAGCGGCAAAGTCGCAGGTACATAGGAAACTGCGCTGGAGCATTCTGTGCGTGGCTACAGCCAACAGGTGGATGGGAAACAGCAACGCTGCTTTTCGGACCTAACACTCCCTCTCCCCTGTCCCAAGTCCAGTTGAAGCCAAGAGTTTCTGTGCAACTCCCGTGAACATACCCCCCTCCCCTTCCCCTAAACCCCCTCAACTTTTCCTACCCCGCCATCCCCGCCCAGGATTCCCCCCCCAACTCTCCCTGCCCCCTACCCAGCCCCCCCACCCCCCCAGGCGTGCCAGAGTATCACCTAATTGAACTCTCAACCTTGTCACCAAGATCAGACCCGAAGCATGGTACCAGGATTCGTCTGCAATCATCCGTAAAACATCTCGATGGAACGCAAGGGCAGTGCAATAGCCGAGCGGGTCTATGCCGCCCCCCCGTCAGGCGGGCGTCCCTCTGGAGCCGGGCTATGTACCGGGGATTCCCTCTCCTCCTCGTCCAGGAGCGTGAGATCTAGGACCAGCCCCTCCCACACCCTGGCTCTCTCCAGTGCCAAGTCATTGTCTATCCTGAGCGCAGCTCGCAGGCGAAGCTCACCCTCACATTTAGCCCATTTAAGCAGTTCAGCCTTCCAGCGCTCTACTACGGGGCCCCGGGACGCCTTCCACTGGGACGTAATGGCCCGCTTCGCCAGGAGAAGCCCCAAGTCCAGGAACTTGCTAGTGACTTTGTTCTTTGATGTGTGTGGGAACCAATGTAGTATGCAATGTGCCATGGTGAGTTGCAGGTCCCTCTCCGTCACCTCCCTCAGGACCTCCACCACCTCCCCCCAGAAGGGCCCCAGCTCGGGACAGGACCAGAACATGTGTCGGAAATCTGCGGGATCCGCCGGGCAGCGCGGGCAGGACGCTGGGTGAGCCGGGAAGTACTTATGTAATTTATCAGGGGTCAGATACGCCCTATGTAGGACGTAAAAGTGCACCAGCTGGAACCTTGCGTTGCGCGTGCCGTTCCGGGCCCCCTCCAGTATACCATTCCAGGCCTCTTCGGGGATCTCAGTCGCCAGATCGGCCTCCCATTTCGTCTTCAGGGTCAGCAGCGGAGCGGTGGATTCCGAGACCATGCGTCGAGTCAGGCATGTGACAGCTTTGACCGTCCCTGCCATCATCACGACGTACTGACATCCCAGGGACAATGGTGGCTCCGAAATGCCCGCCCCCCAGTGTTTGCGGATCGCCGCCGTTAAAGCCGCATGAAGAAGGAAGTCCCCACCCGCCAGTTCGAAGCGGTCCTGCAGGAGGTCAAAGGGCAACATCACTCCATTTTCGTACAGGTCACCTATGGATGACAGCCCCAGCTGGTCCCAGCCGCTCAGCCCGCGCCACGAGCCTCCATGCGGAAGCGCCCCGCAGAGTCTAAGCGGGATCTCTGGTGCGTAAGGAACCGTAACACCGCATCTCCGGCGATATCTGTTCCAGCATTTCCGGGCCGTCGCAAACTCCAGGGTGAGGTGGAAATCCCCCATCGGAAGTCCCAGGACAATCCGGGACAACACCTGGACCGGACCCGCCGGTTCTCCTGCTCCATCCTCCCCCCTCCTGGCCCGAGCCACCCATTGTGTCAGCCATTGCAGCTGCGCCGCTAAGTAGTAGAGCTCGTAGTCCGGCAGCGCTAGACCTCCTTCCGCCCTAGGGCGGAGAAGCGTGGCATGGGCCACCCTGCGCCTTCCCGTCCCCCACAGGAAGCCGATGACCATCGATCGCAGCCGCCGAAAGTAGCTCGCCGGGATCCAGATCGGGAGGGTCCCGAAGAAGTAAAGCAGCCGCGGGAGGGTTACCATCTTGAGCAACGCCACCCTGCCCATGAGTGACAGTGGGAGCGTGCCCCAAAAGTCGAAATTCTCTCTAGTGTGCCGTATCGCCGTACCGATATTACCCTCAAGGATATCGGCTCTGTCATGGAAGATCGAGGTGCCAAGGTATCGCAGGCTCCTCTCTTCCCAGGTCACTCCCTCTGTAGTTTGCGGGCATGTCCTCCGTGGGCGGGCCGGGAATAGGTGGGACTTCTCCCAGCTCACTCGGAGGCCCGAGATTCTACCCAGCGATTGCAGGAGGGCCTTAGCTCCTCGCAGGGAGTCCGTCGAATCCGCCAGGAACATCAGCAGATCATCTGCGTATAGTGCGATGTGGTAGTCTTGACCATAGACGTCCAGGCCCCGATACGCCTGCCCCAGCCGGGCCCGAGCCGCCAGCGGCTCGACGGCCAAGGCAAACAGCAGGGGGGAAAGAGGGCAACCCTGACGGGTGCCCCTGCCCACTCCGCACATCTCAGAGATGATCCTCCCCGTCCTGACCCTTGCCGTCGCGTTCGTATAGAGCAGCCTCGTCCAATCTACGAAGCCTTCGCCCAGGCCCAGCGCTCGCAACACATGGAAGAGGTACGGCCATTCCAGGCTGTCGAAGGCCTTCTCCATGTCGACAGCAAACACCACTGCCTCATCCCCGTCGTAAGTGTCGGCCTCTAGTATGTGCAGGAGTTGCCGCACGTTAAGCGCTGTATTGCGGGCCGGGATGAAGCCCGATTGGTCCGCATGTACCAGCATGGGCATGTGAGGGAGCAAACGCGTCGCCAAGATCTTGCTCAGAATCTTATAGTCCAGGTTGAGCATGGACAGTGGGCGATACGCTGACCTGTCCCATGGCTGCTTACCCGGCTTCAGTAGGGGGACTATCAGCGCCTCTCTCGTGGACGCCGGGAGGCAGCCTAGCCGCCTCGACTCGTTGTAAACCCACGTCAGCCGGGGCGCTAGGAGATCCGTGTAGGTGAGGTAGAATTCCGTCGGGAATCCATCGGTGCCCGGCGTCTTATTTCTTGCCATGCTTTTGATGGCAACCCGTACCTCCCTCTCCTCAATCTTGTCCCCAAGTCGCTTTGCGATCTCCTCCTCCAGCACCGGTAGGTCAAGACCCTCCAGAAAGGCCCTAAACTCCTCCGCCGACGGGAGGACCCTGCTGCGGTAGAGCTCTGTGTAGTAGTCATAAAACAATGCGTTAATTCCCTGTTGATCGAACCTCGCCGCCCCCGCCTGGTCTCGGAGCTCAAGAATGACCGAGCTTCGACGGGACGGGTTGGCCAGCCAGGCCAGGAGAGCCCCCGATTTGTCGCGTTCCGAGTGCGCTCGCGTGAGGTAGGCCTTGTAGTCAAAGCATCGGAGATGCTCCACTGTCGCCGCCACCGCCTCTCGCGCCCCTAGCAGGGCCTCGTGAGTGTCCGGCCGCTCCGGTCTCGCCCTCTCTAGTCTCCGCAGGGTCTCGTCCTCTCTCTCGATGTCTTCCAGTAGCGTTCTCCGCACTCCCGAAGCCGTTGCAATGCACTGGCCCCGAAGTACCGATTTGAAGGCGTCCCATTCCGTCGCGGCTGACCCCGCCGTACCCGCGTTCTCCTGGAAATATGCCTCAATGCCCGAGGCAATCGTGGCACGGAAGAGCTGATCGTCCAGTGCCTCAGGGCGGAGCTTCCAGGCCGGGATCCTCGGGCGGAGCTGCGACCAGCGTAGCCGCATGAGGAGCGGGTTGTGGTCCGAGATCGAGCGCGTGAGATACTCACTGTGGCACACCTCCGCGTACACATCTTGCGAGCATAGGAAGGAGTCAATGCGGACATGTAGTTCGTGGAGAGCGGAGAAGAAGGAGTAGTCCCTGTCCGACGGATGGTTAGCCCTCCAGGAGTCAACCAGTCCCCACCGGCGCTGCCAGGCCGAGCGCGCGAGTGCAAGTTTACCAGCTGGTGCATTCGGAAGGGGAGGGTGGGATCTATCCAGGTTAACGTCTGCCACGCTGTTAAAGTCGCCGCCCAGGAGCAAGGGTTCCACCAGGAACTGAGCTAGTTTATTGGACAGTTGTGCGAGGAATGCAGGTTGGTCCACATTTGGGGCGTATATGCAACCCAGGTTAAGGTCCCTCCCGTCCAGCTTGCCGCGCACCATTATGTATCTCCCCTCTGGGTCAATCACCTGTTGTGTGCATTGGTAGGGAATCCCCGCCCGCACCCAGATGGCCACCCCCCTAGCATAAGCGGAGTAGCCGGTGTGAAAGACCTGCCCCCTCCAGCGCCGCTGCAGTGCCCTCCCTTCTTTGTCCAGCAGATGGGTTTCCTGAAGGAAGGCAATGTGTATGCCCCGCCTGACCAGATATGAGTGGATCTTATGACGCCTGTGCATCGAGTGCATCCCCCTTACGTTCCATGTGAGACATCTATAGCCTAAGTCGGATCCCATGGCGAAGTCTGCCAAGCCCCATCCACTCCACTCACTCTCCCGGCAACCCCCCCAGCACGCCTAGGTCCCCCCCCGTCCCCCCCCCCAACCTGCACAATCAAACTACCCCAACTCCCACACCCCCGGACAGACAACCAACGTGGAAACCCCATCCAAACTCAAGAATCAAAGAGCGTATCACTACATAGTAGGGCTGGAGTGGCAGCGATGCCGGCTCCAGACAGGTCCGAAGCCCCCCGCCCCCGCCCCACTACCCCTAACAACAATCAGGAGAGGCCCCCCGACTCACCCCGTCCCCCACGGTGCCAGTGCGAAGTCCCGGGGGGGCATCCGCATCCCACTGCAGAGCGTCCAGAAGCGGTCCCCCCCCCCCCCCCCCACCTGCATGTCCCATTATCTTACTTGTGCGGCCAAGGTCTCACGATCCGTCTCAGCCAAGGATACCTTCCGCTGTCTGGGGGGTCACCACCGGCAGGTCCGTCTCAGAATGTTCGTGCCCACTGCTGGAGCCAGGGCTGAGAGTGCTGTCCTTCGACTGCTCAGATGCGCTGCTGGAGGGGCTGGCGTCCCCCTGGCTGATGGCCGCCACCGCTTGCACCGCCTTGGCTCGCTCCTGCTGCCAGCCCGTTGGGGAGCCAGATCGTCGCGTCGGTGTCCCTTCCGCGGAGTGTCTCCTGGGGGGGGTCTGCGGCGTGGGGCCTGCGCCCGGTTCCCCTCTCGCGTCCAACCAACTCCAAGCTTCCTGCGGCGTCAGGAAAAAGTGAGTGCGATCCCCATCGACCACCCGCAGCCGCGCCGGGAACAGCATAGCGTAGGGCAGGTGCAGTGATCTCAATTTTCGTTTGAGCGCCAGGAAGGAGGCACGCTGCTTCTGCACCTCTCTGGTGAAGTCCGGAAAGACCATGACCCTGCTGTTGTCTATTCTCAGGTCCGGGATTTCCCTCACCCTCCGCAGTATATGGTCTCTGTCTCTGAAGTGCAGCAGCCGCAGCACAATCGGGCGCGGAGGCACCCCCGGTTTGGGGGGACGCGCAGGGACCCTGTGTGCGCGCTCAATGGCAAAGAACGGCGAGAGTCCCTCCGGGGCCACCTCGGATCGTAGCCAGCCCTCCAGGTAGGTGACCGCATCCCGCCCCTCTGCGTTCTCAGGGACCCCCACCAGGCGGAGGTTATTGCGCCGAGAGCGTCCTTCACTGTCCTCTGCTCGGAGCTCCAGGACCCGCACCTTCTGGGCCATTACCGCCAATGACGTTTTGAGCTCCGCCACGTCCCCTGGCAAGGTTTTCAGGGCCACCTCTGAGGTCGTCACCCGCTCCTTCAGTTTCCTGTGGTCGTCCTTCAACAGGCTTAGGTCCGACCCTATGGTGTCCATGCGCTTCTCAAGTGCCTCCCGCGACGCCACAATCGCCTGCATTATGTCCCCCAGAGAGGGATCCCGCGGGTGGGTCGAGCTCCCGGCCCCTTCCCTCGGCGGGTCGTCCTCGGCGAGGTGCCCCGGGTCATCCTGCCTCAGGGCCTCGAAGCCTTTCTTCCTGCTGTTGCCCCGCACCATCCTGGCGGTCAGTGATCGTCAAGCGCCCCTGCGGTGGCCACCGATGTTCCCCCTCTCTCCGTCCTTGGTCCGCCTCCGGTCCGCCGTGCCTTCCGACCACTGGGCCTGCGTCTCGTGGGGTCCAGTTCAAGGGCCAGTCTCCGCCGGCGTCGTGTGGCACCAGTGCCCCTGGTCCGGGCACCTAGAAGGCTAAGGCAGGGTAGTCACCGATGAGAACCTGGTCCGCTGTGCTCGGACGCCCCCGGTCAGGCAGGCACCTCTTCCCGCCCGGAGCTTCAGGGACTCATGGGGGTGGGGAGTCAGCACCTCGTCTCCTGTTCCCCTCTTCGTCCCCCTTGTGCGCGTGCTGCCAATCCACAGTGGCACAGGCTCCCTGGCAACCTTTGTGAATCCTGATGTGTGGGATTTTTCTGGAAAAGAAGTAGGTTTGATGGCAGATATCAACCTCATAAAAGTGACAGTGAAAGAAGGTGCAGTTTAACTAAATATTAGACAGTACAAAATGAGTCCTGAAATTAAAGCAGGTGTTGCAAAGGAAATAGAGCGTTTGGTTGAACAAGGCATTCTAGAAGAAATAATGAGCAGTCCTTGTAATTCACCTATAATTGGCATAAAGAAACCAAACGGAAAGTACAGAGTGGGCGAATACCTTCGAAAAATAAATAAAAATGTCGTCCCATGTTGCCCAGTAGTACCGAATTCAGCAGTGATTCTGTATCAAATACCATGGAGAGCAGCATGGTTCACTGTAATTGATTTATGCCATGCCTTCTTTTCCATTCCTTTGCATCCAGATAGCAAGTTTTTATTTTCGTTCAAATTTGACGAGCATATTTACGTCTGGAATCGTGTTCTACAAGGGTACACGGAAAGCCCATCCATCTTTAATGAGATTTTGAAAAAGTGTCTCGAATCACTGGTGCTGCCCGGACAATCTGTTCTGGTGCAGTATATTGATGATCTATTATTAGCATTGAGAACCAGAAATGATTGCATGATTGATTCCATTGCATTACTGAACCATTTAGCAAAGGGTGGACATAAACTGTCGCCAGAAAAATTGCAATACTGTACAACCTCAGTCAAGTATCTGGGACACCAGATAGAAAGAGGGGTCAGAAGAGTGACATCTGAGAGAATCAAAATAATTAAAAACATGAAGTTACCCCAAACTCAGAAAGAGATCAGAATGTTTCTCGGAGTTGTAGGTTACTGCAGGCTGTGGATTGTGGGATTTGCAGTGCTAGCTAAACCATTGATTCAGCGGACAAAGAAACGGGCAAAAAATCCAGTCGAATGGGATGATGAGCATGCTTTCCTAAAATTACGGAATTGTCTGCGTGAAGCTCCAGCATTAGGAATGCCCGATTATTCAAAAGAGTTTGCATTATTATGTGACACAAGAGACAATTGTGCTCTCTCAGTTCTAACCCAGACCCATGGATTAATGCAACGTCCTGTGGCATATTTTTCTGCCACATTGGACCCAGTGGCATCAACATTGCCAGGCTGTCTGAAAGCGGTAGCTGCAACTTGCATGAGTCTTGAGCAAAGTGAATTGATTGTAATGGGACACCCTGTAACAGTGTATGTCCCACATGCAGTCGTGATTCTGTTAACCAGAACATGTACACAGCATTTAACTCCTAGTCAGGTGACTAAATATGAAAGAATTATTCTTGGTTCAGAGAATGTGACAATAGTCAGGTATACTATTTTGAATCCAGCAACCTTGTTACCACATTCACACTTTCAAGAAGTAAAAGAGGAAGTCGAACATGATTGTATCCCCCTCACTGAATTCAGTACTAAACCTCGCGCAAACATACAAGAAGAACCTTTAAAAGACCCAGAACATGAGTTATTTGTAGATGGCTCATGTATGCGCCATGAGGAAGGAGGACTAGGCGCTGCTTATGCTGTGTGCACATTATCTGGTATAGTCAAAGCATCCTATTTACCAGGAGTCAAGTCTGCACAAGTAGTATAATTGATTGCTTTAATAAAAGCGTGCAAAATTGGGAAAAATTGGAGAGTAACCATTTACACTGATAGCCAGTTTGGTTACAGGGTTGTGCATGACTTTGGCCAGCTATGGATGCAAAGGGGGTTCATGACTTCTTCAGGATCCCCTATTAAAAATTGACAATTTGTAAGAGAATTACTTGAAGCAATTCAATTGCCTAAAGAATTAGCCGTGGTTAAGTGTGCTGCTCACCAATCTGGAAATGACAAAGTGACAGCTGGTAATCGTTATGCTGACCAAGTGGCTCAACAATGTGCCAAATACAGAATGGCAGTAAACAAGAAAATCGATGCATGTGGAATCAGCTGCCAACTTATGCTGTTGAGGGGAGTAAATACATGGGAGGAAGTGAGAGATTTGCAAAGTGAAGCAGAACCCAAAGAAAAGGAAGACGGAGAAATTAGGGTGTCAGATGAGACCTGAAGATGGTGTGATAGTTTACCTAGATGGGAGACCAGTGTTACCCGACTGTATGCTTGCACCAATGGCCAGAATGTACCATGGGGACACACATATAGGCAGAGATGCCATGATTAGGCTTTTCAGACAGGATTGGTTTAATGCAAAGTTCAGGAACATAGCAGAGAGTCTTTGCCAGAGATGCTGGATTTGTCAGCAAATTAACCCTGGTAGGAAAACTGGTTTGTCCCGGGAAAATTGGGAAGGCAGAAGGTCCATTTATCAGACTACAACTTGATTTCATTCAGTTACCTGCTTGTCGAGGATTAAAATATGTTCTAGTCATGGTTTGCTTATTTTCCAAATGGGTAGAAGCATACCCCACAAGGAGGAATGACAGCTTAACTGTGGCCAAGCTCTTTCTAAGAGAGCACATTCCTTGGTTCGGGCTTCCAGTAACGATTGAATCAGACCAAGGGAAACATTTTAATAATGAAATATTCGGACTGATTTGTGAAGCATTCAAAATTGAGCAAACGCTGCACTGTGCATACTGCCCAGATGCTTCTGGAGTGGTAGAACAACTGAATGGCACAATCAAAGCAAGATTGGGAAAGATGTGTGAATCTACCCAATTGGAATGGCCTGATTCTTTACCTCTTGTCCTGATGGGACTCAGAAGCATTCCAGACATGAAAACAGGCTTGGGTCCCCATGAAATACTCATGGGAAGTGCAATGAGGCAAGCATGTGTGCCAGGACACCAGCTGTTAACTATATCTGATGATTTAGTGTTGGAGTACTGCAAAGAGTTGGCTGACCAAGTGCGTTCTCTCTCTCACCAGGTTGGAGAAGACGCTGAAGCCAAAAATTCAACTCCAGCACATGATTTGAACCCTGGAGATTGGGTAGTGATGAAACATCACACCCGGGAATCTTGCCTAGCACCAAGGTGGGGAGAGCCATGTCAAGTGATACTGGTTACCACCACAGCTGTAAAGTGCAAGAGAATCCCAAACTGGATCCACGCCAGCCACACAAAAAGGGTACCAGAACCTGAGGAAGTTGAGGCTGAAGGTTGTGCAGATGAAGGGTCTCAAGAAGTTGATCCTGAAGTAGTTGACGAAGAACAACCGAGCACCAGTCAGGATGAATGGATCCCAGTAGTCGATATACCTGAAATAAGAATAAGAACAAGAAGCCAAACGTATCTAGATAGTCAGACTGATAGTGAGGACGAGACAGGAGTAGAAGAACATACTCATATTACAGAAATCAAAGCTAAGGGTAATCTTGAGGAGGACCAGATAAGGAAAGAGCAATATACTCAGACCAACGAAACACCAACCAGAACTCCTGTGTCTGAGGAATGACAGATAGGTAATAGAAAAACCGCACAGGCAGAAGACAATCAAGAAATTGCAAGACCTGTGCAGGACCAGACAGGATTAGCAAAACGGGTTCAGGACGAAGAAAAAAATCCAGGCCCAACAAAGCAATATCCTGAACCAGGTCAGACTAGTCGAGAAGAACCCATCCAGGCAGAAACGTCAACAGTAATAAGCCCTGGACAAGGTCAGATAGAGAGGATACCTGAAGTTGACGTAAACAAAATTGTGCCACAACTCAAAGAAAACAAAAGAAGATCTGAAGAAACTAAAAGCACAGTGCCAGCTAAAAGACTTAGAAAAGGCGATAAATGGCCTAGTTTTGTTAAAAGACTGACATATCGCCTAGTAACAATAAATGAAGAACCTGAACAAGTGGATGAAGTAACAAGTCCAACTGAACCGTCAACAACTAATCAGAGAAGAAGAAGTCGACGTTTGAAAAGACTGAACAATAAATTCAAAGGTTCTGAATGGACTTATGTCATTCTTGAAGATTTCGAGAATCTGGAAATCAGTAATGAAGAATTGGTTGTTGATCAGTCTATCGAAGAAGTGAGACTAACTTGAGATAAATTCACAGTGATATTCTGTGTAAAGTTTACAAAGAGTGGATAAGTATCCCTAATCAAAATGGCTGATGCTAGAGTTACTGGAAACTCGAAAAGACATTGTATAAAGACATGCTGTAGAATATGCATATGTAGTATATTGATAGTACTTACCGTATGGTTAGGACGGACAATAGCAATACCTTATTTGATGGCTGCTAAACAGGATGACACTAGTATACACGGAAGGGTAGCACACCATAAACAAGATAGAGTAGACTTAGAAGCATCAGATGAGATAGAATTACATCACTTTAGAAATAGAAATGAAACAGATTTGAATGTATTTGCTAACCTATTAATACATTATGTAGAGACAATGCAAGTTAGTGATTGCTATGTATATATGAAATTACCCACATCTGTAGCTGAAGGATTTACTTACCACCATTTCCCTCTGACATATTGGATTTTTATGTAGTATATTAACCAGTTTGTTTGAAAGAACTGGACAGTTACAGTATTATTATTCTAATTTAGACATCATTTTTTCTGAAATCCCTATACGTAGAAAAATGAATCCCGTCCTTAGCAGTAGAGATGAACAGTTCATGGGTGAATACTTTCTAACAATGAAAACAATAGATATAGCTGATGCACACAAAGATAATTTAACATGTAAATTGCATGAAGAAAATAAAGGATTTTTGAATTTAGTAGAAAAAAGGAGACAGGATTTCCATAGAAAGGCCACTGAACTGAAACCCCAGATACCCAAATGGGCTGAAAGGGAGGAATTTATGGCAACTGGCAAGACTCACGCTGCTATGTCCTTGGACTTTAAAAAGAAGGGGAAAATCAGTCTCCATAGGTTGAAAACTGTGTATAACAATGTATTTATCGGTTTCAGTGAATGTGAACACAATTTCCTGATAATTGGGGGTTGGGTACTAAAAGGGGGAACTGATCCAGTATTTCCTGGAGTTTATTATATTTGTGGGAACAAAGCTTATTTTAAGCTGCCTGATCATTGGTATGGGAGTTGCTATTTCGGAATAGTATTCCCAAAAGTATACCATGTAAAAATAATCACTGGAAGCAATGTACACTAAAATGAACTAAAACAATATAAAACAGCTAGTTTCACAGAAATTGTAGGTGATGTATTTAGTGCATTGATACCTTCAGTGGGAGTAATTCTGAACACTCAAAGAATGTGTAAATTGTCTACAGTGGTGGATTGCTTATCGACTGACACTGCTGGAGGATTCTTATTGATCAATACTGAATTAGTTGCGATCAGATCTATGGTTTTACAAAATCGACTTGCTCTTGACATATTATTGGCAAAAGAGGGCGGAGTCTGTAAAATGTTGAAGGCCCAACATTGTTGCACTTACATACCTGATAATAGTATTGAAATTGGAAGGTATGTCAGAAATATTACTCATTTGGAAGAAGAATTAAAACCACTAGAAGTTGATAGTGCATGGAAGAGAATAACTGATGGTCTTTCCTCAGTAGGTAGTTGGCTTTCTAATGTTGGTAGAAACATTGTGGGTAAAGTACTGATTCCAATAAAGGGAATATCACTAATAATATTGGTGATAATGATTTGGTGCAAATACTGCAGAAACAGAAAAAGATATACAGTGAATGAGAAAAAGAAGAAACGAAAAATAGATGAAATTCAAACGGAAGAGTTAAAGGGGGATATATATAAAAGAAAGAAAGTTTTCCAGAATAAAAGTGAAAAAGAACTCCCAAAGTAATTGAAGAAATTGAACTGGGAGAGTGCTAAAGTTGGCATCTGGTTCCGTAATTAGTGAGGATATAAAATATCATAAAAGATTGGATTGATGGAGCAAGGTTTCATACGTATAGAAACTTGCTTGGACTCAGTCCTCTCGAAATAACACATAATTAATTAATCAACATGTTTTGTTTACTAATATTTGCATTACACGACATATTTAGTATCTTTGGGAAGCTTGTCTATGTGCTTTTACTAACAGTAACTCGAGTGCCATAAAATGGCCGGTGAGAATGCGGGAACTTTACTGCGCATGCGTCCGCCACATCTACATGGTGTGACGTATCTCTGCTTTGGTGGGAATTTCTTGCTTCTGCACACTAGTGCCAAGTTGGCCTCTTTGTACTTACTCATACTAACGCACATGCTGCTGCTTGTACTAAACATTGTTCGTTCTGCTTTACTATTAATGATATAGTATAAATAAAGTAATGGGGCTAGAGCAGAGATAAGTGGTATACAGTGCATTCATTTACTTTTGTATTCTAATATGTTTTTCTTTGACTTTGTTACTAGCTTGTATTTGGGAAGGAAGGGTGACATGATCAGCCATATTGAATTTGTACTGCGCCTGTGCCAAAAACTTTGAGAGACCTCAAGCAATGGCATTGAACTGATGCCAGTGAACTTTCTTTCCGGCAACCTACCAACCAGGGAATGGAAGAAGAATTGCTATTTTATTAAACTTTGTATATTAAAATGAAATAATATTGTTGGGTAGAATAAAAACGTGAGAAAATCAATTATGGGCAGGAACATTGATCCAGTACATTGAATAAGAAATTACCTCATCTTAGAATGATGTGATGACCTCTCCTCGTCTTTCTGACCAATCACTGAAGGGTAACACATCGATTTGCAACATTTAGGGGCGGTACATTGCCCTGGAAATGGTATAACTAAGGTGGGCTTAGTTCGAGAAATTGTACGACTTGTCCGAGTAGCTGACCTGTCACTGACCCAACGCATGCTATAGGAGATCGAGAGCAGAGGTGCTGGCGGAGCACTCTGTCAGATGAATTGAGATTTGCTGAGGGAGAGTTATCGATTACCCAATTGGGGTATTTGAAGTTAGCCTATCTTTGATCAGTGTATTGTTGTGGTAAATCTTTAAACTGTGCCTTACCTATTGGCTGACATCATCTGTTTGGGTACTTTTGACTGTCTACTCCCGCCCCGGTCCGCCGCGCCCATCTTGGACGTTTGTTGCGGAGGGTGGAGGTGGAGCCCAACACTTCCGGGCTCAGGGCTGCAACATCCGCGCTCTAGTCGCGCTGTAGGCTAATTTTATAAATACCCTGCTTGTGAACACTCGCGCTGTGGAGAGGAGAACAGCCGGTGGCAGTGGCTTACTCTATCCACTGACGCTTGTGCACACAGCATGCACTGTGAGCGCTGAATCATTAGCGTTTTTAAACTTAGCGTGTTCTGCTAATTTTATCTTTGATCAGTGTATTGTTGTGGTAAATCTTTAAACTGTGCCTTACCTATTGGCTGACATCATCTGTTTGGGTACTTTTGACTGTCTACTCCCGCCCCGGTCCGCCGCGCCCATCTTGGACGTTTGTTGCGGAGGGTGGAGGAGGAACCCAACACTTCCGGGCTCAGGGCTGCAACATCCGCGCTCTAGTCGCCCCTACCCCTCCCATAAATGTGCAGAGGACCGCGGCCGCGCAGCGGACGCGTGCAGCGGGCGCGCCAGAAGCGCGCCGAAGTCGAGCCAAAGTCCAGCCCGTCTGCGCCCGTCCGCGTCAGGACGGGGTGCGGGGCCAAGGACTCTGGTCTCACTTCGCCCTCTACGCTACGCTATGCGCGAGAGGAGCTGCTCGCTCTTTGTCCTAAGGTCCCTCTGACCTGCGCACATTCTATGGTGCCTCTCCTACTACACGCCTGTCCCCTATGCTCATTCAAGCCCCCCAATCCAGTTAGGATAGCTCACGCAAATAAGCATGTCAAGGCAGGTCTGATTAACTGCCGCTCTCTCGGTAAACATAGTATTCAAATCTATCATCTACTCGAGGACGAGGAATATGATATGATTTTTTTTACCGAAACGTGGTTGGGAGAACTCTCTGACCCTGACGTTATAGAGGCCATACCCCCTGGCAACTCCCTTGCTAGACTAGACAGGAAGGATGGCAGGGGAGGGGGTATTGCGATCGCTACTAAAACTTCTATGCAATGCACCCTACTGCCTCTGAACATTGACCACTGTGAAGCCGGTGTTTTCTCAATAAGCATAGGACCTCAAACCTCTCTTTCTGGCATCCTTGTGTACAGACCACCTGGCAAGATGTATGATTTTATTGCTAACCTGTTGGAGGCCACCGCTCACCTTGCAATTAGGAAAAAGAGTGTTCTTGTGCTGGGCGATATGAATGCCCACTTTGATGATCCTTTGGATAGGGAGGCCAGTGACATTAGGTCCGAACTCCACTCCTTACAGCTTGATCTTATAAATCAGGACCCCACTCACAGACTTGGGCACCTCCTGGATCCTATCTTTGGAGATCACTGTAGAGTACAATCTTCCATCCCGATTCCGGTCCCTTGGTCCGATCATTTCGTCATTCCATTTCGTATTCAGTCATCCGAGGATGACTCTAAGAAAGACTCTGAGCTGCGTTATCCGCGGCGGAAATGGAAATCCTTCTCGCAGGCTACCTTTAATGAACTTCTTACAATAGGAGGCCCGATCGGAGGCACGGACTGTGAAACTGCGTACAGTCACCTACAGACACGTATTTTAGGAGCCCTTGATAGAACCGCCCCTATTCGTCTTGGGAGTAACTCCAAAAACACGAGGAAAACTACTTCGTGGTATACGCCTGAACTTCAAACGCTCAAATCTGCCTGTAAAAAGCTGGAACGTGAATGGCGCGTTAATTTTTGCCCAGTGATTAAGGAACAATATAAAAAAATGCAAAGGGAGTATTATAGAGAAATTCGCAACTCCAAAGCCGCTCACTACAAAAATCGGATTGATGAAGCAGAGAACTCTTCTAAGGAGCTCTTTAAAATCTTTAAGGAGATCTCTGTACTCTCGAATGATAATAGGTCCTCCAGCGACTCAGTGGAAATTTGCAATAGTATTGCGAAATACTTTTCTGGAAAGATCTCGGACATCTATGCAAATTTCTCTGGAAACCTGTCCGTCAGTTATGATCTCAGGATAGACAGAGAGGTCAGTCCCACGGGCTCAGGTTTACACTGCTTCGTGGTTCCGCCTCCTGAGGTACTGGTAAATGTATGCAAAAGTGTCAAATCAGGCTCCCCTCGAGATCCGGCCCCTCCTAAAGTTCTGACTGCTAGTTTAGAAATACTGGAGCCCTATTTTCGACACATCATCCAACTGTCGTTTTCCTCGGCCTCTCTTCCGGGTGACTGGAAGCAGGCTATAGTGCTGCCAATAAAAAAGAAACCTAATGTAAGCCAGGACCTTTTAGAGAACCTAAGGCCGATTTCCCTCCTACCTTTTCTTGCTAAAGTGACCGAAAAAATAGTCAATACTCAGCTTATGGATCACTTAGAAGCTAATAAGGCATTGCATAGCTCCCAATCTGGCTTTCGGAAGAACTACTCGACCGAGACGGCCCTCTTACGAGCGACCGAAACTCTGCGGATTGGAGCAGATGAAGGTCACACAATGGCTCTCATTATGCTGGACCTCAGCGCTGCGTTCGACACTGTGGCTCATTCCATCTTGCTACAGTGTCTGAGCAGTGCTGGGGTCACCAAGGCGGCTTTGGGCTGGCTTAAAGCCTTCTTATCTGACCGCAGTTTTCAGGTGCAGAGAGGCATGTTTCTATCAGACAGCATAGCCTTAGAACAGGGGGTGCCTCAGGGCTCTGCCCTGAGCCCCACCCTGTTCAACCTGTACATGGCTCCTCTGGCAGATGTGGTTCAATCATACGGCATAGAACTAGTATCCTATGCCGATGATACTCAGCTGCTCATCTCCCTATCACAGACACCCACTTTAGCAGCGGCCAATTTTAAATCATGTATGCAGGAGCTTGCAGGCTGGATGAACCAACACTGCCTGAAGCTCAACGGCTCGAAAACTGAGGTTTTAGTGATAGGGGGAAAGGATACCAGTTGGACTCAGGACTGGTGGCCTCCGTGCCTTGGCCCTACACCTATCCCTGGAAGGGAGGCAAAAAATCTGGGGGTCTGGGTGGATCCCAAACTCTCTTTTGAGAACCACGTCAACAAAGTAGCAGGGAAATGCTTTGGGATAATGAAGACCTTAAACCGCACGCTGGACCTTCTGCCCCTGGAGGCTAGGCGTACTATGACCCAAGCGTTAGTCACCTCCCGCATAGATTATGCGAACGTATTGCTACTAGGAACAACTGAGAAAAACATAAGGCGACTCCAGGTGTTACAAAACACGGCAGCACGATTAGTTCTCAGACTTCCCAAAAGAACGGCATCCAAACCCACTCTTCTGGCCCTTCACTGGCTTCCTATAAAGAAAAGAATCCTATTTAAAGCTCTTCTTATTTGCTATAGGATAACCACTCAGAAAGCCCCCGATTATCTGAAGGACCTAGCCATCCCTTATCTGCCCAATAGAGCACTTCGCTCCTTGGGCATGGGTCTTTTGAAAGTACCTCGTATAAAGAGTGCCAGAATGGGAGGACGCTCCTTCCGAGTGTTAGCAGCCAATCAATGGAATGCCCTTCCCACAGCAATTAGACTGGCCAGGACCGAAACTATATTCAGGAAGCTGTTAAAAACACATTTGTTCACTCTGTAGATCTGTCTCTGCCTCTCTCTGCCTCTCTCTCCTCAGCGCGGGGATACGCCGGGATGGCGTCACCAAGCGCTTTATAAGCCCCTTTATTATTTATTATTATTATTAGAGGGGTGCGACGCTGGCATTGCACTTAGCTGAGGTCCCCTGTCCTGACTCGTGGGCACCTGATTAGTCAGGAGCCCTGTCTTTGCCCCAGCTTGTGGCTAGGATTGGTCCTTGCACAATTCTAGATAAATATAATCGATGTGGTAAGTCCTTGTACTATTTCCCTTCTTTACCCTTCCCAGGTACCAATGTCTAAAGGTGTTACTGTGATTTCTTGCAAACTTTATATTCTATTAATCATAATCTTACTTGTAAAATTTATGGTCACTGTATTTTGGACAAAGACTCATCGAAACTTGCATAGATAAAGTGTTTAAAACTTCTCCCGAGTCTGTGGTTATTACAGGAAAAGGTAAATTGTTAAAACTGCTCATTATGCCAACACCCTTTTTGATCCCTAGGACTTATAGCATAGATGACAAGGATTGGTAAGTCATGGTTCACAGGTACAAGTCCTAAAAATCACTCAGAGTATTGATTGGCTGTAAGTAGAAAGCAGGACTACTTGTTCAAAGTGTAAATGTTTATGGGCCCAGGTGAGTATGATAAATTGGGCTGGTAGTCCCGTGCGCCATCACCAGCTCTAGAGGTGTGCTCAGTGGCAAAGCTGGGTTTAAGCCAATTGGGGGTCAAGAAGACTACAATTATGTTTACTAAGCTCCTTTTCTGGTTAAGTTGTCAAAAGTCTAATTTCAAAAACAACAGTTGATGGACAGAATGCCGAACAATGATATACATTCACCCCAGTACAGAGATCTGGCCCTAAATCCATCGTTTTTTTGCACTCCACACCACCCCAGTTCAGACATGGCCATATGCAAATCAGCCTTGACCCTGTGCTCATGGGAACAGTCCAGCCCGAACTACCAAGCCATGTCTTTCCTGGACCGGAATCAAGCATCCTAGGACCGGTTTCTGGCTATCAGCCGTCTTCAGCCAGGATAGCTCGACTCCAGTGGTGTGGAGAGCATGGGACTCACGTCTGAGCATACCCATCCCACTCAGGGTGACAAATGCAAAAACAGCAGTTGATGGACAGAATGCAGAGCAATGTCATACATTCACCCCAGAAGAGAGATCTGGGCCTAAAACCATCGCTTTTTTGCACTCCACACCACCCCAGTTCAGACATGGCCATATCCCGAGTGGGATGGGTATGCTCAGACGTGAGTCCCATGCTCTCCACACCACTGGAGTCAAGCTATCCTGGCTGAAGACGGCTGATAGCCAGAAACCGGTCCTAGGATGCTTGATTCCGGTCCAGGAAAGACATGGCTTGGTAGTTCGGGCTGGACTGTTCCCATGAGCACAGGGTCAAGGCTGATTTGCATATGGCCATGTCTGAACTGGGGTGGTGTGGAGTGCAAAAAAACGATGGATTTAGGCCCAGATCTCTGTACTGGGGTGAATGTATGACATTTTTCTGCATTCTGTCCATCAACTATTGTTTTTGCAAAAGTCTAATTTCAGCATGAAGTGAGTTTGGAAGAAATAAGCAGGAAATCATTTTTAAACCTATTTCTAACCCTTCCTTAAGCAGTGTTGGAAACTAAAGACCGTAATCCCAACAAGGCCTAAAGGTTCAGCCTGGTCTACATGGTGCAATAGTGTTGGGTTTTGTTACACTCTGAGGGCACACTAACCTCAATATGTAGTGTACATCGATATATGTATATATAATATATACATACATACACTGAAACAAAACAAAGGTTATGGAGACATGATCGTTGGGCTCAGATTTAATTCCTACAAAACCATTGAAATTCAGCAGCTATAGTTATCTGAGCTAACTATAACTTACTCCCCTGCAATGCATTGCTTATGACCTTACATATTACATCACTCATGACATGGTGAGTGACATCACCAATGACATCACTGATAACATCTCAAATGACATCACGGATGACATCATCCAGTGAGTGCAAGTGCTTTCTTAGAGTTTATGATTATTAAACATATGTACTAAACTACTACAAGAGTTAAATTAGTATACTAGGTGTACTACTACTGAATGCTACTACTTCTAACATAGATCATGTGTGTGACTGTGTGTATCCATGTGTGAGTAGGTGTGCCCGTGGCTGTATGGGTGAGAGAGTGAATGTGTGAGTGGCTCTATGGGTGGGTAAGTGGGTGTGTGAGTGACTGGGTCAGAGGGTGGGTGTCTGAATGGCTGTATGAGTGACCGACTAGGTGTGTAAGTGGTTGTATGGGCGAGTGAGTGGCTGTTTGAGTAGTTGGTTGAGTGGGATTTTGGTTAAGTGGGTTTGTGTGCGAGTGGCTGTATTAGAGAATGAGTATCTGTGTGAAAGGCTGTATTGGTGAGTGGGCAGATGTGGGAGTACTTGTATGGATGTTGGAATGGGCATGTATGAGCGCTTGCATGGGTGAGTGAGTGGCTGTGTTGAGAGGCTGTATAGGTGGGTGAGTGCTGTGTTTTGAGGCTATATAGGTGAGTGTGTGGGTGTGTGAGTGGCTGTATAGGTGAATAAGTATGTGTGTGTGAGTCGCTGTATGGGTAAGTGCATAGCTGTGTGAGTGGCTGGCAGTGTGGTTGTGTGAGTGGCTCTAAGGATGAGTGAGTGGTTGTGTGAGTTCTTGTAGGAGTCTGTGAATAGGTATGTATGTGAGTGGTTGTGTGGGTGTATGAGAGGTTGTATGGTTCTGTGGGTGAGGTTATCAGTGATGTCATTTGAGATGTCATCAATGATGTCACTGATCAGGTCATGAGTATTGTAATATGTGAGGTCATAAGCAGTTATAGTTAGCTTAATTAACTAGAACTGCTGAATTTCAACGTTTTGTATGAATGAATTCTAGCCGTCCTTGAAACCTCTGTATTTTTCAGTGAATTTCTATGTTTAAAAAAAAGTCTATTCCCTAACTATACCAATCCTCTAACCTTTGGTGTGGTTATTGATTGTTTACTGTTTTTTAATGTTATTTCCTAACTATAACATGACTGTAACCTTCGTTTTTTTAATGGATTTTTTATTTTTTACATTTTTATTTCCCAACTGTTACCTGTAACCTTTGAAAGTGAGTGTGTGAGTGAGTGCATGAGTGTCTACCTGGGTGTGTGAGTGAGGGTGTTTTTAATGTTATTTGCCAATTATAAGGTCCCTGTTACCTTTGTTTTTTGTGTGAATTTCTATGTTTTTTAATGTTATTGCCCAACTAGAACATCCCTGTAACCTTTGGTTTTGTTAAGTGAATTTCTAAGTTTTTTAAAACATTTTTATTTCCTACCTGTTACCTATAGCCTTTGAGAGTGAGTGTGTGAGTGAGTGCATTAATGTCTGAGTGGGTGAGTGAGTGTCTGAGTGGGTCTGGGAGTGGCTGCTTAATTGTCTCACTGGGTTTGTGAGTGGGTGCGTGAGTGACATACACACACATACACTCAGCCCTATCCCCAGGCATTTTCCTTGCCATGTGTCACTACTGTGCATTTAAACATGAGCCTAGACAGAGTAACATATTTTTGTCATACGTGGGGGTGATGTAAATTCACACTGCAGACTACTTATGACATTTAATTTTCCATGCTGTATGTGCACTTAAGGCAACTTTTACAATGGAGCATTAGGGAAGTTAAATAGGCCAAACATGGTGTTCCAATGTACAGCACATTGTAGAGGGGAGCCACCGGCCCTTTACTACTGTTTAGCAGTGGTAAAGTGCATAGAGTTCTAAAGCCCGGAAATCCAGACGTGCAAAATTTGGGGGACTGCAACAAAAATTTAGTATTTTTTTTTAACAAGGCAGTATGTAGGTTTCATGTTCTATTTATCAGTTTTGTAATGCGCATGGCTACCCAACAATGGGCTTTCCAGCGCAATCAGTCTAGCTGGAGTGAGGAAATTAAAATAGCTAAAATAAATTAGGGAAATAGATAAGTCTTTAGCTTCTTTCTGAAACAAATGAAGTTGTCATCAATTCTTAGGCCATTTGGCAAGGACTTTCATAGCTTAGGTGCAAGATATGCAATAGACCAACCTCCACTTCTCACTCTCTTGATACTGAGGACATCAAGAAGCTCAAGATTATTTGACCTGTGGTTCCTATTGGTTTGATAAGGGGTGGCCAGTTGATGGAGAACATTTGGGCCTGTTTTGTGCTTTGTTCGATGTATGATACATAATGCCTTAAATTATATTCTGCAATTTATGGGCAGCCATTGAAGAATTTTGAGCGCTGCACCAGCTTACTGAGTCTTTTGGAATACCTCAAGTCAAGTCAAGTCATAAAATTTGTATAGCGCACTACATACCCAGAGGGTTTCAAGGCGCTTAGGAAGGGGAGGGGGATTATTTGTCAAATATCCACGTTTTAAGCTGTTTTCTGAACGCTAGGTGATTCTGGGTGAGGCGAAGGTAGGCGGGGAGTGAGTTCCATGTTTTGGCCGCCAGGTATGAAAAGGATCTGCCTCCCATGGTGGTCTTGTTGATGCGAGGTACAGTGGCGAAGGCTTGGCTGGAAGAGCGAAGTTGGCGGGAGGGGGTGTAGAAGGACAGTCGAGAGTTGAGGCAATCTGGTCCGATATCGTAGAGTGATTTGTGTGCGTGGGTAAGCAGTCGGAACGTGATCCTCTTATTGACGGGTAGCCAGTGGAGGTCTTTAAGGTGACCAGAGATGTGTTCGTTGCGTGGGATGTCTAATATGAGCCTGGCTGAGGCGTTTTGGATTCGTTGTAGTTTCTTCTGGAGTTTAGCGGTGGTGCCTGCGTAGAGAGTGTTTCCGTAGTCCAGTCGGCTCGTGACTAGAGCGTGGGTGACTGTTTTCCTTGTTTCGGAGGGGATCCAGCGAAATGTTTTTCTGAGCATGCGAAGAATGTTAAAGCAGGAGGAGGATACGGCGTTGACTTGTCTGTTCATTGAGAGTGAAGAGTCCAGGATGACGCCAAGGTTCCGTGCGTGGTTTGTCGGGATGGGTGCTTTTCCAAGGGCTTCTGGCCACCAGGAGTCGTCCCATGCAGAGGGGGATGTGCCTAAGATGAGGACTTCTGTTTTGTCTGAGTTCAGTTTCAGACGGCTTTGTTTCATCTATTCGGCGACTTCTTTCATTCCTTCGTGTAGGTTAGTTTTGGCGGTGCTGGGGTCCTTGGTGAGGGAGAGGATCAGTTGAGTGTCGTCCGCGTAAGAGATGATGTTGAGGTTGTGTTGGCGGGCGATGGCCGCAAGGGGGCTCATATATACGTTGAAGAGGGTGGGACTAAGAGAGGATCCTTGTGGTACGCCGCAGATGATTTCAAAGGCCTCGGACTTGTATGGTGGGAGGCGGACTCTCTGGGTTCTTCCGGTGAGGAACGAGGTGATCCATTCTAGTGCTTTTCCTTGGATTCCGATGTCTCTGAGGCGTTGTAAAAGGGTGCTGTGGCAGACCGTATCGAAGGCTGCGGAGAGGTCGAGGAGGATGAGGGCGACTGTGTCTCCATTGTCCAGTAGAGTTCGAATGTCGTCTGTTGCTGCGATGAGGGCGGTCTCAGTGCTGTGTTTAGCTCGGAAGCCAGATTGTGAGGGGTCCAGTGATTTGTTGGCTTCGAGGAAGGCGGCGAGTTGGTTGTTGACGGCTTTCTCGATGACTTTGGCCGGGAATGGAAGAAGCGAGATGGGGCGGTAGTTTTTGAGTTCGGTGGGGTCCGCTGTAGGTTTTTTCAGAAGGGCGGTGAGTTCAGCGTGTTTCCAGTCTTCTGGAAAGGTAGCGGAGTTGAAGGAGCAGTTGATGACGTCTCGGAGGTGCGGAGCTATGACGGAGTCTGCTTTGTTGAAGATGTGGTGAGGGCATGGGTCTGTGGGGGATCCTGAGTGGATGGAGTTCATCAGGCGGATGGTGTCCTCAGTGGAGATTGGTTTCCAGCCGTTAAGGGTGTTAACGGGGGGAAGATGGTCAGCAGATGGTAGGGTGGGTTGGCTTCCGGGTTGGTTGTCAAAGCTGTTGTGGATGTCAGCAATCTTGTTGTGGAAGAATGAGGCTAGGGAGTCGCAGAGGGATTGAGAGGGGGTGATGTCGTTGGAGTTGGCCGAGGGGTTGGAAAATTCCTTGACGATGTTGAAAAGTTCCTTGCTGTTGTGGGCGTTGTTGTCAAGTCGATCCTTGAATGCTGTTTTCTTGGCCTTTCGGATTAGTTGGTGGTGGATGCGGGTGGCGCTTTTGAAGGTGTCCTTGTTGCTGGTGGATGGGTCTTTTTTCCAGGCCTTTTCAAGGGAGCGGCACAGCACCTAGCAGTGTTCGGACAGCAGGATTCCGGACTATTTGTATTTTTATTTATTTATTTTTAATATTTTTTTATATCACTGACATTGGACTGCCCAGGTAAAGGGAGTTATCATAATAAAGGTGAGAAAGAATCAATCAATCGAACCACGATTCTACGTGACTCCATCAGGAGCAATTTCAGAATCTTTCTCAGGGCTCTCAGGAGGATGAAGCAGCTGCCAGCCACCTTCTTAACTTGAGAGGCCATGGTTAGCTGTTTGTCCAGGATAATCCCCAGGCTCTATAGTTCCGATTTAGGGAATGGACACTCTCCTACGGGAGGAGGCCAGATAATCTGATCCCAAAGCATTGGATTATTACCTAGAACCAAGACCTCTTATTTCTCGCCATTTAACTTCAGGCAGCTGGCTGCCATCCATTCAGACACCTTCTCTAAGCAACTATTGAGTCTCACGGACATATAGTTTACATCTGATGACAGCATGACAATCGGCTAGGCGTCATCCACATCAGATAGCTCCATAAAACTAAAAGAGTAGATTATATCTGATAGAGGGCTGACATAAATATTAAAAAGTGTAGGGCTTGAATAAAAGCCCTGGAGTACACCACAATTCAGTTGATGGCTAGTCGAAAAGAAAGCCCCCTCACTAACCTGAAAGCTGTGTTGCTCCAGAAATTAGGCTAGCCACCTTAAGGTATTGCCTGTGATACCCACTTCCTCTAACCGGTGAAGTGGGGTAGCATAGGAAACCATATCAAATGCAGCACTGAACCACCCCGGTCCATGACCATTTTCAGATTCTCTGTGGCCCTTAGAAGAGTGGTTTCTATGCTGCAACCCAAACCGAAACCTGCCTGAGAAGGGTGAAGAATGTTATTGTTTTACAGGAGCGGACAGATAATGGCATGTTTCCAGTCCTCCGTAACACTACAGTTATTCAGGGACAGATTGCACAAAATCCGTCAGAGAGGAGATCATCACATTCAAAAGAATATCAATTGGAGCAGGGTCAATCTGTGAGCTGTATTTATCAGAGTTTGCCACAGCACTAACATCCTCCTTGGTCAGTTAAGGAAACGTGGGGAGTACTGTTTTAATATTGTTGGTTGTGGGCCTACTTTCTATACTGTTCTTATAGTCTGTTGAACCCGATAGGGATCATAGATGTTTCTCACTTTTCCTAGAAAGTGGGTTGCATGTAATTTACACCACTCTGTTGATTAAATAAGTCCAGTTTCTGGTGTGTTACTTCGTCTGCGCCCAAGGAGTGCTGACAATTCTTCTGGCCGTCTATTAAAACTTCAAGTCTATTGCTAAATATTTTATAGTTTGATGTAAAATGGGCAGGGGATCTGGCCACAAGTCCCAGCTGGATGTGGACAGGCACAGATGGCTTGCCTTTAGCATGTCAGCGGTGAGAGTTCACTGCATGTCCTCGCAATGGCCGCCACTAAATAATGTGGCCTTGAAAGAAAGTAGAGAGCCATCCACCAAGGCGACTAGCAGCAATAGAAAAGAGACTATTGGCACTGAACACGGCTGAATAGTCAACAGCAGTTGAATGCTCCCAAGCTAAATTCTTCCCCACATGTCTTGGCCCCTGAAAGTGCTGTAGTGCAAAGGAACGATTTTTAAAAAGTTAAAATAATAAAAACAGTCAAGTATGATTATGTGCAAGGAACCACTCACTCCATATCTCTAGTACGTCCTTGCTTTGCCCAAAGACATAACTTTATTGGTCAACTGCTTTATGCCAAAAGCCAGTTTGTTCATAAACCTCAGCTTGGCCCAACAGCATGACTAACCTCTTAGAACTAATCACCACTGCCAAGCAACGTGCAAGAATGTGTTGGAACACACCGTTTCCCCAGTGTGCTATAAACTGAAAAGATACATTTTAGGCATGGCCTTTGAGGAAGCTTTAGGTGTTTCAGAAGACAGTGGTTTTCAAACATGAAATATAATAAACATACACAGAGAGACTTTTGGTCAGCCTTCTTCATCCAATGATTTGGTCAGCTTTCTTCATCCATTGATTTGTTTAACTGTCATTCACATTTTGTGTCCGGCCAACACAACATACAACATGGGTCAATAGGTCAGCAACTTTAGCCATTGGTTCCCTTCACTGTGAATGACAGCAACTTGTCATTGTACATGTGTAATTCTTAAAAACATAGTCCTCCTTCTCCAGGGAGGACAGAGTGTCATATTCTGTCATTATGCCATCACTAGTCTTTCAGGAAATGGGTTGAAACCAGTGCTACTCAAAGTACAGCCCTGGGGCCGCATGCAGCGCTCCTGACGTTTTACCTGTGTCCCCTTTTCAACAGCAGAATTGGATTGCTGTTTACTCGACTCAGCACTAACATTAAAAATATGTTAAATACACAGGCAAGCATTTATTTAAAGGTTAATTCGAGTTAAACAATGGGAATAACTATGGTTTACTGCACTTCTTAACTTAAGGAACACCTTCATTTTTAAAGACATCTTGCAACATAATGGTAAAAATTTGAAAAAGACTCTTCAAAATTAAAAAAGGTGTATTAACATGGAGATTGTCAGTGGATTGCGAAATATTTTTTTAAGTGATAATTTTCTAAAAACATTCATGCTTTTCCTCCTCTCGATCCCAACACAATGCCAATAGTGAACTCGGACGCAAATCACTTATGTACACTCTTTGGATCGATCGCCTGGGTTCCTATTATACATGAACAACATTATAGTTTACTAAATGAAAGACAGGAGGTTTTGTACAGCGCACTATGTGAACTTATGTATTCCGTGGTCCTCTTATATGTGATAATGAAGAAAAAGGAGGGAAAGGTAAGCAAAACAATTGTCTTGGATCACACAATTTAGTCAAATGGGGAAGCCAGGATTGATCTAGGTTTTCTCCCTCGATATTGTGCAATTCAATTTAGGTACTAGAGATACATGCTTCGCTTACCCTACACCCAGCTACCCTCCAGCTTCCGACCACCACCCTGCTGACATCAGCACGGCCCTAGGTTGCACCCAAAAATAAGTTCTGGCCCCTGGGAAAATGTTTGCGAGTACCCATAGTTTAAAAGGGCTCGCACAAAGAAAACCATACGGACGCTCCAATCAACTGACATTGTTTTACCAAGTGACTGATTTTTTTCACATGCCTGCAATTTGCAACTACGACACTTGATGGCGCTAAAACACTGTAATGCAGATAGTTATTGCATTGTTCATACTTATGTAAATTATAAAACAGAACAGGCTTGGAAGTCTTCAGCAAAAACTTTTTTTATCTTTTACAGTACTGCGTGGTCTTTCTTATTGCAATTATTTTCACAGTCTGCGTTACAATTAGATTTTTACACGAAGTGTACAATAACATTTTGTTTAATCCAACAACACTGAGGGTCCGATTCACAAAGGACTGCTGGGCCTCCGCCACGAGAACCGAGGCCCTTTGTGAATCAGGCGCCGAGCATTTATTTGACTTTTCCTGGGAAACACTGTTTGCTATGCGGGCTGGTGCTCATTCTGTGAATTAAAAACATTTTGTGCTGTGGTCTTTCACTAAAAATACTCTGCATCCTCGTTTCACGCCGAGCCAACCAAACTTCCAATTCCCATACTGCTGGTCGGGGCTTTAAGTGAGTGAAAAAACTGGGGGTGGGAGGGGGGGGGGGGGGGGGGGGAGGGGGTCTCTCAAAGGGGCGTGGCCAATGCAATTAAGGGCGCGGCTTAAAAACACATAAGCAAAAAATCTGCGTTTAGCAGTGTGCCGCCTAACTTGTATTTTGCGGTTCCTGTCATTGCATCCAGATATATGTTACAGCAAGTAACATCACACCTGCAGCAAGTTAGGACTATTAGCTTTGTCAATGGTTATTAGCTGCATATGATAAATACGCAGCAACTATGGCTTGTTGTATATAATATTGAAAAAGTTTCAACTTAAAGTCCACAACAATGTTGCTGCTCCTGAGAGAGTTTCAAAGAGAGAAGGGAAATCCAGAGAGAAAATGACTCTTTAAAAGATTTGCCTTCCCCCTACAATGCTCACCTGGCATGACGTCATGCCGTAACTTCTCCACAGTGAGAAGTGAGCAGTGTGAGCAGCGCACATCGATGCGCCTGCGGTCACTGCAGTCCGGAAAAAAACAGGCCGGCTGCTAGAGACCCGTTTCAAGGCCTCCTTTAAAAAACTGCCGGTGCTCAGACCTGGTGAAACCCAGCCCACTTAAAGTCCTACTGCTGGTCACAATTATGTACATGCCAAACAGCTATATGCGGACTTTCTGTGATTTGCCTAAGGGGCGGCTCCTCCACAATGGCGGAGGAGCATCACCCACTGGCTCCGAGCCAGAAACTGAAAAATAAAATAATAGTTTAATATTGTTTTACTTTTCAGCTGCTGGCTGAGCTAGCGTGAGCAGCGAGGGGTGGGGTCGGAGGGGGAGGAGTGGTAGATGTGCACATTTAAGAGCGCATATCAGTTTTGCTGGCAGTCTTCGGCCGGCCAAACCGACATGCGCATTTCGGTTTCTCCAACCCGCCTGTATTGCACAGCCTTGTTGGAGAAACAGCACAGACTCCCTGTGCCTGAGCAAGCGTTGATCTAGCTCGCTCAGGCCACTTCTCCTGCTGCTCTCATGCTTGAGAGCAGTGGATAGGGATTGGATGGGGAGTCCGAGATGCTGGCTGAGGGACTGCTAGGACCAGGAAGCGAAAGCAGAGGAGTGTGAGGTGGACAGCAGCATAGGGTACGTTTACATTTTTTAAGAATATTATTAGGTGGACAGCAGCATAGGGTATGTTTACATTTTTTTAAGAATATTATTAACGCCCCGCCCCCGTGCGCCCTGCTCGCCCTACCACTCTATATCAGTGGCGGCCAACACTATTTATGATGCTGCTCACTCTGACCCAATACATTAATAATTTGAATGTGTGTTATTTATATCCCAAACAACATTTTACATGCGTGCTCCGCTGTGTCATTTGTTCTCCCATATGATCTGTGAAGCATTATGAAAGGAGTAGGTGGACCAACTGGCTTCATCCTCAGTTCTAAATCAAACTTCTTAGGTGCTGATTCTGCTGCTGAATATCTCCTATATTGCATGTGGAGGCATATTGTGTGCAGTTCTTTTTTTTACCACAGTCTATATGCTCTATTTCTTCTGCAGTTTTCTTTGCTTCCCCAGAGCATAAAGGTGAGAGTGTTATTTCTCGGTCCATTTGTACCTTTTTAAGGGTCTAACTCTTACTGTATCCCTGGGCTTGCTTCCATTTCCTGCTGCATGTAAAGTTATTTTTCCATCATGCGAGTGTACCACCTGTATTGTTTCATGAATATTACAACTAACTATATGCACACTTTCACTGTGTAACAACTATCTTAGATTATTTTTACATATCCGCTGTTTGAGTTTATAAACATATTATCACTTAAAAGCGGTTTTATTTGTACTAAAAACACTACCCAGTCCCATAAGATTGCTCAGTACTTTTCACCTATCCAGAAGCTGCGCTGCCTCAGAGTAACTACCTCTTCCTAAATTCGCCTATAGGATGCCTTTCTGCTAAATTATTGATCCTGGAATGTTATATACCACACTCTTATTAAAACATTCTATAGCTCACACAGTGACATACTTAGGGCATTCTTCTGGTAAACAAATAGTGCACCATTCATACTTGTAACTTTTTCTCTTTATAAAAAAAAACATTTTTTCACGTTCTCCAAAGTTACTTAATGATTTACCAGTTTAACTTTTCAATTACCACTTTAATATATATCGGCCTTATTAAAAAAAAACATGCTTCAGCATTTATAAACTAACATTATTCTAACTCAATTTCACATTCTCATTTAATGTCTACAATTTGAACCATAAAAAACATTATCAAGGCAAGGCCTTTTGACTTTCCCAGTGCCCGTTTCTGAACTCTTATTAAATACATATTTTCTGCATGCGCTTTTGACCTCTAGCTTTTGCGTCTTGCCGTCTAAGGGCATTGCCAAGGCATCTTTACCCAAGAGGCTGGCTATGGGATAGGGCCCACTCCCTTCATTATTCACTCAGCCGTCTCCTGTTCATTAGCTGCCAATACTGCGAGGTTGTTATGCTTTCCATTTAGTTTTGCTGCAGTGAACGTAGTGCACTAAGGTTCGGCTTTATACCTCATAGGGAGTCAGCCGATTTCACTATCAAGCGCTGAGGTTGGTGTGTCCGTCAGTTGCCCCAGTAGGCCATGCCAGTTCTTAGCTTCAAGTATGGTCAGATTTTGAAGGACTAATGGAATCCCCATTCACTTCAGCAGCTTCGAACAAAACCGAGGCCAATTTATCTTCAGAAACTCCTAATACAAATTTAATTAAGAGCCTGAAATGCTCCACTGATCTATTAAGTCATTATTACTCATGACAGCTTCTTCTTTTTTGGTCTTGGAGGGGGACTTATTCTGTGACCTCTTTGCCATACATATCACTCCAAGGTAATCAAATACTGGCACCTCTTCTAGTTTTGAGACACCCATATCTTTTATCACATCTGGAGCGGGAAAAAAAACAATCTGATGAACTTGTTTCTTAATATTTATAACCAGATTTCTTAGGCTGCAATACTTACAAAAAGCATTTAATTGATGCTGTAAACTATTTTTTTTTCAAGTTCTCACAAGCAAAAACAAAAAAGATAATCATTCACATTTAGCAGAATATACATTTTCAGTAGCCCTAGATGGGATCTCTAGACAATTTGGGATAATGGCTAAAACAGGTTAATGAGCATTCTTCCCGGTGAGCAACCTTGCTTTAGATCACTAAATGTTTGAGCCATTGCCACTCCTCACCTATCTTGCTGCTTTATTTTTTGTTACAAAACATTATATAAATTGCTTCCAGGAAATGTGGAGAACCAAAGGCTTTGACATGCCAAGATTTCAATTTTCTGAGATCCTGGCATCAAAGAAAAATTCTATGATAGACCTCCAGGAGGACTAGCAATAATAGTCTCGATAAAACTAAAGTTACACATAGGAGCCCTCAAAATAAATCACACATGGTTACTTCTAATTACAATACATTGTCCATTCAAACAATGAGTCTATTCAAGTAGTACAAATTTCAACATATATTTGCAAGCTAGTGGTTTGGAATCCAAAATTTACCAACTTGATGACATTTATTCTATAAATGCAAATGGTAATACATAAGTGTGATCTTGCTTACAGGAGATCTTCATCTCAACCTCATGTCAGATGGCGTTTGAAGATGATTTCTATTGGGAACAGCATTACATTTAGAATGTCTCTGGCCAAGCAACCTCGTCCCCAAAGAAAGAGTAATTGGCCAGCAAACTACTGAAAATATTCTCCGCCCACAATTTAAGAGTTGTTAATGTTCAGACAACAGATGATACAACTATAAAATGTACCCTCATAGTTAGAACCAGGTGCACAGTGCTAGCTTATACAATTATTTCCATTGAATTACTAAATAAAGTCTTGAGCTTTAAGATTCATCACCGACTGAACCGTGATCTTCGCCCACAATCTATGATCTTGGATAGAAATACCTATGGAGTACCTACAGCCTCAGCAAGAGCGTCTCCCAGCCGGGTGCAGAGGTCACCAAGAATTAGATGGTCAGCTTTGAACAAGGCCCAACCAAATAACTGTTTAAAAGAACACCACCATATAACTTTCCTATTTCTCCTTTAAACAAGGATAATGCCAAGTCAAATGTTATATCTCAATGGGCCACAAAGATGACCCTACTAAAAAATGAATTGTTATTAAATAGCAAACATTGTGAGCATTGGGGGATGGAGGATATAAAAGACAAAAGCATTTGGTTCTCCCTGGATCTGAGGAACTAATAATGAAACTATTACACAAAAGCAAAAAGATAAAAAGAGGAACAACCAAGGTAAAACATTCTAAACTACGATCTCTGTGGAAAGAATACAAAAATTGAATTTTGGAGGCAAAAAGAGTACATAAAGAGCAGCATGGATAGACCTAAGCACTCCTGTCTGTCGAAAACCAGAGTTTTTGGATGAATAACGATAACATTTCAGGAAATAACTCTCAGCCATAATAACAGTGTAATTGGGCAACATTTATTACCACTCTATACATCTAAGGAGAGCCGAAACCGGGCCCCACCACAAACATTCACCAGAAAAAAAAGTACCACAATCAGAGCACAAGCTGAATGGAAGAACAATAACCAAGAACTCATTCAGTACTTGGTGCATGCTCCAGAGATGAAAAAAACAAACCGAGACAAAGTAAATTTAACAGGTGCTGGCATGCACTCACCAACAAAAGGGAAGAAAAAACTGACAATGAAGCCAACGAATGGTAAGTAATTGGTGTTTTTTTTTTTTTTTTTTTTTTTTTTAGAAACAATGGTTTGTTGCAAGCGGCAGCACGCTTCCGCTGTCTCAGGCAAGACCTAAAATGGCAGCCCTAAAGAGCCAACACATTATAAGCTAATTCCACTTCCGGATATTGACTCAAAATATTATGCAAACTTGATTCTAGGGGATATAAAAAATTGGGCAGAAGAAAATAAATTAATTCTGTTGATTTGAAACTGAATTTAGAAATAACTTCAGCACTCTTGACAACATAATGGCACTTAGCCTGTTAATCCACAGAGCAAACATGTCAATCACGAGATTATATGCTTGTTAAATTGATTTTTTTAAAGGATTTAATTGCATCAGAGATTCGCTTTGGGCAAAATTATTTCAATTGGGTTTGCCAAGTAAAATACTGAAAATAATCAGATGTTTGTACTGTTCAAATTGTGTCCAAGTAAAAATGGGGCAGAGCCACAGTCTTACTGGCGAAATACAAGTCAACAAAGGCCTAAAACAATTAGGAGTTCTTATCCCATTACTTTTCACCCTGCATATTGCTTACTTTGAGGATACCCTAAAGAATTTGAGAACTTGCCGCCCTCCCAAACTTAGGGAGCATCAAACACCCATCATTTAACTTGCAGATGATACAGTTATTTTGGCCTACATAGAAACTGGCCTTCAGTATACTTTAAAACAAGCATTTGAAATGCAATAGGTCACGCATTTGCGAGAGTTTAAGCTGTTGGCATTGTAAATGACACTGCCTTTTATTTGCCACAGTAAAGGTTATCTAGAGGCCAAAGGGCAAGTCAAAAAGAAATGCTACTTCTCTTAGATCAGGGATGCAAAAATGATTTGATAATCTAGACAGGCCATCAATCATGCCTCTCTTAAACATTATTAGGGTCAAATAATTCCCATGATTATGGGATGGAAGCTTTCCCAGACATGCCCAAGAACTGCTTAAACATGGACCAGAGTAAACTGCTCCGGTTAATCTTCAGTCTCCCACAATCACCTAGTACAGACCAAATCTGCTTAAAATTTGGACTTGTTGATCAAGAGCTGTGAGCAAATGATGCTCTGTCAAGATAAAGAATTGGTATGAATAAAGCAGAGCCTTCTACTCTTAGAAGTTACTTATGTCAAGAATTTGACAGCCCATTGCTACAAGTGAGTACTCCATGGCAGGTAAATCTCGTCCAAATAATTTGAATGTGGAATGTCCATGGGATCAGCCTAAACCTTTATTAAAGACTGTCTTAAGATTTCTTAAGTGGGCTGAGGGAGAGAGCACCCTGCGTTATCAGCTAGCGAGGCGACAGCAGAATGAGAAGGCGCTAGAATCAGCACAGGCGTGGGAGACATTGGTGCAGGCCCTGCGCGATCACAGCACACCCAGCGACACTGACAGTGAGGCCGATGAGCAGCCTGCGTCCCCGTAGTGCAACAAAGGCACGGTATTCCCGTCAGGATGCGTAATGCTTTCTACCACACGCTCTTAGCACATTCACCAGGTCACCGATGGCGTGGCGGGGGTGGGAGGAGGGCGAGGGATAGAGGACGAAGGGAGAATCATTAGCTTCCTATAGTACTGTTTGATTATGGTACTTTCTGATTGGACATTAGACCTCTGGGAGTGTTTTATTAGTTGGAAGGGGGAGGGAGGGGGTGTTTTTTGTTTGGAAAAGCAGAAGTAAAACCTTAAATTATACCTGGTCATATTTCGAAGGCCAATGGCCCCGAAACATCGTTTGAACATTACTTGCCGCCCGACCCCTGGGTTGTGGGCTGAATGGCCGTGTAACACTGTTATTACATCATCGGTGATATCTTCACCGCTTGCCTTATCACTGACCAATGTGTAACTGTCACTAATTCCTGCAATAAAAATATATTTACAAAAGAAAAAAAAAAAGACTGTCTTAAGAACATAGATTTTCCTTTTTCTGGAAAAGGCCCAGGAAATCGACTTCCTATGATCTTTCTTTTTGCTCAAAGACTCTTATGCCAAAAATAGTTAATTGTCCTACCATAGGACCTCAATCCCATTGGCCCTAAAAATTACGTTTTTGCATCTACGCTTTGGCCTATTTGATGCAGGGGTAATAAAATAAACATGGAAGCATCCACAACTTTATACAATCATTGTGCAGATTTTGCAATTATTAAAGAGAAAGCTTAGCACACCTGGTTTGATGCTACGCAAAATTATCTTGGGACTTCACTAATTGCAATTTTTAGGCCAAGAAGAATATGTAAATGCAATGCACAGTGCTATATTGATTTAACAATATTCAACGATTAATTTATTAATAGTTTTGTTAAATATATGCCCAGGATACAAGACGAATAAGAAAAATATTTGCAATGACCTGCTGTTTTAACTTTTTGCACTGTATAAGACAAATTGTAAACTGTCGGCTATTAGAAATCAGCTAGACATACGAGCAGGTTCCAAGATTAATTTGAAAATCTTGCAACAAGCTGATATTCAACACTTTGCACTTTATTGGATAATCTCTTATTTTCTGTCATTTCTTATGCTGTAATGCTTAGTATAAAAACAATTTAAAACAGTTAAAGAATCATTGCCAAATTGCTTTAGTAAAGATTATAAACCAATATTTTGAGTAAAATTAGGAACATGATCGAAGATAAGACTGGAGATTCGCTACAGCTCCCATTTAATACTTTGCACTTTATTGGTCTATTTGCGATTTTTCTCTTTAGGTTATAATTGATTAGGTTACAGAGCCATGAACAAAGTTTTAGATGATCTAGTCAAACTTGCAAAATAGCACCAGCTAAAATGCATACTACTTTAACAAACAAGTGACAATAAGCTGGTTTACTGTTTTTGAACAACCAGTCTTTCACTACCATATGATCATTTATTTTTAAATTACTTAATTTTTTTGTTTCTAGTAATGGTTGTGCCTGTTTCTTTTGCTTCACGTTGATCCATTTTATTTATTGTAATGGTTTTTGTTAACCATGCACAATAAAATCGATTATAACTAGGGCTCCCGGTTTTCCGTTTAAACGGATTTTTACATATAAATACAGACGGAAAACCATTTTTCCTCTGTCTGTATTTATATGTAAAAACGGCAAAATACTAGCAAATGTTGCTGCGCTGCCGTCTCGATTACAGAGTTATCTCCCCACGCTCCCTTCCTGCTGCTGGAAATTCCTGATGGGGCACACACACAGCCGCACCCGAGTACTTCACAGGTCTTTTGAAAGACCATTTACTTGTTAAAGAGGCTTGATTGTCCTTTCACCCCATGACGTACCCTCCTCCAGCGCCCCTGACACCTCCTGTCCCAGGCCCCATACAGTTGCTCAGCTCTGCCCACTGATGCCTTTAGGGGTATTTATATGTCAGATAGCGTTTTGTTTCCATTCAGAATATTTAGTCTGTATAAAAAAAATAGGAAAGTGACTTATTTCTACTGAGCAAAGAGGGAAATGAAGTGCTTAGCACTCATGGATTTGGACTCGTGGATTTGTCAATGTCACGTAAAATAAACGTACATTTGTCTTTCTTTGTTGAAATGAAAGAGAAGCTCCGTTAGGAAAAAATGCCCTTTTTATTTACTGAAAAACCTCCTCCTATAAGATGCTGTGCGTGGCCTCCATATGTGCATACAAACATGGAAGTTTATTTCTTCACGGTTTCTTGTCTGCTGTCCGAGATCGCCCTGCAACTGTTTTTTTAATTTTCGTTTATTTCATTTCCTTGAGGAAATTCTGAAGTGGTGTGAATCATAGTAGTCTTGGAAACCGACACCTACCAACAAGGAGATCCCGAGGATGCCCTCATTAAAGCACTTACAGACAGGCAGGATGGAAGGTGATTAATATCTTCCGTTTCAGCCACAAACAGGTACCTCATTCATTTAGTGCTCAATGGCATTATATAACAACATGCAGAGACACATGTGCAGCACAGTGCGCCAGGCAAGATGCCAGGCCAAACACCTTTAAAACATACCCAGCGTTAAAATGTATGGCCACATTTATCTGGCACAGAAACTCAACACTGCATACATACTGTCATTAAATGCGAAATGGCGCTCGGAGTCCAGGGTGTGGAGCAGGGGTACAGGTGAAACGGAGGCCCCAGAGCACAGACCAAGCCACAGTCTCAAAATTCACTTGACCCCTCCTCCATGCCAAGGCGAAGCAGACGTGATTAGATGGATGGCTGGCAGCAAATATCCCAGGTGGCAAGTGTGATCATTCGGAAATAGAGGAAGGGGGCTAGAGGGAGCAGGGTTGTAATGAGCTTAAAAAATAAAACTTGAAATAGGCCCCTTTATATGTTAAATATTAAGAATACTCGAGTTAGCTTGTTTCTGAGAAATTGGATGGGCAAACTTTTTTTTGAGCAGGTTAGGAAATATCTGTCATCAGTTCATTGCAAATCGGAATTAATAACAGGGCCACGTCAGGCTCCCCATTTGCAATCTGCATTCAGTCACAATCGATCTTTCTCTTGCAAAGTTTAACCTATTTTGTGTGTAAGAACAGAAAACAATTTAATATGCGGCTTGTTAACCTGAAGTACTTTATGTTTAGAAAGGCATGTCCATCCAGCCTTGCTGTAGACGGAGACGGAATTACTGTTAATGACTCACCTCCAAAATATGTGAACAGAAAACGTGATTCAAATACAGTCAAGCAAATGCATTTTTATCAAGATGGATGGATGGTTGGATGTTCTGGTGATTCACCAGTGGTGAAAGGAGACATAAATGAATGGGTGGGCAAAGAGTTACAGGAGAGTAAGTCCGAAAGAATGAGTGGATGTATACATGAATGGATGAATGCTCCATATGATGAACAAATGAATCAATGATTTTCTAGTGAATGGATACATAGATGGATAGAAAGGTGGATGCCTGAATGGGAGAGTCTAGAAGGATGTATGTATGTATGTATGCATGAACAGATGTATGCAGTCAGTAGATGATGGAAACATGGATGAATTACTGGGGGAATGATTCAGTGAATGATGCTTGCGTTGAACTCCCTTAGGTCGCCCGGACTCGCGCGCTACACACAAATTAATCCCCAACTCCTGTGCCTCAACACTTTAAAATGTCACCAGCCTCCACTGAATGATAGGTTATTTCCAGTAAGGACTTTCATGACAAGCCAATTGTCACATGGAAATTAACAAGACAGCTGTGTGAGGCACACACAAAGCTCTGCCCTCGAAAGCCACTCGAGAGCATTCAATCCGATTGCAGGGGTGTGACGGGGCAGTGACGCAGTCTGAGAGATCCCTGCTGGAGCAAGGAATGCAGAAGGATCGTTTTCAAACACGGAGAAATAAGTCACAGGTTCATGCTGCACGCGGGTCACCAATGGCTTGTGTAGGGCCAGTCTCATGGGGTTCCTTTACGCTTTCACAGACACAGACCACCCAACTGGGTCATTTTTCCTGCATAAGAGGCTAAGGCCCCTCTCATGGCCACAGCCAACCTATCTAAGACTGACTCGATCCACTGCATATCGAGCAGCAGTTATTAGTTTACCAAAGGATGATCTGCAGGGATGGAATATTTAGAAACCACAGATCTCCTTCTTAATCCCAACCTCCCCTTGCCACTTCGATGTACACACGTTGGTATTAATGTTGCTTTGTTTTCTCAACACATCATTCTACACATATTTTGACCCATTCACTATGCTAAAGTGTTTTTATAGCAGAACTGAGAAGCACAGGTACTCTCCTTTTCAAATTACTCAGCACCAGACCATTTAAAGCACTGCTAAAGCCACAACAAATCGTTAGTTTAAGTGAGCGCATGTGTGCATTGTCAATTTACATAAATGTGGAAAAATACTAGCTGTAGCGTTATCTTCTGCTTGTGGCAAAAATAAACGTGGATAAATACAGAAAAAATGCCCCAAAAATAAATATGGATAAATACAGACGGAAATGGCAAAAAAATAAATACCATAAAACCGGGAGCCCTAATTATAACTAGGTCCAATGCAGACATAAAGTCTGCAAATATAACAAGTAAGCGACAGTTATATAAATATATATATTTTTTTAATGTGTTTATTAGGTTTTTTCAGCAAACATAATATAGTGCACAATAAAGTACTAAGCAAAGTACCAATCCCCAACATACCAAACTCTCCTCCCCCCCTCCAATGCATTTTAACACTAGCCAATGGAGCATGAAACAATGATCCATCATAGAGGTTTATGGTTTAATTTCCGGTTCATTGTATTGGAGAATTTCTTGCTAAAGATCTAGGTCCAGAAACAATCACTTTCTATATAACTTTTCCATTCAAATCAAGTTAACAGGTGCCCGTCAGTCTGATAATTGCTCACCCTCTTTTTGAAAATAGAACAGATTACTTCCCCACACCAGGTTTTGGCAAGACAGAAGATCTGAATACCGCTGATGACAGGGCCACCAACGTTTACCTCAACTGTGCATGTGTGCAAAATAAACATTATTGGTCAACCCATCAGGGATGCTAGCCTTCAGCTTCTATAATTTCTTTACCTTTTGAATAACTGCATTTTTGGCTATTGTTAGCCCAACTGCTTAAGCATTGGGTGGAGAATCTTTAGATCTGGCCATTTCATCTCTAGCATAAGGGCTGTATTAGAAAGTTATCCAATTGGCTATCTTCACCCTACATGGGGGATTGTCTGCCTTCTTAACAAAATCTTTGGCACAAAAAAAAAACTTCAAAAATCTTTTAGCATCATTTTCGGCCACTGCCAAGCACATCTCATCCCACTTTAACCTCTCTGTATTCATATTTTTTTCTCCCAAAATAGTTTTCTTGTATTCGGTCTTAACATTCTTAAAGCTTGGAACCTTTTCACTGGGCACACTAAGATGGTGGCTGGAAGATGCTCTTGTTTTTATGCCCTTTTGACTGAAAGCATTACACGTTGTGCTATCCCTGCTTGTACCATCTGCATTGCACTTGACGCTTTGTTACACCCTGCTATTTCTGTCGTTCTGAACTCATTATTGCTCGCCGCTTTCCGAAGTCTAGGTCCTTTCGTCGTATCCTGCCACTTGCTCTTCTTACTTACTTTACGTTGACTGTGATCGGACGTGCGGTGCTGCTTCTTCATTAATTCTACTGCTACCAGCACTGTGGGGGGCGAAGATCACTCACTCATTAGGGGCCAACATGTGAATCAGCCAATCGCTTCCAGAGTGGAGCCCCAATAAGGTGAAATATTCATTGATGGCAGAACATGAACCATCCCAGCGACTGTGGATTGGCTGTCACTCGGAAAAGGGACATTATCATTTACATCTGGGAGGCTGCCAGCAAATCACTCAATAGTTGTAAGTTGTACTCGTTTTCAAGAGTAACGCAACTGATATTTTTTGTTTGTCAAAAATAGTGCAACCTGCACCTTGAATAAATTAAGTTCTTTATATAAAAGGTATGTGCTGAGTTTTATACTCAACATGCACTGGAGTCGTACACTGTACGCTGTCTCCCAAAGTGACAATATAAAAAAAATAATGTTAGCCTGGTACACTAAATGGTAGAGCTTCTGAGCAGCGAGAACCAGAGAGAGATGACAGCATTCAAGCTCTGCCCACTATGTCCTGGAACAGGCCCCTCGGTCACATGGCACTTTGGAAGATCCCAGGGGCCATAACTTCAGACATCCCGAATTCCACCAAGTCTCTGCCCATTGGGACTGCAGGGTGGATGTGTTTCGTAGTATTAGGAGGGGTCCTTTCCTCCACTGTTTCTAACCCAATGGCGAAGGGTGATAGCCTCAGCTAAGATGAAGAGCAGAATGGTTTGTCTCCCAATCTGGCACCAACCAATCAAAATGCAGTTCACTATAAGCATCCTTTAGATTGCCCATGTCTGCGCCTCTTTGGCCTGTAAGGGTTGGAATTGACAAAATTAAAGTAAACCAGGGGACTGGCGATGAGAATGCAAAGTAGTTCCATGAAAGTACAGAAATATTATCGCCTTGGAATACTCCTACTTTGCTTTCAAGAATGCCACACTTTGTGGATGGCTCCCACTGCAGTGTGTACAAATACCTCCATCTCAAGAATACTACTTATTGGACGGTATTAAACTCGCCCATCGCAAGGAAGCAAGTTCAGTTTGTTTAAAAGCGGATCAGCGCACCTTCAGCACAACAATATTGCAGCATGGTGCAGGGCAACTGGACAGTCGCGGCTGGTGACATTTGAAAGTGGCGGGGCGTGATGACAGCTGTCGCAGCTTTACAGGGCTCTGTGGTAACACTCATCAGAGAGTCTGCACACCAGACAATGTCTAACCCATAACGCCCTGATCCACACCTGGCCACCGACACCTCTCTCTCTCCAGAGACTGTCGAAGGGACACGGAGGGAAAGTGAGCATCAAAGGGCACTAGGGCAGGAAACTGAGAGGGGCCTCCCGCTTCATGTGAAAAGGTCGGAAGACATTTCAATACATAATAAAACAGTCATAAGTCAAACAGTCAAGAAACTTTACTACTTACCTTAACTTTCCGGCTTCCCGCCTCCAAGTCCGCTCCGACTCCCGCCGCCGTTCAGTTCTTGAATTCGGAATCGTCATCATGACTCATCAGACTCGTCATGCAGGAAGCCAGGCAGCCTCCCTCCCCTCTGGCTCTACCACAGCACAGCGCTGCAATTGGTTCGGCCGGCTTCCCTATCACCACGTGATTTCTCTGTATGCTGCAGCATACAGAGAACAGGGAGAGTGGGAGGGGTTACCCGAGGGCAGGGGGGAGCGGCTTTCCCCGCTGTTATGAATACAGTTAATACTATCTGTTTGGACAGCCTCTCAGGCTGCCAAACAGACTGTATTTACAACAGTGAGGAAAACCACTCCCCCCTTCCCTCGAGTAACCCCTCCCACTGTCTCGAGCAGGAACTCGAACTTATCCTTTCTCGCCGTGCGAGAAGGCAGAAACAAATGGTAGTTCTCTACTATTTGTTTCTGCCTTCTCGCACGGTGAGAAAGTAGTGGGGCGGCGCCCAAACGCCCCCATGGAGGATCCGCCTCCGCAACTGGAAACACCCTGACACAAGCAAGCACAAGACATCATCCGATTCTAGCTTTCTTCCCTAAGCCCCATTTCCTGAAATTCCAACAGTTAACCGCTTGCAAGCTTAAAGTACCCCGACGCCAGGAAAACGTGGCACAGTCCTTTAAAAGCTGCACTTGCCTTAAAAGAATGCAGTATTCTTCCTCAAAAATGCAGCTCTGTTCTTAAAGAGGGCTGCAGTCTTCTTTAAACCATGCTAGCCTTTTCTTCAACAGTACCGCACTCTCCTTTAAACAGCGCAGCATTTTCTTAAAGCTGCTTCCCTTTGAAAACTGCTGTATTACCGCATAATACCTAAAATGGAGAATTCTAGGAGAGGGTACAACTCACCTTCCGAGCGCTCTTCGTCTTCACGGGCCAGGCTGCGTGACCGTAAAAAGTCTGAAGATTACTTCATGAAGCTCGAAGGCACTAACTGGGGCACCTGCTCTTCCTCCGCGCGGCTCTAGCCCCAGAGAGTGCCGCCGCCGCCGCTCCGACCACGCACTCTTCCCTCTCTCCTGTGCCGCGGCCCCGACGCACAACACGCGGCGGCAAGACAACGCGCGGCCTCGCCTCTCGCCAGCGCAGCACCTCAACGGCGAGCCCGCCTGCAAGCCCCGGCAGGCCTCGGGGATTTAAATCAGCGTCCACCAGGGCTCGTCAGCCGCGGGCGCCGCGCCAGACGTGGCGGCTTAGTCACCAGCGGCCAGGTGCGCGGCCGTCACCGGTGCAGCAGGTGCAGCTGCACCGGGTACATGGGTATGAGGGACCCGCTTCAACAAACACCAACCAGTGGAAATAGGCGGGCATTATCTCTGCTTACATTAGGGCAGGCACTTGTCTCCTTCCTGTACCAGTGGCTTTGGAAGCAGAGAGGTCGAGCTGCTTTGTCACGGGTGAAATGCTCCTCCAGCCCCGAGTGCCCCCTTTTCATTCTGGTGCTTGGTTTTGCTTTTCTCCCTTATAAAAGCAATACTGACTACAAGTTCCACAAAGCAAAGGTAGAACCAGGGCACTCACGAGGTACAACTAGGGATCCAGAAACAGGTGGGCTCTGTGCCACCCTTCATTCTTTTGATTTGGTACACTTGTATAAGGGCTAACCTAAAAACCAAACAGACGGGAGCACCGTGAGTGACAGGAAGATTGCAATATTCAAAGTCCGAAAGAGGAGGTCGCGGTTTTTGAGCTGCAGAAAAGTGAACCTCCGAGGTAGGTGTGTTTGGCTGCATGTGTGGGGCGGTGATGGCACACAGAGGCGAGGTGACACCTCTGATGGCAGAGGGGCGCAGGGCGGGTCTCAGAAGGCATGGAATATTGTACAACTGCCCTAGAGAGCAGATTGGGACAGCTTGAGTCCAAAAGTTAATTTGCACCATCGGAGTTCTAGTCTGGCTAGGGTCTGGCTCCTGGTTTGGGGATTGCTCCTGGAGGTGGCGAGTTGCTCGGTCAGGCGTGCTGGCATTTCCGCCATGACTTCCTTGTACGTAATGCAGCAGGGCCAGCAGCCGCGGCCAGCTCAGCCCTTACTGTGGGAGTTGTCTGACGACAGGTGCCAGCCATGCCCTTTCATGAGTCATGCAACAACAAGTGGGAGGGGGTGGATTACTGCCAACTATGGGTCCTTTAAACAAACACACCGCTCGAGGGAAAAGATTTTCGGAGCACTGGCAAACTTCCTTTTTTCCGTTTGAGCACTCGTTCACCCCCCAACCCACAGCAATCAGCCCATTTTTTCTGAGACTATTTAGTATAATCTATCGTCCTCCTTCGGCGTCTTTTGAATGCCCTGTTTACATGAACTCTAATGTCACGCTGACCAAGACCCGCAAACACGGGCTGCCTAAAATCCACATAGGCCAGGACCTGCGCTTGCCCGGCTCCTTGAAAATGTGCTTCCAGAGGCAAGATTTACACTTGTGCAGAAAGGACAGCTAAAAGCAGGTTGTCTTAGCCCTTTTTGCATGTGAGCTTCCATTGTTAGTGTCTTCACTGTTCCTGCTGCGAGGCAGATCCAGGCATTCAATACACAACCCACATACATTTGTACCCCATGCAATATGCTACTTATTGTCCATGTTCACTATAGGAAGCAGGCCTGGCTCTCAGAGGCAGTGTCTCCTGTGAGTCATAAGGCCCTCCTTTCCCACAACATTGGCAGTGGATGCTATTTTCACATGGAACAGATGCACGTGTGCTTTCTGGGCAGGCAATGGTCCAAGGCAGCAAAAGTATTATACTGCCAGAACACAGAGTAGAAAACATGTCCGGCACGAAAGCCTGTAGGTGTCAATTGGCAGTTTATGGATTAAAAAACAAAAAACTTGCCAAGTGTTTGCTTCTCTCTTGGTTCACATGTAGCCATACTAAGAATGTATTGATGGATTGATATGGTTCACTTATAGAACATCATTAGAAGATAAGTGACTAAGGGATGTTTGAGTTTAACGTTGCTTTTGATGCACTGACGGTCCATCATTTTAAAAGATGGATAAGCCACTTGGTATTTAATAGAGCGCGATTGTTGTTTGGCAAAGATGTGCAATTTCTCGCGTTTGTAAGGCCCAACTCTGCTAACGAGGTATATTTAAGAACATTAGGCCCATGATCTATCAAGACGTGGTGGCAAACATTTTGAACAATATCCAAGAAACAACAGTGTGTTCTAAAACTGGAGAAACAAAAAAGGAAACAAACATATAAATTAAAGGAACAAAAATACAGAAGCAAAAATATCTACTTAAAAAAGAACTAAGATAGTAGGCATCAACAATAACAGGTGTGTATGCACGTGACATTTTCCTTATCTTTAGAGAAACAACTGATTACATCAAATAAACAGGATTGTGGGGCGCCCCGTGAAACCAATAAAAATAGAAAGTTTACCTAATTCATAAAAACTATTAGGACATCTGCCCATTACAAAATATCAAATTGGATTGCGGCAGTCCTACAGCAACACCAAGTTTTGAAAGGCACAGGACTGAACACATGACATTATTTGGTAACCATAACGGAGAAAGCATTTTCCTAATATTCCCTCCAATGTTAAAAAAAATATATACTTTTTTACACCCTATCTAGAAACATCTTGCAAGTTTGAGGGCAACAAGAAGCCTGGCGCGTTTTGACCATACTCTGGCGTTTCTCAAGGAAAATACAGTTGCTCTAGCAACAAACACACTTTAAAATGTGAATTATGGGGGAGGAACCAGAGTACTTATTTAAAAGAAAAGATTTAGAAACTAATGGGATAATGGGAACCCAAAAGCTTCAACAGAAAATTCCCCTAAAAATGATATATGATGTAATGGTGCAAAATAAGAAATATTATTATTATTTTAAGTTTGCCAGATATAAAGGGTCAACAGCCCTCTAGAAATGTCAATATAGAGGAAGAACTAGAAATGTAAACATAATATATTATGATGAAATACATTGACAGAACTGAAACATAAAAGGTATTCTTTGAGACATTCTTTTTTTGGCAATTAAAGTAAGTGTTTGAAGTAATTTCATGGCAATGGCAATTCATTCCTATTGCGGATGTTATTTCAAGAGTATAGCTTGATCCGTCCCTTTGTATTGTTTCCTGGTTATCGTTCCTGTTGGCCTTTTTTTGTGGCTCTCTCCATTTCACCCCAATGGTCTAAACATGGATATGGAGGACCTAGTATGGCACCAGAGAGCCTTTCCGTCCATTTTACTGCCTTCTCTAATACTGGCTTTATTCTGTCTCCAGCTCTGTCTTTGCTCTCATACTGATGATTCCTTATGGCTGTTCATGCTTTTTTTGTCAAAGTGTGCAGGGGTGGCTCTAGGCTCATGGTGGCCCTGGGCAGGGAGCCTAGGTAGGGGGCCCCGGAAGAGGGGGTCCGGGCGGAGCAGAGTGCAGAGGCCAGTGAAGAGGGGTGGTCATGGTGTTTGGAAGTGGAACAGTGCCGGAGGCCGCCAAATCCTTGCCAGGGGCTGCCACGCAAATATGTATCCATCCTCAGAAGATTATTATATTAATGATATATATAGGCGTGGTGGCCCCTGGGGTTTGGAGGCCCTGTGCAGGTGCACAGCTTGCACATGCCTAAGGCCGCCCTTGAAGTGTGTTACTGACTCTTCCTCATCCCCTCTATTGTAATGAAGATCCCGGCATCTAACCCCAGTCTATGAAGGTTTACCGTCCTTTTTTTGCTCCCTGAAAATGGCTTTCTTTTAACGATTTAGCTGGTGTATGTATTTTTAAAATGCGCCTTTTAGCTCTTTTCAGTAAATAAGCCCAGATGAGGAGCCTCACCCGTGCACACCCTTTACAAAGTGCTAACAACTGATCCTTTTGTCTCCAACCGGTCTGCTAGAACATGATACTAAAATGGTTCATTTTCACAGTCCTTACACAGTGCCCATTCTCAGTTGTGTAAAAGGAAAATACACAGTATCCACACGTAATGTTTCAGAGGGACTATGTCATAAACAACGCAATGCTCTTGTCCTGGGCTTTTGTATTACAAATCATTCACTTCAAGTGCATTGGTTAAAGTGGATCAAGTGACGTGAACGGGGACTGCAACTCCCAGGATGCATTAGGCTATTAAACTACAGCCCAGCAGTGGAGCACTGTGTCTTAGGTGATATGGAATTATCTGGAAGCAGGAGTGTACCTTGGTCAGTTTGATTGGGGGTTGTGAGCTTCACATTTCCCAACAATCATGCTAGGTTGTCTTGTTAAATCAAAGCTGTTACCCACAATAGCATATGGGAGTGTATTACATCATGGGAAAAGTGCTACTCTCATAGACAAAATACAAACTAAAGTCTATAAACGGGTCTTTTCCCTACCGAACAGCTCCTCACCAGCGCAAGTAAGACTTGAATTTGGATTACAATCTCAAGTACTACTGAAAAAATATGAGGCTATCAAATTCTGGTACAACGTTTGGAGGAACAAGGAGAACAAAATGAATGGGGCATTGTGGGAAGCAATCCACACAAACCCGAGCTCCGAGCACGCAAAGTACCTAAAACTCTCACTAGATACAACCGAGCTGGGACCATTGTGGGAAACAAAACTGCCAGTTTCTTCGTTCAAACAAGCGGTCGTGAGGATCGCCAAGAAACACTCACTTCTCAACGATAAAATAACCTTCAGCGCCCGGACCCACGCCTGGATGACCATCAAATCATACATAAAGCCCATACCAGCAGCTTATTTAGACATTGCCTTCTCGTTTTTTATCAAATGTAAATTTCTTCAATTAAGGCTGGGTAACCTCCCGACAAGATTTGATCAACCAAAATGGAAACCACAAGAATCAACGGAATGTGACCTTTGTGGCGCAGGTAAACAAGACATTATTCATATAGTTTGCATCTGTCCGGCTATGTATCAAGGTCGGCGGTATTGGCTAAAGGACAAGCTCAATGAGCAAGGAGTTCGTACCTGCCGGACTGCGATAAACCAAATCTTATGCACTGCGGATCCTCAACTGATTTGTAGATCAGTTAAATTCCTGGACAGTTTCGTGGAAAAATAAGACCTATTGTCACAGGCCCGACCTTCATCTTGACTTAAGAACCCTGTTTCCAAAGACAATTTGTGTCCTGAATAATTTCACTGAAACTCACGACAGTCTTTTGGACACTTAGAATTCATACTTTTTCTCTCTTTATATAGTTAAAAGTTCATTTTAAACATTGTGGAATTGTATATATTGTAATGGTTTTAATTAACCAACAATAAAGAACTACTTACAACTACTTGTTAAAACACAATATGTGAAGCAGGACACAATAGGGGCTCAAGAAGCAGTGGAAAGAGAGAGGAGTGTGGGTTGTTAGGGGTACTTAAAACGTAATATTTTTTAAGTAATCAACATTTTTTAAGGCCTTCAATCCATAGAAGAGAGAGAGTGTGTGTGTTTTTATCAGTGTGGGCATGTAAACATCCCAGGTGAAATCCGACAGACAGTTCACATTACCCGACTGAAAGCTCCTGCACCCAAACTTACTGCAGAATACATTTTTAGGGAGGTGTAACACTCCAAACAACCTCCTGAAGCTACGCTCCTGTCTGGAACTTCTGTACAGAGGGGATTAAAATGGTGGAGTCAGGACAGATCAGGGCTTGCAGGCAGGGCAGGACCGGCCGTAGCGGGCATCTGGCAATCCCCGGTGTGCCGCAGGGGTGGGGGCCGGTTTTGGGCCCCTGGGGGTCGATTTTGTTACAGGGCCTTTTTTGCAGCATAGCTGCAAAATCGGCCCTGTAACAAAATCGTCCGGAAACCGGCCCTGGCAAAGAGTTAGCCGGCACCCACAACCCCCGTAGGTGGGAAGCAGGGGGTGGGGGGCGAGCACTTTGCTAGGGCCGGTTTTGGTTCCCAGTCCGGCCCTGCTTGCAGGTGAAGCAGCTCAAGAGGGTATGGGGAGATGGTTGGCCCCCGGTGCTGAGCCCACATGACGAGCAATAAACTGGATGTGCACCATAGAACAGCAGCCAAGTAGTCTCAGGTTAAGTGTGACTATAACGCTTTGTTTGCCAGGACTTGAAGGCCCATGCTTAGAACTTAAAAAACAAACTAAAAGTCCCAGAATGCAATGCGCTTACGGGTGAAATGGTGTATTGTGGCTGGCGGGGACAGGTGACAGCAGTGACATACAGGCCCAAACAGGAACATCGAGGCGCCTTTTTATTGAGTCTTCTCATCCTTCCGGCACGTGATGTAAATTACTAGCAATTTCATTAACTACAGCAGTAGGCATTGAGCCAACAGAATCCACGTGCATGGTTCCTCTTGGTGTCTTTCCATCCAAAACAGACGCAGCAGAGGAAGTTAATGAGATACCTCAAAGGGTTAAAGCACCTGCTCCAGGTATACGTTTGTGTGCGGCATTTCTGCTTGAGGCTTAAGGTCTCTGATCTCAAACCGCCGACGTGACGCCGGAGCCCCGGGAGCTCCAGCCGCAGAAGACAATGCTGAGCATTGTAAGAAAGCAGGCCCAGACCACAGTCACAGCAAACACAGCGCTTATTAACCAGATGCTGGCACAGCGACACGGGCACCGGTGCCAGGTACAAGGATACAAGGAAAAGCAAACCGTGCAAGCAGGCTGAGGACTGCAAGGGATATCACGGTAGAGACTCTGTTCTGCCCCCATGCCAGCTATCAGTCTTGTTCTTTGGTTCCTATGCAGCAGAAATCTTATATAGTTTTGCTTTTGACCCTTTTTAAAAGCAGCATTAACAAGCATTCACAATGCAATAGTTCTCGGCTTTGGGACCTTACAAGTATTTAGCTATGCAGCACATCATTCTGGGTACAGCAACGTTTATTTACTGTTAACGTGTGGGTCAACAGCCTTCGCCAATGTCAGGAAGCCTTTTGAGATGGAGCAGGAGAAACGTAAGAGTGCAGAGTGGTCTTCCACCATAGCTTACACACAGCCAGGTCAATGGTGGACTATCTGCCTTCTATAACATTTAGAAGGGTGGCTACAGTCCCATTCCAGTTGGAATTAGTACTTAGCCTACCAGTCTCTAACCCAAGTGTAAGGACCGTTTGCAGAGTGACCACTATCTCAAGAACCTAAATCAGTCAAGGAAACCTTACACATAAGGCCTAATTAAGCATCAGCAATATTATGATTTCTTGGAGTCATTCCACCAAGTTAGGGAGCCCGCTGATAACATGTTTGTGGCAGTCCGTTCCACGCCAGACGCTGGTGGTGCTTGGCTGCTATTCTGGAGTTCATGAATGGTGTGGAGGTTAAATGTCGACAGCGTCGGATTGATAACGAGGGCACTCGGGCAATGCCCGAGGGGACGGTGTCCAATCTCAGCTGTGGGCTGCTTTTTTAGGCAGTCTGGGGGGCGATTTGGCGGTTTCTGCATTGTTCTGATGCTGCCAGCAGCACAGCAGGTGCCTGAATGGCCTTTCTGGATGTAGATGTGCGTCCATTACCTCCCTTTTATCAAAGGTCAGAGGTGTCACTTCCTTTCTCTCACTGGGGCCGGCCCATTTACACGAGCGGAGGCAAAAGGGGCCTCACTTCTATTCATGTTTCACCAGTGCAAGCTAATCGGTGCATTTTTTGACTCCCCCCCCCCCCTTTTTAAATAAAGCTTTGCAGAAGCAGTGTTTTGCAAAGGCAATATGCAAATGTGAGCCACTTTTTTCTATCGTGCCCGGGCCGATTTTTAATCCCAATCCAACCCTGCATGTCGGTCATGTTTTTATGATTAAGTATAGTGTGTGACCCAAACTTATTCCCACAGATAAGCACCTCCACGGTTAGATGGTCATTAAACATCAGCCAGAGCTTTACACACTATACATGTTACACAGACCTCAGGTCTCCTTTTAAACGTCAGGAGTGGGGAATACAAGTTCCTATGTGCTTTTTAGCACAAAAGGTATCTGCGCAATAGCAGGAAAACACCCGAGCGCATAGTGTAGAGATGAGGAAAGCACTTTCCTACGTGGCCCCGGAGGTCTGCTGTAGCCCGATATAACAAACGTATTTGTGGAGCACACCGTAAGAGCCCTCTTGGTGCTACTGACAACATATTTATCACAAAAAGGGCTACTGCAGTCATTCCCTCAATGCAAATATCCAGAGGTAATGCCATGCCTCAGGCTTCAGACAGAACAAGATGACTGTTGTCTCGTTGCTAGGGCAGGATCATTACAGTCGATGGGAAGAGGAGAATAAAATGCATCTTGCAATTGATAGAGCTGGTCCATGCAGCTTGTCGCATTTACTTACCCCATGCAGACAGTAGCTCCCACCCTTCGGAGAGCTCCGGTGGCACACACCTCTCACAGGCTAGTGCTCCATCGCCAGACTCTTCCCCCAGACCACTAGAGGAAGGAGGTCAGGGAAGGCTTGCATGGGTAATGCTGGGGCAGGGAGTTTCAAAATGAATGACAAATTGTATAGTGCGCATGGGTACAATGCCAAGCATGCACACACAAGAGAATGCTGCTGGGAAGCTTAGAAATCATGTTTCTATGACAAATTGCATAGTACACATGCGTACGATGACACATGCGTACATGTGAGGATAGGGCACAAACAGCAGTAATAATTCTCCAGACTGCACTCCTATTTCAGTCTTTGGATCCACACGCAGGGTCTGCCTGCAAATCGCTGCTTATTACTGCAGCACAACTCCATGGGAGTTAACTCGTGAGAAAAGGTGGGACATGCACCAAGCATTAGCCATTTGCAGGCTATGATTTTTGAATGACACAGATAAAAGCCAATCCAAAGTGGTGGAAGGAAGCAGACCCCACAAAGTACATACAACAGATCACCTGCCTGCGCAAGTGCTGTCTAGGCTCGACCTAAAAAGGACCAGAATGCAAAGAAACAACCAGGGCTGGGTAAACAACTAACGGCCAACATATTACAGGTGGTGCTCATTGGAAAAAGAAGGACCATCAGCCAGGCTCCTTTAAGCAGACCCCCCAGGATATCGCGATTTCGCGATTTGCCGCGAAATCGGCACTTTTTAAAAAATGCCGCGATTTTTACAAAAATGCCCGTGAAATCGGCATTTTTTGTAGAAATCGCGGCATTTTTCGCTATATCCTGGGGGGTCTGCTTTATGTGGCTATCGCCTGTGAATTGGGCTAGCAGCCAAGATACTTAGCAGCATTGGAGAGGCACAGCGGAGTGGCAACCCTCACACCTCCAGCCCTTGATGACCTGTTAAGAGGCGCTGCGAAAGTGACTGAGAGGGAGGGGCTGCAGGCTCAGGAGCAGCGACATCTATTCACATGCAAACAGCCCTGAATGCATCATGTCTCTGCTATTTGGAGGGGGCTCGCTCATTCCATTTCTACCCAGGGCCCCAAACATCCGAGACTCGGCCAGATTACACCCCTGATTACACCGAGGCAGCACGTGGTTCTCTTCACAGAGCGTAATTACTGTCACTAAATTGTAAGCAAACCTCGGTTCTTCAACATGCAGTCTATAATGTAAGAAAATAAAGAAATGGCACAATCGCACCCACACTGATTAACAAAGTATGGTGGACAATCAGTTCAATCAGTTCTCTTGGAGTATCTCCTGTAAGCACTGTACATCACAGTGGGGGATGGCATTTTGGACAGAGAGCCTGTCTTCTCGTTGTCTTGTGCAGGAGGGGGCGAGGAGCCCAAGATGATACAAGAATACTGCATGCCCACCCCTGTGCCCACCCTGGTGGATCCTGTTCCCTCTCCTGTGATGGCTCCTGCCCTCCCCTCAGTGATGGCTCCTGTCCCCCCATGTGGTGGCTCCAGTCCATCCCCCACCTGTGATGGCTCCTGTCCCCCCATGTTGTGGCTCCAGTCCACCTACACCTGTGATGGCTCTTGTCCCCCCCTGTGGTGGATCCTGTCTCCGCCCTGGGTGGCTTCTGTCCCAGTCCTGGAACGGCCCCTGCAGCGAGGGTGAAGTTCTTGATGGGCCTCTTCTCAAAAGGGCTCAGCTCAAGATTAATATGGAAAGGTCGGTGAGTAAGTAAGTGAAGGGATGGGTGAATGGCTGGATGAATTAGTGAAAGGGTGAATGGATGAATGAAAGATTGAATAAATGGATAATGAGAGAGGATGGATGGATTGATGAGAGGGGACGGATGGAGAGAAAATGTAAATAGCTGGATGTATGGGTGGAAGGGTAGCTGGATGATGGATGAGGGGAAAGATGGATGAGGGGAAGGATGATGGATGAGGAGAAGGATGGATGGATGGAGGGGAAGGATGGATGGATGAGGGGAAGGATGGATGGATGGATGATGAGGGGATGGATGGATGGTTGATGAGGGGGTGGGTGAAAGGATGGATGATGAGGGGAAGGGTGGATGGATGGATGAAGAGGGGAAGGGTGGATGGATGGATGATGAGGGGGTGGGTGAAAGGATGGATGGATGATGAGGGAATGGATGGATGATGAGGGGGTGGGTGAAAGGATGGATGGATCGATGAATGATGAGGGGAAGGATGGATGGATGATGAGGGGAAGGATGGATGATTGAAAAGTGGGTGGATAGAAGGATGGATGGATGATGAGGGAAAAGGATGGATGGATGATGAGGGAAAAGGATGGATGGTTGATAAGGGGAAGGATGGATGATGAGGGGAAGGACAGATGGATGGATGGATGATGGGTGGGTGAAAGGATGGATGGAAGGAAGGATGGCTAAGTGAAAGGGTCGATGGAGAGAGAAAGGGAGGATGGATGGATGACTAAAATAGTGGATGGGTGGAAGGATTAGTAAGTGAAAGGATGGCTGGATTGGTGAAAGGGTAAATGGCTGAATGAATGAGTGAATGGATGGATGGGATGAGGAGTGGATGGATAAGTGTACAGATGGATAGGGTAAAAGGGTGGATGGATAATGGAGATGAGTGAAAGGATGGATGAGGGGATGGATGAAGGGATGGATGAGTGAAATGATAGATGGAAGGATACATGATGGATAGGTTTGCAAACGGTTGAATATGTTTGGAAATGGCTGGGCTTACTTATATACTATTGCGCGACCTCTGATGTGTTAAAACGTACCTATTGTCCTGAATTTTGACCCTTTGTCCTGAATTTGTACACTCACCGTCCTGAATTTGCACCAATGCCAGTTGGTCACCCTATTCGCGGACTTGGAGACGGAGCGCCGTGCAGAGATGTCTGTCCCTCAAGATAAACAGACAGAACCACTCAGCCGAGAGAGCTGAGGCGCACACGGGACGGGGTATTTGCAGAGGCGCGCTGGACAAGGGATGAAGTCAGAGGGTTGAGCTCACCTATTGCAGACCATTTCCCCCTGGGAGTGAGCCATGGGAAAAATCCTAGAGGCGAGATATTTAACACGGGCGTCAAGTGGCCCCATGTCATGGGTGTCAACTTCAACCAGTCCCCGCTTTTAAATCGGAGACGATTTGCAGGCTGACATTTTGCAACGAAACTACAAGTACCAACATGCAGTTCGCTACTGTTTAACAAGTGACCACTAGGCGGTTTTGACTGCTCTTTCTCTAGTGTTTAGATCTGTTGAACGGGCATCCGGTGGGATATCAGGTCGTGTTCAAAATACACTGTAAAGGGGCGATAGGTATAGCAATCATTAGTGCAGCAGGTACAGTGGCACCAAGCTCTAAGGCTATTGCAAGACACAAACTGACCTGCAATGGTACGCCTCTTCTGGCGCAGGGCTTTGCAACGTGACGCATCTGGGAGATGCGTCACATTGTAAATACCCCGCACCATGGTGCATCTTTTGTGCCGCCGCTGCGTCACAAAAGTGACGCAACGGCGGCGTAAAAGCAGCGCAAGGGGCTTCTAAATCTGCCCCAAAGTGTCTACGTTGTAAAGAAACCAAATATACATAGCTTCATGTTGTTAAATAAATAAACAAGCATTTGCAATGCAATAGGTCTCGCAGTTGTTAGAGTTTGAGCTATTGGCATTGTAAATGGCAATGCCTTTTATTTATGTGTTGGTTTTTAAAACATAAATAAAAGGCATTGTCATTTACAATGCTAATAGGTTAAACTCTTGCAAATGCTTGTTTCACGTGGGTTCACGTACATGAGCAGGATCATGCTATACTCTCATATACCAATAGAGTGTAGCAAGTTTACCTGCATCAGAAGCTTGATTTCTTAATGAAAGCAATGGAAAATGCACAGCCTAAATAACCATCCAAGAGGTAAACATTTTAACAAACTAAAAACTCATATGTGTATGCGGCTTTTTCTTTTCGAAAGAGTCCTTTGCCTAACTTTTAAGAGAAGATTGATTTGGTGCGCCGCTGTAAATAACATTGATAAAACCAGAATAGGAGTAGTGTGAAGGTTTTAAGCATAAAGACTATATAAGTAACTAAATATTCAAGATTAGAAATGAAGATGCGTTTAGTGATAAAGGCAAGAAGGAGAGTAGGTTATAAGGATGCAAACAGACATGCCCCCCCCCCCAAAAAAAAAACAATGCTATTAATCACAAAGTTTCTTAGAACATTTTATTAGGGATTTCAAATACAATACAATTGTGGGAGGTGAATTTCACTTCCAATCACAAGCAACCGTCTTAGTCAACGATCAGATGGCAAACGAACAGCTAAAAAATAGAACATAAGGGTTGTCTTTCAGCAACTAGCCCGGATAACCCATTGTGTAGTAACAGGAAACCTTAGGAAGAACACCAGTTAATGCGGTTGTATATTCACCAATCACTCCTTAAAATTAATATTATACTTATGAGACAATAAGTTTTGCGTTATACAAGTAAAAGCACCTGGGTAACAACCTCTGCAAGAGACCCCGCAGCAGAGCCGACGTACAGAAACAGAGGTGAAAGTGGCAAGTTCATGGACCACCACACCACTATTCTCCAGACAAGAGAAAAGGCGACTCAATATTGCACTTTGGATGTCTTAATTAATAAATGAACCACGAGATTGAGAATCACTATTCCTGCATTCCAGAGCGAGCTACTGAACCACTGTGGTGCTTCGTCATACCTAAATCAACACGTGCATGAAAATGAAGCATGCAAGTGCCTGCTGTTTTTATTTTCATGCTCATCAATATCTATAGAGCGTGCAGTACAGTCTGGAGGGAGAAGGGGTGCTCAGCACATAGTATGCGCTTCAGAGCACAGAGAACTACAGCACAACACTTCTACTGTAACAATAAATCTGTGCTGCTGGAGGCTGTTTTCTCTCGAAACAGCTTTGCCCTCTATTAAAAAAGTATTATCTATTTAAAGAATGCAGCCAGTTTAAAAGCACAAGCAGACCGGAGAGCATTCTTATGCCATTGTAAACCTTTGGACAGGGCCCCATTACATGTTCATAGTGAGGCAAGAGAGTGGATTATTTAGGTTGTTTAAATTATTGTGGAAAAACAAGTGGTGCCCACAACACAACCAACCTAAAAATAAACCAAATGGTAATAAAAGCCTTTTACCTTCTTTATTCCCCAAAACTAGAATCATACAACATTGTTTAATAATACATCGCTACTCAATGACCATTTATAATTTTGAAGCAAAATGTTCAAACTTCCTAACAAACAATGGCAACACCAAAGTCTCAAGATGAACCAGATCACCAACAGACTGGCTCGTACCAAAAAAGTACTGCTGTATTACAGGGCATACTACTAGCACACGTGTGTTATACAAATATTTATAACACTTGGAAAAGTTGGTGCATATAACAAATTTAACAATTCACTTGAAGCATGAGTGGTAAACGTGATCAATGTGACGACATACAGCAGTCTGTCTAACGATACACAAGCAAAACAAAAGTACAACGCATATTTTATGTTGGAATAAACAAAGTCTGAACTCAAAATGGTTCAGTTAATCTCGATTCAAAACGATTTAGTAAAGGTCGTTTATAATGCGCATAAACACGATATGTGTGCTTAATCGGTGTGGGCGTCGGATACAAAGAATGTATACAAGTGGTGCCAATCCAATTCCAAATAATATTAAACTGCCGCTTAGTAAGGCAAGTTAAAACCGAAGGACAGACGAGCACAACATGCGAAATAAGGCTCGGACTTAAAATCACTGTGTATACGCCATTGGAAGTGGTCGGTGAAATAGGCGGGCAACTATTTCGTCAGAGAGGTAAGCCATGATCTGGGCGGAATCCAGACACAAAGAGGGAATGAGACTCGCTGGTAAAAGTATAAACACAGAGAAATAAATAGTAGGCGAAACACTTGGACACAGAGCCCTTGCCGTCCTCAAAACAAATCATAACAGAATGAAAACAAACAAACATAGGAGTGAACTAAACAATTACAAATTCCACATTTGTTCATTTTGGCCCTATCTTCGCAAAAGTGCCCAGTACCTGGAGGCTCTCTGATCGTATCCTGAGAGAAACCGAGAGAATGGCGTGGGGGTCCCCAGTCCTAGAGGGGACACCCCCGACTCAACTCAGGAGTCGCCCGTGCTCCGCTCTTTTTTCATTTCTATCTCGAGCCAACTTTTCAAGGAGCGCGTGCAGCCCCGTGTCATAGGCAGCTTTATTTTAAGGGGTACCTGCACCCCTGTATCACAGGATGACGTAAGTCAAGGGGTAGTACAGCCACTGCCAGAGGGTGTCGCATCTTTTAAGGGGTGCGAGGAGCTGTGCATCAAATATGCCCTATGTTTTAGGGCACGTGTGGCTGAATGATTCGCAAGGTGACGTTTTTCAAGGGGTGCGTGCAACACTGCATCACTAGATGACACACTTAAGGGGCACCGTGCGCGCAGCCATGTTCCACGGGGGTCATATTACAAGGGACCCAATGACACAGGCTGTAATATTTCGACAGAAGAGGAACCCGGCCCTTTCACCACTTCGCTGGACGGGGCTATCAGGTGTCCGTATTTGGAGGGGGAGGGGTGCACCCCAGAATCATGGACAGCCCCAGCCTCCCATCGCCCCCATCCTCCAGGCACGCTCTTCTGTTCAATCGTCTCCGATGGTACCACTGATCTGCGCCTGATGGAGTGGGAGGCGGCGGGGGAGGGGGCGCATAGCAGACAGCTTGTCGTGCCAACGCTCGTTGCCTGGCAACACGATCCGTGGTCAGAGTTTCTGATGGCAGCAGGCAGGGAACAGAAAGACTTCGGGTACACTTTTTGTCTCCTCGCGCCTGGCAAGGGAATCCCGCGATGCAATCTGCTTTAAATTATAATTAAATGAAAAGTAATAAAACAAGTTCATGCCACACAAATGAAACGAAAATAAATAAACACAGACTGCCAAATATACGTGGTAACAGTATCCGTGCAATAAATATGTTAAATCAAAAAACACTGACTCCTTCACTAAAAAAAAACAAGTTAGTTATGCTTTGGCAGCACAGTGTCTGGCGGCGGCTGGGATTTCTTTATGCCGCATGCAGATTGATTGCAGTAACGCTATCTAAGCCTGCGGTGCTTCGGGCTGGCAACAGTGCGCTTTAATTACCTTAGAGTGGCGCTGAAGAGGGGGCGCATAGTAATGCGGGCTGCACAACTATTACTGTGTTCACTCGTGGTGCCTTGGTGGGGCTTGCTGGGCTTGCTTGTGTGCTTCCCAGAGAGACAGGAGATTGGGAAACGCGCGCGCGCGGCCGGCGCCGATCCTTTCCAGAGCGTGCGCGTGACATCTCCTGTCTCCTGGGAAGCAGACCCGGCAGCAATAGTATCGCGCCTGCGCGATGGCATATGGCTTCGCCATATGCATCGCAGGCGCGAGACCTAAAAAACTAAGATATGTGTTTGTTGTAGGAAAAATGGCCACATAAAATTACGCAAAATTGCTGCTAAATTTCCATATTTGTGCCGCTAAATTTCCATTTTTGTGCCGCTAAATTTGCTAATCCATGCCGCTATATCCTGGGGGGTCTGTTTAAGGTATAACATTAGTAGACACAAAATGAGAATTGGGCCGGGCACTGCAATGTGTTTTCATCCCAAACCAGCCAACACCCAACTCCATCGAGCTCAACAGACAAATGCTACTAGTTTGTCTATTTCTTCACCATCAAAATTAGGCCTGGGCGAAGCACTACGCTAGCGTAGTTTGCGCTACTTCGCACTACGCAAGCTGCACGTAGCACAGTGCGAACACGCGTAGCGTAGTGCAGCGGTCATTTTTTTGCTTGCTCGCGGTCCTCAACGTCAAGTTGGCGACCGCGAGCAAGCAAAATGACATGCCAGCGAGAATTTTTCCTCGTTCGCGATCAGCAACATCAAGTTGCTGGTCGCGAGTGTGGAAAATAAACCTTCCGGCGAGATTCTCAACGCTGGGTCAGGTTTCTCATTGCGAGTGGTCACGTATGCGCACGACCGCTCGCGAAGAGAGACTACTAGTCTGCATTGAGAAAGCTGTCGCTTGAGTAAAAATCTACTCGAGCGGCAGAAAACTATAGCTCACACTGTGCAAGATGCCGTTTTCAATGATTGCACAGTGCCGGATGCTTGTCCGCACTGTGCAATTATTGAAAAGGCATCTTGTACAGTGCGAACAGGCTACTACGCAGTTCGCGTAGTGCTATGCATAGCTTGCGAAGTGCACTTCGTGTAGCTTCTCAAAGCGCTACTTCACAAACTACGCCCATCCCTAATCAAAATTAATTTAATCAGACCCCAAAAAATGTGTTCGGGTAACCTCAGTAATGGGAAAGTCTACCACCAAAATTTAGTTGGTCAGCTATCATTCTATGTCCATAGGGAATCCACAAAACACATTGTGGCAAGCATGGGGTTTCTGAAATGGCTGGTGGGTTTGAAAGCACGCACAAATACACGGACACCTTTCAGCCTCTTGTTCCACTCTGAGCACCCCATAAGGAGTTCCCTTCTGTTTTCCGTGCTCCAACCCAAACACCTTAAAAGCTGTAGTGACAGCCCAATTCACCAGAAACCAAATCTAGACCACGAAATACTGTCAAACTTCCAACATCAGACTTCCTCAACTGTCAAAACTGAATGAAGACTGCATTATACGTAGGGCTCCCGGTTTTCCGTTTAAACAGATTTTTACATATAAATACAGACGGAAAACAAGTTTTCCTTTGTTTGTATTTATATATAAAAACAGGAAAATACTAGCTGCCGTGCTCCAGCAGAGAGTTGCCTCACCTTGCAGGGCCGATGCTCATCACTTTCAGAGGCGGCAGGCTGTCAGGGCAGTGTTTCTGGCCAGTATCATCTTTCCTTTACTGACACCTCTTTCTCTGAGCCTAATCGCTGTATCTGCATGATTACAGCGATTAGGCGGATGCTTGAACTCTCCTGAGATGTGAAGTGAGCCCTGCCCCTGCATGAATGAAAAGCAGAGCATCCTGCAGGGCTCACAACAAAAACAAGCATTTGAATTGCAACAGTTCTTTATTCTTCACATTTTCTTCACATTATTGTTAATATTAACAGTTTGTCGACATTGTCTTTTCATGCATTCTTCTTAAGTACCCCTCAGTATTTGTGTGACTGTCAGTGATCATCAGATTAGGGGGTCCAAGACTTTGCTCCTCTCATTACGAAGAATGTTATCTCCAGGCATTGAAAATAATGAAGTTGTGGTACTTACTTCTGTGCGAAGGAGAGGTGTAAGTTTAAAAGTGCAGTGAGCATGGGGAGAGGCATTCCAAATGTTTGTGAATACAGAATAAGAACTTTGTGGGTGTAATGACTACTCCTCTGACATTCCCACAAACATTAATTTCCTAACCTCGACCTTGCAGTTAAGATTACATAAAATCCAGCCATGCAACATATTTAAACATCAAGTTGTGCCATTGCTGGTCTCACACGCAACTTTTTTTTGGCAAGAGAGCTTAGCTTGCGTGTGCAAGGAGTCCTCTGAATCGACTCTAGAATGTTAATAAAATGGCATGCGGTCGATCTTTCTCATACCTGGGTCCCTTTCATTGGAACAGGCTCCTGTTTCATATTCGCGCCTTTTCTGCTTTGGCCTGTCTTTTAACTATATTTCTTCTCTTCCTCTCTCATCTGGGTCTGCACTTTAGCGCCGAGATACCACTGCGGGGTGATTCGTTGCACTATATTGTTTTTTTTTTTAATTCTCCCTCGCCGGGGTCTGTAAATGTCCCCTGCTCGTTGTCGTCTGTCGCCCGCACCTACCACATCATCGTGTTCTTTCACCAGCACCCCCCTCCCCCTTGCTCTTACCAAATCTGGGTGGCAAACTGAGAGATTGCCCCGGATGTGAAAAGCCCTAGCTAGCTACGCCATTGCATTTTATAGCCTCTAAACAAGCATCCTTTGTAAGATGTGGTGTCCCTTACTCCACATACGCCCCCGGTGCCAGCAACCACTGCTTGAATTGACGGAGGAATAGCCACAGAGGTGATTGATCTGGTTAAAAACCAGGCCCGATCATGGAATAAAAGGTCACACCTAGGTGACATCTTATACTGTTCAAGTATGACTCTTTGCAAAAGCGCTACACGATAAGAGTTTCTAGTGTCACATTGGCATAGGTTTTTAAGCTCTAAGCTTGTATCGTTGAACAGCATAAGCAGTAAAAATTAGCAGCATTAACTGAGGGCTCCATGTCCTCTTCCTCTGTGATTTTGGGTTAAAGATTGGTGCGCTTCACGAAAGAAAGAAAGAAAGAAAGACAAACAATCCATTTAAAAAAATGAAATATACATCTATTAAAAGTATAAGTGCTTATAAAGTTCTTCCCTCACTGCAGCATGTTCGCATGTTCAGAGGTGGTTCTGACCTCTTGAGGGTTGTTTAGATCCATGACTTTTAAGTGTATTTGGGACATTCTGCAAATGGCAAAGTTTTCAGATGAATGTATAGTGTTAACTAATAACAACCAAGTGCATGTGTGCAATGTCAATTTAAATAAATGTGGAAAAATACATACATGCAGCGTCGACTTTTACTCGTGGCAAAAATAAATATGGATAAATACAGATAAAATGCCCAAAAAAATAAATATGGATAAATACAGACGGAAATGCCAAAAAAAAAATACCATAAAACTGGGAGCCCTAATTATACGAAACACATTGTCCCTTTAGAGGGCCAATCAGGATGCTGATGTGAGCCTGCCATATTTAAGACTTGAAAGAATGCTCTCTGCTTACTTTACAATGCAGGATCCTGACACTTGGTCCCCCTCGAGCAAGTTTAGTTGCAACTGATCATGAGGGATACATTCCGATCCTGTCCTTGCAAGTGAATAACGCATTAGTCTAGTTTACCTCCTTCCGAGACAATAGGAAATGAGAACCTAGCAGAATGGCTTGCACCATCCCTGAAGGTTCAGTCCTCTTTCTGGGTCTCTTCACTTTATATCCGGAATTCTGGGAATCAGTTTGGAGAACCCTGGGTTCACCAACAGCCAGCAGACAGACAACACCAGTTCCTACCAGAGACCCACACGTGGTATCGCCGCAGCTGTCACATTTCATAAAAAGTGGAGGAGTGGCTAAACTGTAAATCCGGTCTTGGACCTATGTGGCAACAGGCTTGAACAGAGGGTGCAATGAAAGTAAGGGCTAATATTAAATGAGGGACCACCAAACAAGAAAGGGCCACAGGGATTCTCTGTCCTGCCATGTGCCTCGTCTGTTAAAAGTAATGTTGCCACAGTAGGCTTTCCAGATCATTCGATTGTCAAGTTTTCATGTTAGACTAATGTTCTGATTTGTTACCTTTGTCTTAAATTGTAAAGCGCTCTGATATCCTTCGGGATCAAGTTCGCGCTATATAAAACTTTATAAATACAAATAAATAAAAATAAATAAACCACTTCCATCAAGTACATTGATCGTCTAAAATGTTGCCTCCTGAAAATGCAAATCTTTAAGTTGCAAAAGGGCTTTATTCACAGTGCCCAAAAGACAGAGCTCAAATTGCACCCCCTCAAACATTCTAATTGTCTGGTGATATCCACATGGTTTATCATCAAAGCCACTATGGATACAGAGGTTGGTCAAACAATGAGACCAGGTAACCTCCAGCGCCACTTACTGAAAAAAAAAAAACATTTATCGAGGCCAGATGACTTTCACCCATTGCGAGGCAATCATTCCATCATCAATCTCAGAACACAGACCTACTTGGACTTCCCACGAGCCTCTTCTGAAAGACATCCTTTATTAATGGGCTGACTTCTGGATCCAGAAAATCTGACCACCACAGCACCCCGTCTTAAAAGGAGCTTCACTGGATTCCATTGGAATACCTAATATTTCACATTTAAGGCCAGCCAATTACTAAATGAATCCTTCTTAATTAGCTGCCACAACTTGTAACACTCCAGCATGAGGGGCAAACTCGGCCGTCTTCATTTGATGTTCCTAGAAATCTTAACGCTATCCTGATCCATACATATCTTGGCAAGCAGGAACTATCTGACCCAAGAACAGTAACTAAGACCTCTGAATTGTTTCACTTAGGACTATGTTCTTCCTTCACTCTGCTCTTCTCCTCCACACCGGTTCGCTCTTAGCCCCGTCCCTCCTCTAGCACAGCATCTTTAAACAACTTTCATGGAAGAATGACCCTCATTCCTACTCCTCTTCTGCTTCGGGTACATTGTTGGGCTCAGCTACGGTACACAGCATACACGTGCTAAACCAGATGAGGACCGTCCTTTTGTAAAAGTGGTTGAAACAGGCGGAGACAAACCTTTTGGGTCTTAGTTGAATAAAAGTTCAGGTTAGGAACCCTCCTCTTGTTTTGTTTTGTTAAAACCTTCTCCTCGTTTCACTTTAAGATTTCCATAAATGTTCCACCACACCAAAATTTGAAATTTATTAGATTACCTATCAACCAGAGAATAGATCGATTACCTGAATGAGTGACAGGATTACATTGTATAGGACTTTCTCTTACTGTGAAAACTAGGCTGTACCACACTCTTCCCCAGTCCAAAGTATGATTAACAAGTGACACCCATAGGAAGCGACTATCATGTAAAAGCAGTTTACAATTACGGACACCTGACAGAGGGGATGGGCAAGAGATGAGACTCTTTCCATCTGGCCACAGATGGATAGAGTAATAGATAGCTGATAACATACTAATGGGTCATGAAATTATCAGTCATCATTTTTGGTGTAAGAGTGTTGACACTACAGCTCAACACCGTCCCCTTATGGCAATTAGATGAACACCACCCTAGAACAAATGTTAGTTTTAAATGGACATTTGCTAAGGAAATTCAAGAATTGACTGCTGTCTGGGCAGGACAATGTCAAACATTGTTTTTTCCCTAAAGGGTGGCAGAGAGGCCAGTGCAAAAGAACAGGGACTTGTGGCACTTTCTTAATGAGGTGTGTAAATCAACTCAGGAAGACCAGTTTACATCAGATCCTTTGCAACCAAGTCAAATCATCCTGGCAGGGAGTCCAGTGGCAGTGCTAGTCATTTGATTCAGAGGCAAGAGATCAGATTTTTTTAGGGCCATGAACATTTTCTATAATAAGTCAGCAACATCTAAAACAAATCTGCATGCTTTTTCTAGGTTTATGATCTGGAATGTAATTGTACCGATTGGGTTTTCATTGTAGTCTGCGTGTGTAAGGATATCTTCTTTATTAATTATATTGCACTTTGGTCTCTTTATGAAATGTCTAGCTCCTGATTCTTTATTTGCCGAAATTAGGACAGCTGTGCATCCTGAACCCATACCACATTACAGCTTCCTATGCTTCCAAATGTTATTTACTTCAGATAAGGGGTGGAATGTTAAATGGATAAACTAGCCGTGTTACCATACTTCTTGTGCACATGAGGACAGCATGGGTCCCCAGGAATAAAAGGCTGTTGTCAAAAGCAAGATTTGTATTTTGATCTCAGCAAGAGAGGACAGAACGGATAGGATTGCTCAAGTTTCTTTGAATGTAGCTCAAAACCATGTTACACAATCGACGAGGAAGTGCAGGAACGGACCTTGGGAGAAGAAGATCAAGTGTGAGCATGAATATACTACCGCAACACAACCAGCATTAGATAATTATGCACCGAACAAACCTGCATAGGGCAAGAACTATAAAAACACATCACGCTAAGGCACGTCTAGGGGAAGGGAGAGAGTTGGGTAATTGCAGTGGCATAGCAAGGTCTGGTGGTACCCGGTGCGGAAAATTTCTTGTCACCCCAGCTTGACAAATTGGCAAAAATATGTGTTTAAAACACATATTTTTGTCACCTCCATCATTGATGACACAGGTCACCCCGGCTTGACAAAATGGCATAAATGTGTGTTTAACACACGTATTTTTGCCATTTTGTCACCCCCCTCAGTAGTGACACCCGGGGCGGCCCGCACTCCCCGCACCCCCCTTTCTGCACCACTGGGTGGTTGACTGATTTTACAGGTACAAGAAGTCATGACTCAGCCATGGTACTAGCCAGGATAATGGTTATATAGGGAAAATAGAAGGGTCATCTATGTCAGAGAATGTACTAACACAATAATATACTGATATATATATACATGCTAAATTGTACGATACTATGACCGGCTAAAGCTATTGATACCCTGTCTACACTGTAATTATGAAAGGTTTGCAACGCTCTATTGTATAATCGGAGTTGTATGATATGGAAGAAAACCTTAATAAAATGTGTTTTAAAAAAAACATGTTACACAATTACCTCGAGATCATACAGACAGGTAAGAAAACCCAGTGGATTAATGCATCCGATGCAGGGATATATGTAGAAACGTGCAGGTCACAGGTTCAACGCTTGGTGGATTAACTCAGTTAGCCATCCTTCCAACCTAGACACAATCAGAACCATCCAGCTGGCCAAAAGGAGTACTGGCCATTTCTGTGTTAAGACAATTGAGGTTGTAGTACATTGTGATATTGATGTACAATTACAAAAATCGGAACTTTTGTTGTGTACTTTTCACAGCAGCAGAAAGACAAGTAGTCAAGACGGTGATGCTGCCATCGGTCCTGTGCATGCTTGTTGAAGGAACCCTCGTGCGATCACGAGCTCAGGCTTCTCAGCAGCAGCATCCTCCTACTAGCCCACCGCACTTACTCAAGCTATAGTATCAATGTGCATTATGGACCATATCCACAGAAGAACACCAATCACCCACAACAGCACTGGCAATAGATAACATGGTGCATTTACCTGCTCTGGATGACTTTCACTACACCTGTAGGACTTTCCACAGCATCGGCAGGTGGAGAGGAAAACTCTAGGGAGGAAGGAGGAGGGTGAGAGGCCTCCAAGCACACACCCTTTGATATTTCAGCAAGTTCTTCTGCAGCCTCAGCAGGCACCAAGGAGAATCCTGAATCCAAAGGCGGAAGACCAGGTGCTTCCTCACACCAGTCCTTCAGCGCCTCTGAGAGTTCTTCTAGAGCGTCAGTAGGCGATAAAGATCTTCCCAAATCCAAAGGTGGATGAAGCGATTCAACGCAATCGCCACTCGGTACCTCCGCAAGAACCTCAGAAGCTTCAGGGTATGACAAATCCAGTGAGCGCAAAAGAGGAGCTACTTTACCCTCGCCTTTCAGTACATCCACATGCACTTCCACACCCTCAGCAGATGGAGAAGACAAATCCACACCTGGCAGGCCAGGAAGCGTCACCTCCTCACCAGGGACTAGCAGCGATGCACTGGAAAGAAAAGAAAAACTGATTGCATATATATACATATATATATATTTTGTTGTTGCAGTTTTATATAGCGCATACACCACCCGAAGGTATCGGAGCACTTTACATGAGTGGCAGTTGCATTACAGGAGGACACATTCTTTTTTCGGCACAGAGAAATTAAGTGATTTGCTCAGAATCACGGGATGGATGTTAAGTCTCCCGCAGGGATTCAAGTAGGTCACTCTAGACGTTACGTCACATCCTCTCTCCTAATAAATAAAACAATTAAATAATTACTTTGCATTGATACCGTGACTCGCCTGGGGTCTACTAGTAATCCTACTGCTGCATTGACTGGAATATCTGTGCTCCACCTGTAACATCTGGTAATTAGTCTGTCTTGCCATACATGTGAAGAAAGTGGTACTGCTGCTCCGGTCGTCGTAGCTCATGTACTAGAAGTGCTGGACAGGAAAAGCCATCTTCTCCTTTACCATCAATATAAGAAAAGCGATCCTCATTTTGAACCAGGTGAAAGAATCGCTGCTACGAAAGAGGATTCATTTGCGGTTTCCCTAAATTTCTCAGCAGGATTGCTCTCAAAATCGTGCCTGGGTTTGAGGAGTGAGCCACGGGGGTCGTTATACAGCTGAGTTACCTTGTAACAGATCTAGCTTTCATGGCCGGACTGGCCATAGCGGGCACCTGGCAATCCCCCGTGAGCCGCACGGGTGTGGGCCGGTTTTGGCCCCTGGGGGGCCGTTTTTATTACAGGGCCGTTTTTGCAGCTGCAAAATCGGCCCTGTACCAATATTGGATGAAAACCCGCCCCACCAAAGTGCTCGGTGGCACCTCCAACCCCCCCGAGTGGAGAGGGGGGGTGGGTGGCCAAGCACTTTGCCTGGGCCGGTTGTGGTTCGCAGTCCGGCCCTGCCAGCTTTCACATTTCAGCATACGATTAACAACCTCATACTCACCCACGGACACTTTATGTGGTTGATTCTAATAAGATTTTTGAAGGGCTAAGTAAGAACCCACCCTCTTTACCTTCACAGGTTGCTCTTGCAGACGTTGTGGTGGTTTTTGATTGGACCCCATTGCATCTTACACAAGGACTAAAAGCCCTACCTGAGTTTTCAGAGAATAGCTGTTTTGATTAGAAATATTTCAAAAAATCTATTGTATATTCAAAAAGAAAACATAAAATAGCTATATTAATGCAGATAGATTAGAACAAGTTAACCCCTCCCATGCTTGTGACGGAACCGCTCCGTCACAAGCCACGGGTGAGCTGTGCTTGTGACGGAACGGGTCCTTCACGGCCCGCTCGCCGGGCCTGCGCGGCGCTGATTTCGCGCCTGCGCTGACGCTTTAATGGGCGGGCGGGTTCGTGACGGAACCGTTCCGTCACAAGCACAGCTCACCCGCGAGCCGTGACGGAGCGGTTCCGTCACTAGTATGGAGCCTCCGCGCTGCCGCCCCACCCCCTTAGCGCTGCGGCGGAATAGCCGCCGCAGTGAAGGGGTTAAAAACTATTTATAGGAGTAGAAGTCTCTCAGAATTTGTCAGGTATAGAACATTTTATAACAGCAGAAAAACAAAGAAATGGCATTTGCCAATGCAGTCGAATAAAGAGTGGAAGAATTATAACAGAAACACTTTACCCATTTATGGAAGGTGTAGGATGTAAAAATCCCTTCCAATCTGTTGTCCTCATGATTTTTATGTTTAAAGACTTCAGATAAAAAAGTAGTGATTGGCAAGGAAAGGGTTTCCAGGTCAGGCTTCAAGATTAGAGCTTGGGAAGTTTTTATTGCATGCATGTCTAAACAACTGTTCCTGCCTCGTTTAACAGTAGTTCTATTAAATATATATTTTTACCTTTTCTAGTAATAAACTAGAGGTGGTGGCAGTGGCGGCTGGTGACATTGAAAAGTGGTAAGACGTAAAAGTTCAGAGTGTTCTGTGGGAAGCAAGCGTTGTGAGCGAGCTTGACCGTTATAAATGGGGTTCGGGTGGGGAGGAGGGTCTCCCTCCTAGAAAACTTTGAAAGAACAGTGGGCAAATGGTACGTTTTCAAGCAAATTTGAGAAGGCAAGAAGGCTAATAAAGCAATTGTGAAAGTGTAGTTATGACATCAATAAAGAGATTTCATATGATAATGACGTAGGTAGCGGTAGTTACATCATATCTAGAGTGCAGTGGGCAGTCAAAGCTGTTGGAGGCTACAGAGTTACATTGCAATCTGAGTTACATCAACTGCTAAACATGTAAAAATGACATACAATTTGCCACATAAATTGCCTTTACTCACAAAACATTCCCCATAATGAGCGTTTCTTTTTTTCACGCCACAGAATTTAGTCAAGCATGCCACAGAATTTTCTCCTGTAAAGCCACTTATTTCCAGTACCTAGGTTACAAAGATGGCGAGTAGTTCTTGGGTCAGAGAAAGTTGACTTTGGCATACCATACTACAGATATAGGAAATACAAGCTGAGAATGCATAAGTAGGAGATCCTCTAAGACTAACATGTGGAGAGAGGGGGACAGTGAGTTAGTGTCTGGTTTATTTGTGTGTCCAGGCAGTATGTTTGCAGCTCTGTGATGGCAGTTCATAGCTCAATGTGCTAGACTGTGATTATAACTTATGAACTCCAAAGCAACAAAAGGATCTCTGTGACAAAAGCAGTATCCCACCGAGCATTGCAAATAAAATACTGTTCTATGATCTGCAAACTCTGATCTCTCTCCAGCAGGTACATTAATCACCAGAATTATATTGTCACTTTCATTGTTGCCTGAAAACTGTTGGATACAAGGACCACTGCAGTTCTTTTTAAAAATGATGAACTGCTCCAAAACAAGACCCCACTAACAAAGCCGGCCCCCTGGAAACCTCTGATGCATGGTACAGCCAGCCTGCCCTCGCTGCGGGGGCTAATGCATCAAGCATTAAGATTCAAGTAAAAATTTAAAAATATGCTCAATCTCTTACGTTGGCCTGGCTCAAATCATGCAAAACCGAGCAACCCGTAACCGACAGGACCGGTTTATTGAAGATTCTAAACAAAGGGCCTCTGCCTGCTCGCACCCCCCTCCTGCGCTGCTCTGTCCCATTACTTTTAATGAATAGCCTGGCGCAGCGCACGCTACTCTTCGGTTGAAAACAACATTCTTTTTTAATCATAGTTGTTTCAAGTTGAAACAATTATGAATAAAAAAATAATGTAGATTCTATTTTTGGGTAACCGGAGTGGAGTGGAAATACGTCCAGCCAGCCAGGCCAGAGCACGAGTGAGTGGCAACATTATATATTTAAACGTTGCCATGTAAGCCCAAGGGGAGGGAGTCCCTGTTACTGAAGCATCGCCGGCTCTTAAGTGCGTGATTTATTTGCAGATGTCAGGAGCCCTCTGGTGCCTTAAAGGGGTGTGAGCAGGGGCGACTCCTCTGTTAAGGAGGAGGAGCGTCGCCCCACTAACTAAATTGCCCCCAGAGATGGAAAAATAAAATGGTAATAAAGTTAATTTATTACGATTTTATTTTTCAAAACCCCCTCCCGAGCTAACCGGCAGGACGGGGGCGTGGCTTTCTGCTGCTGCTAGTCAGGCAGCACCAGATGAAAGCAGTGATGGGCAGGGCACTTTAAATTTAAAGTGTGCATGTCAGTTTGGCCGGCCATCTTGCGACGGCCAGCCAGACATGCGCATTTTAAACCTCTCTAACCCAGCTTAGAGACAGCATAGGGCTCCAGTGTCCTTGGGAGTGCTGAAAGAGGCCGCTCCTTCGTATCCTGGTGCTTCTTTCATGCTGCCTGAAAGCAGCACCAGGATTGGTTACTGCAGTTTCTTGGGTCCCGCGTTGAAGCCTGCCTACTGAAGACGCGAGCGAGGAGGACTTTGCACCAGGAAGGTAAGTGTAGTTATTTATTTATTTATTTATTTATTTACTTCCTTTTATTTTTGTCCACCCTGCCTCACCGCAATCTGTACATGTTAGCCGCCACTGGGTGTGAGCCGCAGGGGTCAGTGAGATTACTCTCGTCTTACGTGCCTGACAACACTCCCTGGCGGACCCTCCATGAGGAGGACCTGCCGCCGCCCTGCATGTGGGAGAGCCTCTCCACTAGTCAGCCTGGGGGGGCAGAAGAGGGCATTCACCTAAAACGCTTTCAAAGGCTGTGGGAATGGCCAAGGAGGGGTGAGTGAGGGTGCAACAGACATCCACTACAGTGAAAAAGCAAGCCCAGCTGGAGCAGGGGGTCTCTCTCTGAAACAACCAGCAAATGGAGGCCAGCATTTAGGGTCTGAAATCCATTAAATATGCTCAGTGAAGTAGTGTCTTATTTACTAGCTATTGACTGGTATATGTATGATTCTCCTGCTAGAATGTCGTCGTGAAAAGCACGTGTACAGCTTCACGGCCATATTGATTTATCAATTGGTGTTCATGATGGCGTGACAATCGTCTGCTTTAAAACACGAACACAAGCCATGCAGCCATTCGCTGCAAAAAGTGGATACACATTATGGTTTAAATGAACTTAAATAAAGTTTTACTTTCTTACATATACAAAAACACGCACGCAGAGGAAACACACAAACTTCAACAATCACACTACATATGCGTACACCGTCATTGGGATTAGGAACCGCGCTCATACACTTAAAAGCCTTTCTATATCCAAAACAATCCGAGAGAAGAGTGTCATTCCTTCACTCGATTTCCAGAGTTAAACCCATTTACCTAAGCACGAAAATCGATGCACTGAAGCAGCTCTTTTTCTTCAGTTCATGCTGCAGGAAGGAGAGACAACCTCATCCCAACCCATTGTGTACTGCGTCTCTAAACCAATCCAGACGCTGATTCTCCTGTTACAGCAGCACCTGGATTGGCTGGGGCAGACAACCTCAACGCTCTTCACCGAGCCCAAGGGCTGCGGCTATGACTCCTATGAGTCACCCACTGCCCCTGTATGCGTGGGTGGAGAGAGACTCAGAGCCGTCACATGTCAGGCTGGCCGGAGAGAGGCAGCCGTCCAACCCGACATGCGCACTCGGGTCCCAACTCTGGGGATGGTGTCAGTCAGTCACTAATATTATAAGCCCCAGCCCCTCAGGCTCGCAATGGCTTGCCAGGAGTCAGGTCCTGCCCTCAGGGATACTGCAACCAGCCCGGGCCTGACGCAGCAGAAGCACTCAGTCACCTCACATTTAATTTAGGTACCAAGGGAGGCAAAAATAAGCGGGGCAATGCCCGAATGCCCTAATGGAGGCACCACCCCTGGATGGTGAACAATTTTAGCTCTATAATTTTTAAGCATGAAATACTTGCATTTCCTAAACTGTAGCTCCAACTCTCAAATTAAGTTGCTCAGTAGAAAAAGTACACTGTATGAAATTAAAAAATATAGACCAGTGTGAACGCTGTGCAAAATGATGCTCATCATTATGTTTCAATATTGGTTGAAGATAATATGAAAAGGCGCATAGAGCCACCACCAGATTCTAATGCAGAGATGCAGACTCTTCTGTTTGCTGCCACCCTCTGAGAATGCTGTCCTCTGACCCCACGGTGATCAGGTGCAAGACCATTGAAAAGTCAGAGTGAGGAGAGGCAGGATTTGGGGACAGCTCCCCTTGGCACATTGCTTTGGTTATTAGACCAATCCTACCCTGAAACTATCAGTCAGAAGCACTTGGATGTTTTGTGGCAATTCATATTGTGTTTGCAGTGGTGGTTTGCACAAAAGCCTAGAGGGCCCGGACACTTGCAGCAGTAACATTTCAAGATGTGTTTTTTGCGTTTCCCCTTGCAATGTTTTGTGTTAGTTAGTTTCATCAACTATTAGTCTCACAATCCCAGAGCAGTGAGGTACCAGCTCTAGTGAGCTACTATACAAAATGTAGACTCTGGTTGAGGAGCACGAGTGCCCATCCTTGCTTCCTCCAGGAGTATTTCCCAGACTCTCTACTGGTTGCTTCCTTCTTTGCGAGAGAGTCAATGAGACAACGTCTACTTCCCCTACCCTGTGTGAACCTACCTCAACGTTCCTGCATGCATGACCTACCTCAAATGTTCCTCCGCATGTCTACATACCTGTAGCATTTCTAGATATTGAATGGTCTCACTGGACATGTAAAGGGGCTCAGGTTTATATTACCACCAACACATAGTCTAAGAGGTCTTAGTTGTGTTTGTGGCCCTCCCAGGAGGGCCGCATGAACTGACTACCTATGTGACCTTATGCACATCCCTTCCTTGCTTTCTCTCTCGGCCTCGGCTGACCTTAAACAAAAGGCCCGCTGAGCCGGTTTCCACTATGTGGTACCTAAAATACAATCAGAAGAGCAACCCCTGTTCTAGAACGAATGACTGCGCCAAGTCTGAATAAAGAGTCTCACTGGACTGGTGCTGGACGCTTATCCAGTGCTCCACAGAACAGAAAGCGATACCTTGAATGTTGACTTTTGGGCTTTTCGTTGAGGTTTCTGGGTATTTTCTGAGCTGCATGCTGCCCGTTCTCACATCCACATGGGACTGAGCTGGAAGAGGTCTGCCTGAAGGGAAAGGCCTTCCTGCCGCCTGAGGAGTCCCCCTCTGGTCCACAAGTGCCCCAGCATGAGGGTTCAGTGATCATTCTGCGCACTGAACTTCAGATGCTATGAGCAGCCAAAAGGAGAACAATCAAGTGCAGCTAGAGCAAGCCCGGGGCGCCACGCACACAAAGGAGGACTGTTTGAAAAGTGAGAAACAGCTCAGCCAGGACTTTGGTGGGTGATGTAGCACGAAATCTTAGCGAGGGAAAAATAGTATGAGGAAGCAGAGAAATAAAAATGTATCTAGAAAAGGGAAAAGAGGTACAAAAATTGCCCCTTTGCGCTTGTAGACGTGCATCCAGCCAACCACTCTAATCTAATCCACGCACCCCTGTTCAGTAAACATCGCTCCACTCCACTCTAATTCACCCCACTCCACACCACCCTACTCCATTCCAACCCACCCTAATCCAGTCCACCTGAATATAATCCACATTATAATCCACCACAATGTAATCTACCCCATACAGTCCAGTCACTTCAATCCACCCCACTCAATCCAACCCTCTCTACCCCAATCCAATCCACCCCACTACCTCAATCCACTCCACCCTCTTCCACCCCACCCCATGCCACTCCAGTTTAAGACATATACAACTCTCTCTGCCACTGAACTCTAGTCCCTTCTACTCAACTCTACAACAGGCTACTCCCCCCTACGACACTGTTCTCCAACAAATCCAGTCTACGACACTCTACCTCCCTACTCCACTCTAGGACACTCTACACACCTAACATTTAGCCATGTTGTACAGACACTACACTGGTGAACAACATGGCAATACCTCATTGACAAAGCCAATAGCTCATGTATAGCCGAGACCTGTTGGCTTTGCCAAAGCTTCTTTGCATTGAGCAGGACAAGGGATTGCTCCTACAAGAAGTCCTGTTGTGTGTGGAGGGTCTGTGCTTGTGAATGAGTTTGAAGGTCATTGGTCTGAAGGCGGAAGCTATGCGGAGGATTTACCACGCAGTACCCCACGTTACGGTGCAAGTCGGCCTACCAGCAGACTGCGGGCGGTCCGACTAGGAACGAGGATAATACCATCCCGTCGTTCGCTGATATATGAGACGTGATTGCGATGTCTCGATAGAGTTTTTACAGTATATTTTTATATGCAAATCAATACGATTTTTAAGACACATCTTGGAGGTGGCTGATTGATAGAAGCGGTTGACTGTAAGCAACATTCGCTTGATAACCATCAAGATATTGTGTTTAAGTGGGATATTATTACTTTATTCCTGAGGAAGGTTTTTGGCTTTGAACATTTATTTGCCATAACCGAAACACGTCAATGCTCTTTATGGTGGAGAAGCACTAAGTAATAGAGATAAGGAACTCCTATAATTGTGGAATTGAATATACAACTTGGAGTAAGCTCATCAAGTCATTGAAACTGGTGTTTTTCTTCTCCCCTTTTTAATTAGAATTCTTTTCCTTATGTACTGTCCCATTTTTTATGTAATGAAATTATGAATTGTCACAATGTGCTGCTGTTTTAAAACTGTTTCTAATTTACCTGAATAAAATGTACAAGGTCTTTGTATGACTGATCCATGTTTATCATTTACTGCTCCCTATTGTGTTAAAGTGGGTGTATTTTTCGTATGTTTGGTGTAAAACTGTGGTTTATTCTTAAGATCACCCAAAGGGGAAAACTTTATTGACAGTTTTGGCTCTTGGTACCCTACCCCTTTGGTCTTTTGGGTCCCTCTCTTTTGTTAGAGAGCTATGCCACAGCTACAGAGTCTCAGGTTAGGAGGGAATCCGGGATCAATGCATGTCTGAGGCCTGGGTCTTTCTATCCTATAAGCCCTCAGGAAGAAAAGCAGTGTCCCTATGGGCACAAATGTTTCTTTCCTTGCTCTGAAGGGTCGAACTAGCCTATAAGGCAATTTAGCAGTCCCAAAAGGGCTGGCCAAACAAGTGAGTGTGTGGACTGCTTTTTGTGGGCTGCTTGTGGGCCAGTTTTATATTCTGGAGGGCTGGTTTTTACTGTTAATTTCCCTAATATTGCCACAAAGGCATGCAGTCTCCGATACTTTTCAAAACATCTGTATAGCATGCCTTGGCAAATTCAAAATGGCCCCGAGTTGCAGAATGTAGGTCACTTTTCTAGCTCTCTGATGGGGCCACTTTTATTTCGGGGCCCCCAGTGATTTTCAGTCCCAGTCCAACTAGAGAGTGCTTTGTTAGAAAGCAGAATACCCATATTGGAAGATGAAAGCTCCGAACTTCTTTCAACCCAAGGTCCACAGCACAACAGAAATGCAGGTTCAACCACCATTTAAAGTAACCTTCCCAGCCCAATCAAGTCAAGTCAAGTCAAGTAAAAATTTATATAGCGCGCTACATACCCAGAGGGTCTCAAGGCGCTTGAGGATGGGAGGGGAATTACATGTCGAATATCCAGGTTTTAAGTTGCTTTCTGAATGCTAGGTGGTTCTGAGTGTGGCGAAGGTGAATGGGAAGTGAGTTCCAGGTTTTAGCTGCCAGGTAGGAGAAGGATCTTCCTCCCATGGTGGGTTTGTTGATGCGAGGGACCGCGGCAAGGACTAGGTTGGATGAGCGTAGCTGGCGAGGGGGGGTGTAGAAGGAAAGTCGTGTGTTGAGGCATTCGGGTCCAAGTTCGTAAAGTGCTTTGTGTGCGTGGGTTAGGAGGCGGAATGTTACCCTCTTATTGACGGGAAGCCAGTGGAGGTTTTTCAGGTGGCCAGAAATGTGGTTTTTGCGCGGGATGTCTAGTATGAGTCTGGCTGATGCGTTCTGGATGCGTTGGAGTTTTTTCTGAAGTTTGGCGGTGGTACCGGCGTATAGGGTGTTTCCGTAGTCCAGGCGGCATGTAACCAGAGCATGGGTGACCGTTTTTCTGGTTTCGGTGGGGATCCAGCGAAATGTTTTTTTGAGCATGCGGAGAATGTTAAAGCAGGATGATGAAACGGCGTTGACTTGTCTGGTCATTGAGAGTGAGGAGTCGAGGATGACACCCAGGTTACGCGCGTGGTCTGTCGGGATGGGTGCTTTTCCTAGGGCCTCTGGCCACCAAGAGTCGTCCCTGGCGGAGGGAGAGGTGCCTAGGATAAGGACTTCTGTTTTGTCTGAGTTCAGTTTCAGACGGCTGTGCTTCATCCACTCGGCGACTTCTTTCATTCCTTCGTGTAAGTTGGTTTTGGCGTTGAGAGGGTCTTTGGTGAGTGAGAGGATCAGTTGAGTGTCATCGGCGTAGGAGATGATGTTGAGGTTGTGTTGGCGTGCAATGGTCGCGAGGGGGCTCATATATACGTTGAATAGGGTGGGGCTGAGTGAAGATCCTTGTGGCACGCCGCAAATGACTTCAGTGGCCTCTGACTTGAACGGTGGGAGGCGGACTCTCTGTGTTCTTCCGGTGAGGAACGAGGTGATCCATTCCAGTGCTTTTCCTTGGATTCCGATGTTTCTGAGGCGCTGTAGAAGGGTGCTATGGCAGACTGTGTCGAAGGCTGCGGAGAGGTCAAGGAGGATGAGGGCGACTGTGTCTCCATTGTCCAGTAGAGTTCGAATGTCGTCTGTTGCTGCGATGAGGGCGGTCTCCGTGCTGTGTTTGGCTCGGAAGTCGGACTGTGAAGGGTCGAGGGATTTGTTGGATTCGAGGAAGGCGGCGAGCTGGTTGTTGACAGCTTTCTCGATGACTTTGGCCGGGAATGGAAGGAGCGAGATGGGGTGGTAGTTTTTGAGTTTGGTGGGGTCAGCTGTGGGGTTTTTCAGAAGAGCGCTAAGTTCGGCGTGTTTCCAGCTTTCCGGGAAGGTGGTGGAGTTAAGGGAGCAGTTGATGACGTCTCGGAGGTGTGGTGCTATGATGGAATCAGCTTTGTTGAAGATGTGGTGAGGGCATGGGTCTGTGGGGGATCCTGAGTGGATGGAGTTCATCAGGCGGATGGTGTCCTCAGTGGAGATTGGGTTCCAGTTGTTAAGGATGTTCAAGGGGGGTGAAGGTACGGCAGAGGGTTGGGTGGGTTGGTCTCCGGGTTGGTTGTCGAAGCTGTTGTGGATGTCTGAGATTTTGTCGTGGAAGAACGAAGCTAGGGAGTCGCAGAGGGTTTGAGAGGGGGTGATGTCGTTGGAGTTGGCTGAGGGGTTGGTAAATTCTTTGACGATGTTGAATAATTCCTTGCTGTTGTGGGCGTTGTTATCTAGTCGGTCTTTGAATGCGGCTTTTTTGGCAGAACGGATTAGTTGGTGGTGTATGCGGGTGGCTTTTTTGAAGGCGTCCCTGGTGCTGGTGTTTGGGTCTTTTTTCCAGGCCTTCTCGAGGGAGCGACAGAGTTTTTTCGATTTCTTAAGATCATCGTTGAACCAGGAGGCGTTTTTGCTGCCTAGTTTGGTTTGATGTTTTTTCAACGGTGCTAGGATGTCCGGAGTCCCCTTGAATTAAGCGGTGGTGGTTGGCTGCAGGTGTGTCCTTGATAATCATTGGCCACCGTAAGGCTCCGGCCCCAGAACGAAGCCTGCAGCAGCCTCGGTCGCTTGGTGTGGGTGTCTGGCACAGGAGGATAACACAGTGGTACGTCACTGCAGAGGAAAGGCTTTTCGCCGGCCAGCAGTGCTGGTGGAACAATTTTCTAAGTTTGGGTGCTGATCACAAGACACTGGAATTTTCTGAAATACTTACTACTGAGCGCGTGGAGCCACACTGCCCCCCCTGGAGCTCAGAGGCTCTTTTAAAGACATGCATCAAAACATGGGCCCATGCGGTGCATTGCTAAGCATGGGTACAACAGCACATTGTTGGTGGATCACTTGTGGCTGGCCATTTGCACAAACCACACTACTCTGTGTGCAGCAGCTCATGTTTGGGATGCTCAAAACACTCACTCCAAGGAGCCCTCCTTCTCCCTGGTTCTTGGTGTGTGCAGAGCGATGCCTCAAATGAATGCACGAAGCATAACAGGAAGGCTCGGAAATCAATGTAGACCGTGGAGGATAAAATCGCTGAAAGGAATGAGACGTGCGAAGATAATGCGGCATGTTTGCCAGCAGAGCATTGGATCTGACGTCACACAAAGCCCTGCATTGAACATCAGAGAGGAGTAATAAGTGAGGTCAGTGTCACCCTTTAACTAATGTGTTTTTGACAAGGATTAGAACATGAGCTCTCACCCCACCCGAGCTTTTGGTAGCCCATCTCATATGTTCTTCAGTTAGTGGTAATATTTTTAAGTTTTGCTCAACAGTGGAAAGGAATCCAAACATATATGTTCACCTTTTGGAGGTTTGGCAGCCCTTCGACAATGCCTCCCTATTTCTGTTTCTCCTGGGGGACATGGCCCCATAATATAATATGCGGGTACAAAATATAATCATTTCTAGATTGTGTGTTTGTTTTGTCATACCTAATATATCTCACTGAACATGTAAGAATGAAAACAAAGCCCATCAAGCTTGCGAGCAGACAACTTAAACACATCTCAATGGCAATATAATTTAAAAGTAGTTCGTGGTAAGCAGCTGCACCCCGGCTTAACTAAATCCAACCTGTGACTGCTTGTAAAAGTATGCCACTGGCTGCAACAAAAGCCACAACAAATGGCTTGTTTATCGCCAGCTCTCCTGCCCAAACTGCCTGAAATGCAGCTGGGGTTGCTGCGGAACCCGCCTTAGAGGAGACAGACCTGGAAGCAGAGGTCAGCCTGGGACCAGAGTTCAATTCCCGGCTCGGCGGGGTCTTGAGTCCTAAAAATGTCCATGGAATCGGCAATTCTCGCTCCGGTGCCTACTCGATTCACGGGTTCACACTCTGCAACTCTGGGCATTAAGCTTGCTTAATCTCCACAACGGCCCCTCGCGGCGGGATGCCTGGCTTTCACCTTGCGAATACCCTGCCGGGGTTATCTCACAGGGGAATACCAGGACGGGTTCCCTAAGCAAGCGCTTAGAAACCGCTCGGTGATTTGCGCTATATAAATCCCTGTACATTTACATTTACACCCGTACGCCAAGCGCCACTGGTAGCCAGCCACAGACCCCTGCAGCCAAAGGCAAGATACTGCAATTCTAACCCACTCGCCACAGCCGCCCCTGATCCTTCATTCGTGTGATGCATTCCATCGGAGAGCAGAAATGGGAAAGTGACCAGAAGCTTAGAGCGCTTTATCTGAGCTCTGACAGCACCTAATCCAACTATTCACAAACACAGGCCGGCCAGAGGCTTACTCACGGTGTCCTGAACTCACCTTTCGGTAGCACAGTCTGGAAGCAAAGGCTACTTCAGACAGAGATGGAGAACCAACAGGCAACGCAATGCAGTGAAGAGCAAAGAAACATATATGAAGATCAGGCCACTAAAAGCCATAAGCCATGGTTGGAAACTGAAGCAAATAATAAAATATACGAGAAATCCTAATAATCGCGGCTATCAAAAGTATTTCATCTGTGATAAAAACACATTCCCTTCTTAGGCAGAACAATTCAAAGGGTAAACAGGGAAAGAGTAAAATAAAATCCTTCGTGTCTACAAGATGGACTTAGCAAGTCAGGGTTCACACGCAGGCTGGAAAGGCGTGAGAAAAGCCAGCAAGCAATAAGGTTCAGAGCACTCCTGATGTATGCATTGGGCAAATGTTTTGAGATTATCAGTGTAAAAAATGTAAAACACAATCATCACTCTTTGGGCTCAGTCCTAAATTTATTGAAGATCCCTTACCTGGTATCAATTAATCAAAGATTTCTTTGCTCGATATCAAGTGGCCCGCAGTCTTAGATCTTCCTCAGCTCGCCCACTGAAAATGCTTTCAAACCCTGGAAGTCTCCTCCTGCCACATTAGGCACAACCACTAATAATTTTTCATTAAGAGATTCGCTTTAAAACCTAGTTTTTCACATAGCCTTTTTATTTGGACTTCTCTGGCACAAGCACACCCTCATCGAATAACATATCATACAGTGGCGGCTGCTGCTATATAAAGTAGAGGGGTGGGGGGAATAATAAAATTTAGATAAAACAGAGACCGGAATCTGTGGGCCACCTCAATGCTTCTCTGCTGGCCGCCTCGGTGCTCCTCTGCCACGCGCCACACAGACCAGGCTCCCAGACTCTGTGCCTTCCTCCACCCGGCTGTTGAATACAGATGGGCTGGAGAAATCGAAGCGCGCATTTGAGTTTGGCCGTCCTAAGACAGTCAGCCAAACTGACATGCTCAATTACAGAGCCCACAACGCCGCCTCCCAGTCATAGCCCAGCCCCACCCTAAATTGGCATTTGCGCAGTCAGTAAAATAAAATGATAATAAATGTATTTTATTATCATTTTATTTTTGCTAGCTCGCAGTGGGGTGACGCTCCTCCGCCATTATGGAGGAGCTGCCACCATCATACCAAACAACAGAAACATCTTTCGGATTTTAATAGTGTGTGAAAGTCTTGACGTCAATAAAGGATGGTGGTGCTCAGAGCCCAAGGTAGACAGGGATACTAACTGTTGTGGTCTGGTTGGCAGCTCCTTGGTAAGCCCTGCAATACTGCCTTCAGCTGGTGGCAGCTATTGGGCTTTCGCCGAAGCGCCTGTATTCTACTTTGAACTCATAAGACCTCTTTCCAGAGGCTTAGCGAAGGCTGTATCTCACGCTGGGCTCACTTCTCAAGAAGACATCTTAGCTACTAAGAACAGACTTACTTGTATATTATATACAGCATTTATCATGTCTTCTGATTAATTAACAAGGTCAAGTTTTTCTCAGACATCAACTTGTAAGGGGACTTTTCACCTACGGTCTTAAACATTATTTATAAGTCCAGAAAAGTATCTTTGATATGTTAATTGATTACACATTGTCCACAATAAATCTGCATAAAAGCAGTACCTTACTGGGAAATTTCTCAGTAGGTCACCCCACAAACAGGTTAGGGCAGCCCATTTAAATCTCAAGTCAGTCTCTTAACTAAGCAGTTCTAAAAGAGTACTACTTCTCAAGCACAACAGCGCTCTCCTGGCAAGAGGACTCTGGACCATCGGCAAATGTGAGAACGAGCAGAAATCGAATCGGGGCCCAGGATGGTAAAATAAGATTGACCATTGAGGGATGCACTCCTATGGACAGAGTAAATAGCCTCCATATCCCTACCTGAAGCCCTGTAAAACACTGGTTGTGCCATTGATAGAACAATAATTAGCTTTGACTCGAGGTGCGCAGTTCAATTTATTATCAAAGAATATATCTAAATGTTTACCGTATTTAACGATCATCAGTGGTATTCTGCAGCATGCTAATTGCTCCTAGTCATGGTTTTACTAAGCAACATGGTTTGGCGTTTGCTATTATTGATGAGAGGCCATTGATCTGCACCAACCCAGCTAATGCATAAGGAATTCTTTGCAAGACCATGGTCACGCAATATAAAATCCCCCCATCTCATGTGGGCCTAACGATGGAGCAAAACAGATACCTGGCATTAGGAGGATAGCATAGTGACGTATGCACGTGTGTATAAAAGGGGAGAGCCAGTGGACAACCTTGATATATGATGGGTAAAGAGGAGATCTTCACTATACAAGTAGATGTGGTAGAGTTAGACATTTGGATACAAGTGATGAGATTATCAAGGAAGAGAGTCAACAAACACAGAGTGCAGAGGAATGGTACCCATAGCAAGCGCACATCCAGCCATGTTCTACACGCAAGTGACCCTGCTCTGCAGTTGTATACTATATGTAGAACTACACACTGTGTGGGCAGGCCTTCTCTCATGCTAGCAGTGAACACATGTCCAATCACATTACACAGGCAAACCATTTTGTTGCCGACTTGTACATTGTAAGTAGAGCCACACGATGAGCCCGATAGGCCATTCAATGGACAATAGGTCATTCAATGGATAACTCATGTTATCAGTGCGAATGGACTGTACTAAAGGTTGATCCTGTTAAATGAAGCACAGAAATACTGAGCAGAATTACACCAAGCCCAAGCAAAAATAAAAAATCATGGTTTACGGACGGAAGGACGGTGTTACACACCCCGCTTGCGGTCCCTTGCATACATTTACAATTTCGTACAAACTGCTTTTTTTTTTTAAGTAACCAAAACTATCTTGAAGTACTTATTTCCTTTCAGAACTGTTAGAGACTGAGTGTATCTCTGGTGTAAATATCCTGTGTGTCTATTTTTAAAGGCACCTTGGTTTATATTTGAAACAGACTTTGCTTACTTGTATGAGTTTGAGTGCTGGCGCCTCAGATTTAGTAATCAGGGCTCTTGTTGGCAAAGCGGGTATCTTTGTTTGTGTATTGATCAAGCCAGCGCAAGGCCCACTAACTTATGACACAACAGCTCAGCAGATTCATTGCCTCAGCCCAGCTAAAGGGGGCAGTAGCCTACGGTCCAGAATGGGACAGGTGGGCCTTGTCACCCTGGGACTGGTGAGAATGTCGATAACAAAGTTCAATATCTTTTGTTTTCTATTGAATGCTGCTCACCCTGCACACTTGCTTGCAGAGGATAGTCAAGGGTGTTTAAAAGCTTTGGGTTAAAAAAAAAAAGAGAGAGAGAGAGCACAATGGGCATCGCACTCGACAAAGATCATTGTCCAGTGTAAAGCTGTGATCACGCGAGCCGTTCAGAGTGCAGCTTGTCATGGCCATCTTTGTTGGTAACTCAGCCCGGAGGCCCTCCCAGCGAGATAGGTTCTTATCTAGGCACCTGTCTTGAAGCAGACATTTTGCAGAACTGCTGTTTGGGAAATAAGTGTTCTTGTGTCGATTCTTTGAAGGGCATTCGCTGGAAGCTTCCCTTCTTCCCATGATTTCTACATCTACTGTTTGGAAAAATAAAACAGAGGCCCACTTAACCCTACTATAGAAGCATCTTCAATTGGGGATAAATGTGTAATCTACACATCCCCAAGGGGGGCCTCTCCTGGCGATTGCTTGGGAGAACGGTGTAGGATTTTTCTTTGACAATTGCTTTAAAGCAACTTGACACATCGAGCCTAAAGGAATAGTTGCTGAGAGTTCCTCGACAATTGGGGGGCCCCTTTACCCCAGTAGCCTGTGTTATGCATGTGCACAGCAGGGACCTCTTGCATGTTGTGCTTACACAAAATCCATACGCCTATGTCAATTCTGGCATCACAGAAAACACCCTCATACATCAGCCCCAAAATAACTAAACCGTCGAATTGTTCAATTATTCACTGGTGTCCCACATCACAGCTCTTTGACACCCACAGAAGGGCTTAAAAAGCAACCTAATGTCATCACTTCCCCACCCCAACCCAAGCTGCTCCACTCTCGAGCAGGAAACACATGAAATGTAAAAGGCATCGATAACAAATACTAAACAGTCCCATGAAAATCATTATACTACCTTGTGGGGCCAAGCTTGAGCCCTTACACTATCTAACAGGAGATGTACTCTGTCAAATACACAACATATTAGGATACAAACCTGTCAGTACAAAGTCAAAACAAATCAGGTCAATATAGGGCTTTCTGACAAACTCCTCTGACAAAGTGAGACATACCGGTAGGCACATGCGAAGCCCACCGAAAGACACAATAAACCAGTGTAAAACATATTAAGGGAAAGACCTGGACAATAACCACATGGAGCAAAACAGTCTTACATGAGCCTGGAGGTCAAATGTACATTAGTGGAGCTCTTCCTCCAGCTTAATGCAGTGTCTGGTCAATCCCAACAACATACTTGGGTAAAATGAAGTCAAGCCCAGTGCTGGTGCTCCACTGATGCAGCTCTTGGGTGTTTTGAGCATCAAAAGTCATTTTGAGAGAATCGTGTGCATGTATTTTAGATTTTTATTTCAACTCAATATAAATACCATGTATTTAGATCTACCATTGCTGTCAACCAGCAGATTAGTTTCCTTCAACCAAACAATAAAGGTCTGCCAACTCCTGTTTGGAAAACGAAATCACCTTTGCAAGTCTTGAGATTATCACTATTACTTAAATCCTTTGTTCAGTTACTACGTCATCTGGTTGGCATCTTGCTTAACATGATAACCAATTCTCTGTTATGCTAAACTAATAATCAATAACGTGAAATGTGCATATCTGTGTCTGAGCTGAAAGAAAAATGTAATATGAATGTATGTGGTGCCCTCGAGAACTTTTTTTTACATGAACATCCTTTGAGTAGGTTTGACTCTCCTCTGGTAGCGTTGGCGAAGCGCTGACATCAGTCTGCTAGACATGATAGAGGATGCAGGTTTCCACTATCACAATGCAATGTAGAGGTCAAGAAAAAAGTCCTAAACCCATTTTTTTTTTTAAATGTATTTATTTTATTTATAAAGTTTTATATAGCGCAAACAAGATCCCGAAGGATATCAGAGCGCTTTACAATAGGGTGGAAGGAAGGACATAAACGCAATATCGATAACATGTATGAATAAGAAACAAGAATGATCTCATAATTACAGGACAATTGAGTCACAGAGTAATACAATAAACATGTATATGGTGGGCTGCAAAGGGGGCACACTATGCTTTAAATAGTATTGAGTAAGTAAAACTTTGTATTCACCATTGGTATTCAGGTCTTTATGCTTACATTAAATACACAATAAATTGGTTGACAATTATTCTAAAACAAACATGAAGAATGGGCTTGCAAGAGACGGATCTAAACATGAAAAGTAAAAAACTGATTAACTAATAAGTTTTACAATATTTAGGATAAAAACTGAAAACATTAAGAACAACTATTTTTATCAGAAATAGGCAATAGGAAAATTTCAACATCCAGCTCAACAAACTCCCAGCACCAATGGGTACTGGGTCTACATTTAGGGTCTTGTTTTTTAGGTCGAGCGCAGCGCGCATGCGCTGCCCTAGGAGAGGACCTTTTGGAATCTAAAAACTTGTGCGGTGTGTTTCGATTTTCCACACATTGTATTGGCCTTTACTTGTGGCTTTCAAAAATTAAAGCACGCAATTGGCAAAAGGCGGATTGCATGTCCCACCTTTTCCAGTAGATGTATCCTCCCACAGCATCCAGCTTGTGGGAGCGAGCAGGGGCGCACAGGGTGCCATCTGTTTTGGATCAAGTTACGGTCGCTTTCACTTTCGCGGCCGAACTTGTCTCAAATGCCATTGTTCCCACCTTGCTGCAGTGTGTTTAGTGTTTGTCCAGTGTGCGCTACCCTGATCCACATGTTGTTGAAATTACTTTGGCAGTTCTTACTTGGTATTTATCGGTCACTTTTCCCCCCCATCAGTGTTTTTCGCAGTCTGTTTTTTGTGCACTCTGGAGTAGTGATCAGTCACTCCCGCTGCGTGTGCCGTGTGCATGAATGATGTGACACTCTCTTACTCCTCCTTCATGCAATCTGTAGTGCTCATCAGTCACTTATGCTCAGTTTCCTTTGTTCAGTCGGCAGTAATAAGCGGTCAGTCTCACTCCCTTCGCGGTCAATCTTACTCCGTCCTTAATCATTCCGCAGTAATAACCATCCAGTGTTCCCTGTTCTTCACCTGGTCTGCGGCCATGATAGGTCAGTCGCGCTCTCCTCTGTCCATGCTCGGTAATGAGGCTGTAGCTTCTCCTTTCCTTGCCTACATTACCACTCAGCTTATGTGACACCTTTTCCTCCCGCATAAAATCTCGAGTCTTCATCCTCTGAAATCACCTTTCCTCCCCCTTCGCTCTCCCTGTCACTCATATTTTGTATTTCTTAATAAGCCCAACGGTTCCCTGCTGGATCTTGAAACCACATTGAAAGTTGTCGGTGGATACAGGGGGTCTAGGCAAATCAGGACAGGGCATTGCTTCTAAAAGGCCGACAGGACTGAGGCAGAGCAAGTCAGAGTTAGGGGTTTTGAGATACTTATTTTAAGATCTTGATATTCTTATTTTTTACGATGTTTAATAAGGTGCTTTGATTTTGTAACCACCAGTGCTTTTTTTGAGCCGGTGGATTCCATGACTCACCTCAGCATTTAAATAACAACACTGGCACTTATACAGTAAACCGGACATACAAATATTGCAATTCTTTTTATGAGCATAACTTAAGGGCATATTATTTTCTGGTACAAAAGTGGAGACTAAGTGATTTGGCCAGGATTACAGGATGTTGGGCCAATGCCAAAACTCAAACTTTGTTCCCTAACTCTGAACAAAGTGCTTCCACTGCGAAGGTATGGCACCCAGTGTCTGTCCGACGGTATGCTTCTGCTTCCCTGCCCACAACAGCAAGACTTCAAACATGCAGACTTCTTATTTTTTATGTTGTAAACCTTTTGTTCTGCAGAAAAAGCTCACGCATAACTGATCCATAGGAAAATACGTTTTCGGGATGTTTAATTTATGTTTGATTTTTGTAAAGCAGCAGAGCATGGTGCATTTAACAACGTTGTTTACTGCAAAATTGCGTCCATGCTGTTTATTTTACAGTATCTCATTTACTTGACTCCTGGGACGAGAATGGGATTATTAGTGGGATGCATTTTCATGCAGGGCCTAAGGCAGGCAAAATCAATTTTGACTTTTGAGAACGACGTTGTTGTTTGTGCTGCGTTTTCCTTTTTGTATTTTGAGTTCGATGCCTTCGGAATCAACTGTTGTGTGCACATTATCCTGCACCCGTTCTGCCTGCAGCCCAGCTACACATTGACAGTAAAGCTATGGATTTTTTTTCAGCATTGCCTTCTTGACGTTACTTAGTCAGAGTTACATTTGAACCTGCGATTGCACTGTGAAATTTGGTCTGTAAGTCCATTTTGTCTAGCAGTACGCTTTTGTTTCAAGATGAGTTTTCATGTTATAGAGACCGCGTGTGACTCTCTTGATGGGTGGCTGAGCATCTGACAGTCACTACTATTAAATCATTGCACCTTTTGTGATGTATATTTTGTCACACACTAGATAGTTTTCTCACCCCTTGGACATATGCACATTTTGCTTCGCATGCGTTACCAAAAGGCTTCGGAGACGGGAAAACTAATGAAGAGATGTGAGAGTTTGGCCAAGTGGTTGGGATGCCCGGGTTTCAGCTGCATTGTGTCGCGAGCTCACAGGCATGTTGTAAATCAAACACACTTGGGGTGGAATTTGTTAAGTACATGTGCTTACTTCCTAGGCAGCGGTCTGTCTCTGGCCTTAGAATGTCATGTTACATGTGCTTGTTTGCATACTCCAGAGGTGGCAGCTGTGCCTTATTCTGGGGCAGGCTGCCTCCCGGGTTATAATTCCACCCTATGCATAAAACAGGCAGTTTTTTTGTCGGGGTGTATCCTCGCGAGGCTTGTTGCACGTGCACCACAAACCCTGATGTCTGCCCGAGAAGCCTTCCTTGCGCCCCTCGTTTGTGGTGGCCTCTTGTGTGGGGAGGGAGGGTTTAGTGGCTAGTGGTGCCATGTCATTAAAGTCAGAGGGGTTTTGAACATGTATGGTAACACCAAACAAGGAACTAAACAAACAGACAACCTCTTTCCATAAGAAAGTGAGGATTGCCCTATCTCCTACTCTTCAGATTTTGGAGACTGAGGTACAGTGGGCCTAGTAAGACCCATCTTCCCAAAACGTGAATACAATGTGTATGGAGTGCTCAATCACAGAGAGCAAGTTCTCTGCCTATATGGCCTTATGATGATGCTACAAAGTCAGCAGAAACAACCACTGGAAAGTCTCATCCAAGTCTTAGAGAATTAGGAAGCAGGCTGTAATCACTCTTTGCAGTCTCTCTAAAACACAGATCTGAAAGACTCAAACTTGTGTGCCAAATTGAAGCATTGAATGCACAACACAGATGTACACAATACTGCTTTACACCCACTTCAAAGCTCCTTTCCAAAATGAAAAACTCGAAACTATGCTCCTTATAAAACCTAACCTCTGTAAGAACTTTATTCAAGTCTTTATAATACATAAACACTCAAAATGTTCTCCTTATAATACCAAAATCTGAGGTCTTTGCTAATGACAAACATTAATCCACCCATACTTCTGTTGTGCTAACACATAGACACATTCAAACCTCTTCTCTTAATAACACATAGATCATGACCTCATAATGACTAGATCTCAATTCCCTACAGTGCAGCAGCTGCATATCCAAACAAGCATTTGCAATGCAATCGGTCTCGCATTTGTGAAAGTTAGAGCTATTGTTGATGTAAATGATGTTTTTAGGTCTCGCCTGTCGATGCGCATCGAGCAAGGCGAGAGTATTGGCACTTATCCGCTCTTTATCCACACTGCAAGGAATCGTGGCGATTCCTTGCAGTGCACGATAAATTTAAGCTCAATGCGCATGCGCATTGAGCTTAAATGCGCGTGCACATGCCCCCAGCCGCCTACTCTCTCTCTCAGCCTTCCCACAACTCCGCCCCCTCACTACTTGATTGCACGGCCGCTAGGCCGTGCCTCCCCTACTCTCCTCCCCCCTCCTCCTCTCCTCCCATGCCTGCCTGCCTGCCTCAACTCTCCGCCTCCCGATCTTTTCCTAGCTCCTGATCTTCTCCTGCCGGGGTTCCGATTTCCCTTGCACCCCCGATCGTCCCCTGATTTCCTCTTGTTTTAGAAAGTCACTCTACTCTTTCTGTCCCCTTAATATCCATTTCCTGCCTCTGACCACCCTACCCTTTGATGTCTAAGACCCTGTGACTCGCAGCGAGTGTGGATTTACAGCTCAGCCCCTCCCCCTCCTCCTCTCCTCCCATGCCTGCCTGCCTGCCTCAACTCTCCGCCTCCCGATCTTTTCCTAGCTCTGTTGAGGTAGGCACAATTAGGCCGTTATTAAAAGCATAACTAAAAGGATCCCAATCACGTCAATTGTTTTTTATCAAGAAAACAACCTAGATACTTCAAATGTCATTCGCCACAAATACAAGAAGCTTTCCATTAAACACCTGCAATCATCCTTTCACAGGGGTTAGTTATAGGGATAAACCGTTCGTTCTAAAAAAACGCACCCGCTCTCTTTGGCGGGTACAGCAACGCAACATCACACAAGGTGCTACAAGAAGGCAGCGCATAGGAAACCAAATCAACAGTGAGCAAGAAAAATACAAATACACACGAGTAGAGATAGTCATCCACGCTAAAAAGGGGAGGAGGTCTCATTTTTATGTTCATACACCAGCAGGGGGTGGTAGGATGCAAATCATGCACACTGCACGCACAATCCAATGTTTCACCCGTGGCGAATGAAATATGTTTTAAGAGAGTCGACAGCGTAAAGACATAGCAGTTTCAGATAAACACAGACAGTACTGAACGAGGCGCCGAGGGCACATGAGCGCCTGCAAGGCATTGGTAAATACAATGCTTCTGGATGCTGCCAACATCTCCCCAGGGAATCCCCGATTCTGTTAGGACTAGCAGTGCACATATAGCGCTTTACCGAGACCCCAGTGTTAAGTGTGAGTGCAAAAACTCCCTGGCACAAATCACACTTTACAGCAGGTACCAGGTGGTCAGCGATTTGCTACCTATTAGGTGTCAAGGCTAATAATGGGGAATATGCCCATTAGTGGTACCGGCACTGTTTTAATTTACTTTTTTCTAAAGTTTTACTCTCACTGTTTGATCACCTGATCAAAGTTGGTGGGAGCAGAGCACCGGAAACACGAGCGAGCAACATTTCAGCTTGGTTTCTAGTCAGGAGTAGTGCAAAAAAAACGGGAACTACTAACTAGCATAACCCGTAGAGTCTAAATGACCGCTGTGAACTCTCTCCCTTGTGGAAATAGCTTGCTGCTGCTAAATGTCTCTGTAGGAAGTTATTTTGATTTCTTGCATCAAATGGTGCCAGTACAGATGCCAGTCTCATGTCTGTCCGTTCCATGGTTTGCCATGCACCACCAGGCTAGAGAGCCCATCCCACACCGTTTTGCACTTTTATTGAAATGTGGCACCACTTAATGGTGCGCAGTAATGATGCTGCCTTAGCCTCACTTTAGTCTATATGTATGCACTGGCCCTCAGCAGTGAACAGAATATTCGTCGGGTGGTAAGAGGGAAAGAAGGCCTCTCTCTCCAAGTTGACCTGAACCTTCACAGTCATAGACGCCTCCTCAGAGGCGGAACTTCTGTGTAGTGGCACTAGAAGAAGTGCTTATTTTTCTCTGTGAAATTAATGGCATGGTAAGTGTGTGAGCACTTTTGAGAAATTGCATTTTACAACTGAGTTTTAAAATGACGTTCGGAAGCCCCCCCACCTTTCACTTCTGAAAGATATTGAGTCATTTGACACACAAAAATACTGACTGGAGCACAGAAGTGTGTTTTCACAACAAAGAACAGACGTTAATTGTTACAGCACTGTAGTTTTGCAGCAAAATTGAGTTTGCGATGCACTCGCTATTTTGGAGAGTTGCACTACAAAAGCAGAAAAGCTATGTTAGTGCAGAAACTGTAGCTGTAAAATTAGCGTGTTGTTCACCCCACTCACCCACACTGTACTAGAAACAATTCCTCATTAAAACATGAACTCCAACAAGCAATGTGGCGGCAGAAGGCAAGGCAAGGTGTGGACTACAAGATTACTGGCATGGCAGGCACAAATGATGCGTAAGTCTTTGCACATACATACCTAGAAGATCACCTCACACTCACTCACCCTCACCCTCTCTCACCCTCTACCCTCACTCACCCTCAATACCTCACCCTCACTCACCCTCTACCCTCACTCACCCTCACCCTCAATACCTCACCCTCACTCACCCTCACCCTCACTCACCCTCACTCACCCTCACTCACCCTCACCCTCACCCTCACCCTCACTCACCCTCACCCTCACCCTCACTCACCCTCACTCACCCTCACTCTCACTCACCCTCACTCTCACTCAACCCCTCACCCTCACTCACCCTCAACCCCTCACTCACCCTCACTCACCCTCACTCACCCTCACCCACCCTCACCCTCACTCACCCTCACTCACCCTCAACCCCTCACCCTCACACAGTGCAATAGGTCTCGGAGCATTTGAGTTAGAGCTTTTAGAAATGTTTATGGCTTTTTTTTTTAATTCTTTAGCATTGGCTACAGGAAACAAAAATGCTAAAGATTTACAAAAAACCCATAAACAATTCTAAAAGCACTAACTCTAATGCTGCGAGACCTATTGCATTTCCAATGCTTGTTTATTTATGTTTTTTTGTTTGCAGTGGAGCTGATGTATGTTGTTGGTAGTGGTTTTATGCAGTTTGAATTGGCATTATTTGTGGTGGAATTGTGTGGTGTGTAGTTTCTTTATGTAGTGGATTTATGTGGTATGGTGAATCTATAGGGGAGAGAGTTGTATAAAATAGAAAGGAATAGTGCATGATAAAGAGAGAATGAAGGGGAAAGAAGGGGAGAGAAGGTTATATATGTATAAAGAGGCTGAGTTTGTGTATATAAAGAGACCAAAAGAAGAGGTATGTTCTTTTTAAGTTATTGTAAAGAAACTGTGCTGAAACTCTTGAAGTGAATCAATATGAGAAATGCTGGATTAGTGCGTGAGAGAGAGACAGAGAGAGAGTATGAAAGAGAGTACAACAGAGAGAGATTACGAGGCAGAGTACACAGAGTACGAGAGACAGAGAGTACCAGAGACAGAGAGTACCAGAGACAGAGAGTACCAGAGACAGAGAGTACCAGAGACAGAGAGTACCAGAGACAGAGAGTACCAGAGACAGAGAGTACCAGAGACAGACAGTACCAGAGACAGACAGTACCAGAGACAGACAGTACCAGAGACAGACAGTACGAGAGACAGAGAGTACCAGAGACAGAGAGTACCAGAGACAGAGAGTACCAGAGACAGAGAGTACCAGAGACAGACAGTACCAGAGACAGACAGTACCAGAGACAGACAGTATGAGAGACAGACAGTATGAGACAGACAGTACGAGAGACAGACAGTACGAGAGACAGACTATGAGAGAAAGAGTAAGAGAGTGAGAGTACGAGAGCGAGAGTATGAGAGAGATAGAGTACATGAGAGACTGCGAGAGAGAGAGTGCAAGAGAGACTGTGCGAGAGAGAGAGAGAGAGAGTAGCGGGAAGGGCTTTGGGGGTACGAGACTTCCCTATAAAGAGTAGTCTCATAGATTTTGCCAGGCCCCCTGTAAAACTTGAACCCAATTCATTTATACGTAGGTTTGTTTGCAAGCATGGGTGAGTAGCATAGAAAACATGAAACATCAATAAATTACAGTAAGTGCGCCTCTCACCTACAAAATGCAGCTGGACGTACAAAATCCCTTTACATGTAACAGTTCTAATCTCAGATCAAATCACTGTTTTCTAGTGAAGCGTTGTTTAGATTATTACGCTGCAGACCGGTTAGGCAAGAACAGAAATGGGTGACGCACAGAACTTCAGTCGATGATATTGCATATATTCGGGCCGGACTGGCCACTGTGCCCTTCTGTAGCAGGAGCAGCACCAATCATGGGTCCAGCTGAGACCAGATTACAACCACTGTTACTATTCCTCAAAACCCATAGATCACTGTGTCGGAATAATTGGCGCCTCTGGTTGGGGCCATGCGCAGATGAGATTCTATGTGCGCGCACATGACTTTCCAGCTCTCAGAGTGCGCCCTTGCAAACACAAAACAAAGGTTTATGGCATGGGGCGGAAGCAAAGGCATGTTCCCAGAGAAGAGATAAGAGGTCATTTCCATGTGAGAATAAAAGGTGGAGAAAATGCCCAAAGTGTTTATTTACTGCAGCCTTATAACTCGAACTGGCTGCTGTTCCTTCTACAACTCAAAAAAGTCTGCGCCCCGTAATCAGGTAGTGACGGTGGCCCCAATGAATTACATAGACATGCAGAGAATCCCTCCACACCACAAGGGCACATGGCTATGGATGCCTGATTTGGACTAGGCATGGGCGGAAAATCCGTTCCGCTCGCGGATTTTGCGGATTTTCGGGAAATCCGCAATCCGCGAGATTTGCGAATTTCCTGCAAAATCCGCAAATCCGCGAGCAGCGGATTTTGCTCGCACTGCTCGCACTGTTCGCGTGAGTTCGCGCCCCGCGAATAAGTGCGAAATTGCAGAAATACGTTCTAAGCAAAACTGAAAGTAACTACTTACCAGGTTCAAAAGTTCAGGCACATCATTAGTAGCCATTTCCTGTAGTGCTTCCTGAGGGGCCCCTCCAGAGTTCAGTTGCCAGTTGAAACTATTATGTGACCCTGCTCTGAACCTCAGAATAGTTACACATATGCCACAAAGGTCATGAATTACAGCTAAGGGAGACAAGCAGGAGCCAGGCTGGAAGTTAAAATCCATTAATCAGCCCCTAATTCATTATTGTCAGTTGGGGCAGGGCAGGTGTTGTAACTAATTTTGCAACAATGAAAGCACTTAGCAAGTGCAAAAGATCACTAATCAGGGCGCACTAAGGAAGCAGGTGCCAGCTAAAAAAATATTCTGTGACACATTAATCAGCCCCAAATTAATTCAGGTCACTTGAGGCAGGGAAGGTGTGCTTTGCTTTGCCGAAAATAATGTACACTGGACAACCAGAGGGTGTGGTGATGAAACAGAGGGTGGCATGGGTGGGCCAGAGGGTGGCATGAGTAGTCAGAGAGTGGCAGTGGTGACAGAGAGTGGCAGTGATGAAGAAGAGTGTCCCAAACAGGTTGGACACGTAGAAACAACAAGTTCGCAAAACTTGCGACCCAACAGGTAAGTTCGCAAATTGCGAAATTGTAAAAACCCTCGCGAACTGGCAGAAACACGGGCGAACACAAAAAAAAAAAAAAATCCGCAAATTCGCGGGAATTCGCGGATTTTGCGGATTGCGAGTTCGCAAATCCGCAAATTCGCGGATTGCCAATCCGCAAAATCCGCTCATGCTTAATTTGGACCTGGGAGACAAAGAACACAGGAGACCGCAAGGAGGTCCCCGCTTGAGCCCCGGAGTAACATTGCAGAAAACTGCCTTTAGTGACAATAAGTTAGATTTAAAGGGACCACACACAAAGCTTCACAGAAGGCTAATTGGGCTTGTATTATGGTGCACAAGCTGCACGAAAAAAATACATAAAAAAGGAATATTTAGAAAAAAACATTCACACTATAGTATATTATACAAAGAAAGCAATCCAAAACATCACGCACAAGCTTCATGAAAAAAAGTGGCATTTTTAAAAAAATGTGCAGGTTGCAACCATAACAAGCTTCAGGAAAACAGTGGCAAGCTTCCCAAAACATATAAACAATGTGTATGTGCTGTAAGGAACAGGAACATTCAGAAAAAAACATACAGGCTCCAAATAATTTTTTTAAGGGGAAAAGCCTTCAGAGAAAGGATACCCATTATAGGCCAATGCTCCAGGGGAAGAGCAAGACACAAGAAGGTGAGAAAGATAAGGACAATAAACCATAGAAAAGCAAGATTTTAGGAACGACACACACTTGAACAAATCGACAGCCAGGGGCGGAAAGAAAACCCATATACTGAACACAGCTTGTCTCAACGATACAGTCCATGCACTGCCTAGGCGAGACCCAAACAGCTGTAGCATGTCCATGTGAAACTTTTTGCGACCAATTGAAAGCCTTAATCCACAACATGAGAAAAGTTGTTAAACTGAAATACTGAGGCACATAACCATCTTATATATTGTGTAAATACATATAATACAGCTGGAAATCTGCACACACACACATTAGCAATACTTTCCTTTACTAGTGCTGTGCACTGGTATAATGCCCATCAAAATATGTTATGTGTATTTGTATAGTGCACCACTCACCCGGGAGGGTATACTGGTGCTGAAGCAGGAGCTATATGGGCTGGAAGGCCAAATAACAATCAAGCTGCTGTGCTCTGAATGAACTGAAGTTACTGGATTGAGTACAGAGAGGAGGAATGGGAAAGACTTTCCTGAGCATTCAGAAGTAGAAAAAACACAATATGATGTTACTTAAATAATCTTATCACCGAAGTAGATATAACGTACATTTTACAATAGATCGTTTTTGGCAGGACGGAGGGGCTGAGGGAGTTCTAAGTTCGACAGGCCCAGGAATTAGGACATCTGTTTGGTCACCACTCAGTGTGAGAATGTCATTTGGCATCCATTGAAAGCAAGTGGATAGCAAGAAGAAAAAAAATACATTAAAAAAAAATCAAACAAACGTTTAAAAAAAGCAATTAAACATCCCAGTAGAGTGAGATATAGATTTAAAAATGTAGGACTCGGTGAGGAACCCCACAAGTCAGCTATTTAAAAGTGCACTGAAAAAGAGAAGATGGTGAACAGACTGGGTCCAGTTTAAGAAATGTGGCTATCCTTGAATGGAGTACCGGGACTACCTAGACTGGTAAGGCAGTGAACGGAAAGGAGGTGGTGAGACTGCACAGCATGTAGAACTCAGATCCAATAGGTCTAATCCATGTAGTTAATTCCACCGAGGAGGAATCACGTTTTCTTCTTCAACTTGGCAGGGAAAAGTCATCTCTAAAGAGGTTACCATTTTTTTTTTTTTTTACTATAAACGAAACAACTCAGTTATGTGACTGGAGGAGGTTTGAAGCAATCACTAACCAATGGTGAATGCCCCTTGATCTAGTTTCCTCCCACCTTTTAACACAGGGTGGACACCAGGTCTCTCGTGTGGGTTGGGCGGGGGCACCTGTATTCTCCAGGTGTTTCCTGTGTGGCCATAGAGGATACTGAGAGGCTTCCCGAGCAGGGCCTCTCTCCGGCGGACTCTCTTTCAGTCTGCTACAGCAAATGCATCCAAGCGTGGGACGCCAGGCCCCCTGTGATGGGGTGGATTCTGCACCAATGAGGAGGTGACCAAATGATCTGTATTTACAGCATGCCGCCATTCATCACTCATCACAAAGTCAGCTTTACAAGGAGCCCGAACTTGGAAAAAACTCTGAGAAAAAAAGTCTGCTTGTTATGGGACTTTTCTAGACGCCATTAGAACTTTTTATACTGGATAAAAAGTGACATTGTAGTCTTTAATCAAAATCCACCTTTGTAAATAAATATCCGATTTATCTTTTTGTCAGTGCTCCTAATTTACAACTACTAGATTTCCGGTGCACCCCGGAAGCCTAGGGGCGTCTGACTGAAGTTACCGCCTGTGGGGTTTCCATGGGTGCCCACTGTGGCGCACCACCCAGCCAAAGGCAGGTTTGAAAGTGGAGTGCAATGTTACAGTCCCTCCCCTGTGTCTGCAGAGTTACTTTGTGGCTTTGCAGTGCGGAGATACAGCAGTTGCACTTTCAAGAACAACTTTAAAAGCAGTCGTTACACTGTAGCCTGCAGATGGGTGACTGCACCAGAGCGCATCTGCCGTCACAGTGAGCCGAATCCACGCACAGTGTCAGGGCTCCGGAAAAATGGGGTTGAGGCCAAAGCAGAGGAGAGGGCTCGTCTCCAGCGAGGTAAAAAAAAAAAAAAAAGATTCAGATAAATGAAAAGAAATCACGGTCTAGACAGGAGGGCCAGCGAAGATCTTACATTCAAGGATACACAAGGCTACAGAGGGAAGAAATGTAACAAAATGTTTCTCCCTCCCGGGGTGGTGGGGGTAATGCCAGACAGGACAGGCGTTAACGCTGGTAGTGCCCGGAGCGGCAATCTTTGTTGGCACCCGTCCGTCACCCAGCAACCATCTCCCTCTTCACTGATTCCCTCGCTACCACCCTCCAAGGCTGCCCATTATCTCTCCATCCACAGCCCCTCTCTCACAGGGATTTCATCGGTTTCATAGCACTACTAATACTAGTGTACACCACACACATTAAACAGAGACAATGAATTATGAAAGTGTGTAAATCAGTGTATTGGAAGTGTTTATATAAGACAAAGAGGACTACAAGGTGTAGGAGTCACATGCCACCCATATTGGTAGGTGGTATATTTTAAGAATGCTTGGTTTGGAAAAGCACACACTCAGGATTTAAAACAGAACACCCTGGTTGGGGTTAACTCTAAGAACTTGTTTCTACCAAACAAACTCTTTTTTAGCAACATTAGTATAATGAAAAACTAGGGGAGGGGAAACATAACGTCATAACCGATATCTTGCAAGTTGCATGCAGTCCTTTGATGACAGTTCATAGTTCAATGCGCTATATTAGGATTGTAATTTATGAACTGCAAGCAGCAAAAGGATCCCTCTGACAAAAGCAGTACACCACTGATCTAGCTACATAAAATACAATTATGTTATGTGCATGGTAAACATGCTTTGCAGCAGACATATTAGCCCTCTGTGCTACTTTATTATGTGTCAAAACTGCAACTAGACAAACATTCATCTCTCTTTGGCAGGTACATTAATCACCGGAGATATCTTGACATTTTTTATTGCTGCCTGAAAATTGCAGGACACACAAGAAACTCTGCAGCAGGTGTTTTTGAGCCCATAAGATATTTCAAAACACAACAACACAACCACTCACCCCCCATCCCCCACATGAGTTTGGCGCCCAGTACGGTGGCACTGGTTGCACCAGCCCAAGGTAGTCCCTGAGCCTCAGATTAGATATTTTTATGCTGTGGGGGGGACATCATTAAATGTTTGAAGACCACTGGTTTACTGGAAACACGTCTTTGCCAATATAGTGCCTGCTTTGAGACACATCTGGGGCGATACAGAGTCTATAGGAAACACATCTGGCACAATACAAGGCCTACTGGAAAGTCGAAGTTACCAGCTGGGCTGTGAAGTGTGTACTTTCAAAGGACAGATATTAAAAAAAAACTGCAATATTTACAGTCTGTCTAGTACAAAATCTATATATTGGGAGCACTTTCTTTTTATCTCAACATTTTTTGCACCGTTTTTAGCAGCCTATCTTACACTGGGGATAATGCAGGTTTAAAAAAATTATTTACATATTCACAGTGCTTTCTGTCACAGACTGAGACCTCGTATCAATAAACATATACAAGTCACTATTCTCCACTGCACCAACCAGGATTCAAGTGTGTGGCTCTCTGGTCACAGACACTGACCTCTGCCGCGCATTAACTAGTAGAGGTTCCATAATGTACCATGGTGTGTTTCCCACTATTAAACACATTTATTTTACATTTAAGCTGAGCCATATTTTATATTTAGTTTCCCGAAGGTGAAAGACTGGCCAAAGTTACTGAAAATTGTGTTTATTAGCCACACCTTTGATTCTGCCTACACGCTCAATCACCCCGCCTCTTCAACAGTAGCGTATTGAAAGTTTAAGGGCCCCCTGCAATGAACAGTTAGGGCCCCCACTCCAGATTTAATATGGAGTGCTCAGTCCTAAGTACTGTGCTGAGGGGGCCCCCTGCAACTGGGGGGCCCCCTCGCCCTGCGGGGTATGCGGGGGACTCTGTTACGCCCCTGCCCTTCACAAATGGCATCACAGTTCCCATACTTTAGTTCGAGCCTAGCCTCAGCACGCATGCGCTGCTCGCTCTGTGAGGCATGCAGTAGTTGAGTATGCTGTGTAAGCCTCGCCCACTCTCCGCCCTTACTTTTCATTGGCTGGTGTCATTGTCCTTGGTAAATGCTGGCTTCCGATTCATTATGAGGCTTGTTAGTCCCTCCTTGTTACCACCTTGTCTCCATTTATTACCGCCCATGAGGACTCGATCTTTTATTGTGTCCTAACTCAGAAGCTTTCATTACCAGTTCGGAGAACTATTTACTTCATTAAGGGACACAGCATGCACATTGTGACAGCTTTGGTAATGGTGTCCGCTTCCTAACCTAATTTGCATTTAGTTTTCTTTTTTTTTAATTTCAAACTTTAATATGGAGTGCGGTGCCCGCTTCAGTGACACCCCGCTCAGCTTATTATTATTTTTTTAAATGTAATACAGTGCACAGTGTGCAGCACACTCTTCAGGGACACCGTGCTCAGTTTATTTTATTCTTTTTAAAATGTAGTACCGAGTGCAGCGCCCGCTTCAGGGACACCGCACTCGGGTTCATTTTTTATTTTTTAATTAAGTTTAGTCATGAGCGCGGCGCCCACTTCAGGAACACCACGCTCTTTTTATTTTTTTTTACTCTAATGAGCACGGTGCCCGCTTCACGGACACCGTGATCTGCAGTGCAATAGGATAGGTGCTGCTTTTTAGGTCTCGCCTGACGTATCAGAGCATGCGATGCTCGCCTTGGAGAGACCTATAGTCGTCGGATTGGTGGCTAAAGAGGGATAGGGATGCGCACTCTCAGGGCGCCCCGACAGGCCATGTGCATGCTCACAGCGTCTCTTTCAGACAGCCGATGTGCACGCTCATGGTATCTCTTCCAGCTAGCGCCCGGACAGCCGATGTGCACGCACTCGGCGTCTCTTTCAGACAGCCGATGTGCACGCTCATGGCATCTCTTCCAGCTAGCGCCCGGACAGGCCATGTGCACGCTCACGGTGTCAGTTTCAGACAGCCAATGTGCACGCTCATGGCATCTCTTCCAGCTAGTGCCTGGACAGCCCATGTGCACTCTCACAGCGTCTCTTTCAGACAGCCGATGTGCATGCTCATGTTATGTGCGTGATGCGCGGTCCGTCCCCTCCCGTTCTGCGTCCGGACTGTGGCACTTCTTGTGTCAAACAACTCTCCCCCCCGGGACTTTGAGTGCATTTGACTCTTTCTATACTATTTCAATAGAACCACCAGTTCGTAAATAACCAGGTCGCCACCTTTTCATGTGTTTGCGAATTGGGACACTCAAAGTACAAATGGGTAGAGAAATAAGTAAAACTAGAAAACACAAATACAAAAATTACGTCGAAAGGTATACATTTTTGCCATTGTAGGCAATTTAATGTATCAGTTTTATTATCTGCTCTTGTAGTACCTTGTTACAGTTTCGCAATATTTTCAGAGCTAACAATACTATCTGAAAGATATTTGCATTCTCACACTATTTCCGTAGTCAATCTTTACTTAAGACATATTCCAAGATGGCCGCCTTGTCGCCATAGACAGAGGTGTCATTTATGCTGGAACCCGCTGACAGAGGTAGTACTTCACAGTTGCGCACTGCCCGGAATGGTTGATTTCGATCCATGGTTTTAGTGCGTGTATTCTAACTGCGGTGACAGCAAAAATGTCTGAGGTTTGTGAAGAGGCACTGCTGGAAGCGCTACAGGCTTGGTGTTTGCAGGGACTAACACAAGGTGAGCAACTGATACTTTCCTTAAGATATGTGAAGGGTTGTTCGTACTGGTTGTCTTTAAGAAAAGATGCTCAAAGATTTTGCATCCTTTGAAGGGACTTATGTTTCTGGCATCCTCTCTTTCGGCACACGGTGTCAGCCAACTTCTAGTGGGCTCACTGTCGCCCATGTTGTCTGCCAGTCTCTCATGGCATAAGGTGGATGTCCTGGTTTAAATGGCACTGTGATCTTCCTACTTGTGGTTGCATGGGCGTAGAGTGTTTGAGAGGATATGGATGGAGGCTGTCCGCTTCTTGTGGAAGACAGAAAGTTTGACAAAGTCGGGGCCCTGGTCTTCTAGGCACTGCTATAGCACAGTAGGTCTGCAACCTCTTGTTGCACATGGAGATCCGGCAGCTTTTCATGGGATTCAGTTGTGTTTGGGCTTCCTATGATGCACAGCTGTCTAGCTCTCTCCATGGAGAGCAGGGGGTCGATCAGTGTCAAACTGCTGGGGTGTTGCCGGGAATGGATGTGGTGGGGAGTGTGTCCATTATGGCTAAGCTTATACAGAGTTCTGTTTGCGTTCCTGCTCTCTCTTCCGTGCCAAGTTAGGAGGATCTCCAAACACGGCGGACAGGCCGGCGGACCTCTCACCATACTCTAAATAATGCTGCAAGCCTCTCATGCAGCTGGGAGGCTACACATTCTAAAATGGCTGCAGATCAGAGCAGGCCATCACCGATCATTATTCGAGTGAGATAAACTCTTCAACAGGTGCACTTGTGAAACATGCCAATTTCGTGTGACATACGGAGACATCACGGCAAATTAGCACGTTTGTAGTTGTGACATCCATGCCAAGCAGGAGGCAGACGTGGCTCAAACAGGGATGTGTTGGGGCAGTCCAGTGTTCCTCGTACTTCACCTATGGGAACCATTGTACAGAAATATATGGCAAGTTTTATTGCCACTGCTAACACAGTAGGCAATAGCTGTGCTGATACATATTTTTATAGCAGTGTAACCTGCCCCATGGTGCTTCAAGCTGGATAAGTAGGTCATTTATCTGCGCTAACTCATTGTTCAAGGCAGTCAGGCACTTGAGCATTAATTTCTCAGTAGAATTGAGATGTGCTTGCATATTATCACATATTAATACATTCTCTATTCTGGATAATTCACATGAATGGGGAAGGGACGCTCCCTTACTAGACAGAACAGTAGCAAAAGCACTGCGCATGATCTTCAGCCTTCCAAGGTATGCCTCGCCTGCCCAAATGAGATTAGAGTTCGGGTTACAAAAAGAAGAGCTGGCACGCAAGGGAGCCTACATAAAACTCTGGCATAAAGTAAGCAGGGGGGACCCGAAGACCCTAAACGGTCTCCTGTGGAAGGAGCTTCAAAATAAAGAAACATGCCCGGCAAGGCGGTACTTGGAAGCAGCCATTGAGGACCTTGGCTTACAGCAACTTTGGGAACTTTCAGGCTCCACAGCGCTCTTCAAAAAGGTGGTCAATAAAATAGTACGGAAGGAATCATTGCTGCAGGACAAAGCTGCCCTAATAGAACGGGCTTATGGCTGGCTCACAGTTCAATCATACAATATGCCTTTGCCTCAAACCTATCTGCAGATAGGATTAACTAAAAAAACAAAAGAGAAATTCTTGAAATATCGCCTAGGTCTACTGCCGTCAGCGGCTCACCTACCTCCTTGGTTACGGCCACATCTACCTATAACATGCCGACTCTGCGGGATTGGCAAGGAAAATATAGTTCATCTGATCTCTACCTGCAACAAGCTCACCCAAGATCACCGTGTCCTCCTGCGACCACTTTTCAACATCCGTAACATACAGACCTGCAGGCAAGAGGCGCTAGCCTGCTTCAAAGGAGATGACATCCAACTGAGTTGCCGAATGGTAACATTTCTTGAAACAGCTGAGGCCCGCTTCAAAATTTTTTGAAGGAACGAACAATTCAAGTAGCACTGTAAAGGGCCATAATGAAGAGCTAAATGGTACCTCAGAAGCCCATCCTCCAGAGTGACACTGTTTGCCCTCCCTTACACTGTCTAGTACTGATTGGTAATAGGGCTCCCCCGAACTGTTATCATAATTTAACTATCCTATCCTCCTCCTTGGCATCTCTTTTATTTTATTTTTTTATCTTCCCTTGGCAGGCAAGGAGGAATAATCTATTCCTTAACTTTTTATTTTTTATTTTTCTGCTTTTAGGATAAATAGGCTGTCTAACATGATGTTAAGCTTCTTTTAATTCTGCTGCTGCTACCTCACTAAGGAATCCTGTGTCTTGCCGTAAGGACAGAATCTCTGTTTTAACACGCTAAAATTTGATTTATGTTTTACTGAATCCTTTTTGATTTATATTGTAAAGGTTTTAAATAACCATGCACAATAAGTACTATTATTATTATTATTATTATTATTATTATTATTATTATTATTACCATTGACCTATGGGAACCATTGTACAGAAATATATGGCAAGTTTTATTGCCACTGCCAACACAGTAGGCAATAGCTGTGCTGATACATATTTTTATAGCAGTGTAACCTGCCCCATGGTGCTTCAAGCTGGATAAGTAGGTCATTTATCTGCGCTAACTCATTGTTCAAGGCAGTCAGGCACTTGAGCATTCATTTCTCAGTGGAATTGAGATGTGCTTACATATTATCACATATTAATACATTCTCTATTCTGGATAATTCACATAAATGGAGAAGAGATGCTTCTAACTGGTGTCCATGTAATTACAGTAGTATCAAGGGCATAACTTATTCTCTTCTACTTATTCTCATGCGTGATCACCATTTAAAACAAGCATTAAAAATGCAATAGGTCTCGCGTTTCATTAAGTTAAAGCCATTTGCTTTGCTATACAATACCATTAGCAAAGCAAATTGCTTTAACTTAATCAAAGGCAAGACCTATTGCACTTTCAATGCTAGTTGGTATTGTCAATGACAATGCCTTTTAATTTTGATAAAAGGCATTACCATTTACAATGCCAATAGGTCCAAAACTCGCAATTGTGAAACCTATAGCATTGTAAAGACTTGTTTTTAATGCACTTCGACCAAGGCTGCTGCCAGGTGATATTGCACTCTTCATATCTGCATCTCACCCAATCAGAAAACAAGCGACGTCAAAAATCAGCCAACAGTGTTATTTGTGACCTACATTGTCCACATGGTAAGGTATCAAGAAAATCAGAGCCCGAGTCGGGGTACCACTTGGGTCTATGGCGTCCCCCCACTTATTTTACTGGGAGCTCGATAACTGGAGGAAATGGAGCCACACATTCACTCTTTGGCCTCTCTGGGGCGAGATCCGAGCCCATTCAGAACGCTACTCACGCGCTGGCTTGTCTGATGCAATCGCATCTAAGGGGTGAGCGAGGGGAGGCAATACCTCTGATGGTGCAAGCCACCTTTCGTGACATCACTTCCTGTTGTGACGTTAGCGTCCCCCCACTTCTTTTTTTAGGACTTGTGCCCTGAAGAAAACCCACATACTTACTGTACTGGCGGCGCCACCTGGCCCGTCCACTCACGCATGCATACGACCTGAGGGCGGGGCAGCACTCGGGTATAGATAAATGGGCTCGAGACCGCTCGTGGTCTTCGGCCCCTAGAGCATAGACAGTCTCCGTGTCAGTTTGTGTGTGCAGTGTATGTAGACCCCACTCTGTGGCGTAGGTCATTCCTGCCCCAGGCCCCTCACCACATTGGCGACGAGGCGGGTACGTTGCCCACGCCTCCCCCCCCCCCCGCAGACACACCTGCTGGGTCCCGCGGTGCTGCCGGCGCCGCGCTCGCGCTGCCTGCGCTGGAGCCCGCGGCCGGCGCTGTCTTCCCTCGGGGTGCCGCCCCGCAGTGCTGCTGTGTCCCGGCCCTGTCGGAGGTCGGTGGAGGTCGCGCGCCTGAGGTGAGGAGAGCACGCTGTGGCTGGGAAACCCTTGTGGGGAAGGGCCTGCGCCGTCACACCCCCAGCCGCCACCAGGCAGGAGAGCGCGTGGGAGGGACATCGATTGCAGCGCTCTGGGGAGGGACTGGCTCGGCCCTCGCAGCGCGCCTGCCGAAGACCACGCATCTTGCGGAGGCGGGACGGCGGCCCTATCAACACTCACGCATTTTGCGGAGCTCTATTTTGGCCGTTTGTGGTGGCAGAAGCACGCCCAGCAGCACCTACGGTGGCTACTAGGGGCCCACAACCATTGGTAGTGAGGGGAGTGCACCTCTGCACAACAGCTGCTCAGCCAGAAGGCGCAGGACTATCACCACGCTCCCGCCACAGGGCCCTAAAGGTCATCACCGTCGCCCTAGTGCCAGCAGCCGGCCCTCGTGCCGAAGATGAGCATTCAAGCAACGGGAGGAGCGGCTGCCACTGGTCCGGACAGGCGTTCGCCCACCCCTCCACCTGTGGTACCGCCAAATGCTGGCCAGGTGCAAGCTGGTCCGCCACCTCCAGTCCCTACGAGGAACACTGCGACCACCGCCACCACCGCGCCAGGCCATGCCATGGCGGCCCCAATTCCGCCCTTCAGTGAGCTGGCCGAGCCGACCACTGCAGCCGCACGATGGCGTTTGTGGCTTGGACGCCTGGAACACTACTTCGTAGGTGTCAGGGAGACCGACAGCAAGGTCAAGCGCTCACTTCTAATGTGTTATGGAGGTGACAAATTATATGAACTGTTTGAGACGCTACCGGACCGGGGAGACAGCAACGACTATGCGGCGGCAATCACGGCCCTCAACCGCCATTTAGACCCCCGCGCAAACCCGGATTTTGAATGGTTTAAACTGCGCCAGGTGGAAGGAGAATCGATCAATGTCTTCTACGCGAGACTGCGCAAGCTCACGACATCGTGTGAACTACCGGATAGAGCGCTGGAGATCAGAGCTCAGCTCATACAAGGTTGCAGGTCGGTTCAACTATGTCGTCTAATCCTACGTCAGCCACGCATCAGCCTGGAGGAGATCCTCGTATTGGCCCGGTCGCATGAACTCTCTAACGCTAGAGCAGAAGCGATGCATGCCGCACTCGACGGTCCCACGATACCGGTGAAGCACGTGGCGATCAAGGAGGAACACGTGGATGTGGTGCGGAAGCGGCCTCCGCAGTCCGCGCAAAGACACCAGCAGGCGGCCACGTCGCGATCCATGTGCGGTAACTGTGGGATGGAACATCCGTCGGGCGGACGGTGTTTTGCTCGAGGAAAGTCGTGCTCCAACTGTGGGAAAATGAACCACTTCGCTAAAGTCTGCCGCAGCAGTCGCCGTGCCGGCCCCAGTGGTAGGTCAGCTGCCCAGGGCGTGCGTCAACTCTCTCTCGAAGATCCCGGGCCATGTGGCGACGCCCACCAGACTGCATTCAGGTTGGAGGAAGACGACGACGATGTGTTCTTCGTCTCCTTCGTGGGGAGAGATGGGTCGAGAAAAAGGCTGCCACCGATGTGTGAAGTGGACATTTCAGGGTCCCCGGTGAAGGCTTTGATCGATACGGGGGCTTCAGTGAACGTAATGGACAGCATACAATACGAGCAACTTCACCCTCGGCCACTGCTGTTGCCCTCAAAAGCAAGAATATACACATACAACAGTGATGAACCTCTACCCTTACGAGGGGTCATTGACGTGATGGTGTCATGCAACGACCAGACGGTGAACACAAAATTTCATGTGACAGGGGGCAGATGGGGCACGCTACTCAGCTGCCACACCGCGAAGGACCTCCAGCTGGTATTTTTTGCCAACCAAGTACATGAACGGCATGCAGATGCCCTGCTAAGAGACTTTCCGACGCTATTCCAAGGCCTGGGTCGCCTGAAGGGGAAGGTGTTCAAGTTGCACATTGACCACACAGTACGACCAACGGCACTACGGCACCGGAGGGTACCGTTCCACCTGCGGCCGCAGGTGGAGGAGGAGCTCATCAAACTTAAAAAGCTGGGGGTAATCGAAAAAGTGTCAGGATCCACTCCATGGGTTTCACCCCTTGTGGTTGCACCCAAGCCCAAGCAACCAGGTGCAATAAGGCTGTGCGTGGACATGCGTCTCCCAAACAAGGCAATCAAAAGAGAACGTCATCTAACACCAACGATGGACGACATTGTGGCTGATTTAAATGGGGCCAAATGGTTCTCTAAGTTGGATTTGAACGCAGGCTACCATCAGCTGGAGCTCCACCCAGACAGCCGGAACATCACAACATTCTCTACCCATGTTGGCCTCCGCAGGATCATACGATTAAGCTTTGGTGTCTCCTCGGCCGTGGAGGTATTCCAAAACGCGATCAGAGAGACATTATCGGGAATGCCTGGAGTCATCAATCTAAGTGATGACATTCTGGTCTTCTCAAAGACTTTGGAAGAACATCATGGACACCTCAGATTCGCGCTCCAACACCTAGCAGATCATGAACTAACGCTCCACCGCTAGAAATGCTCATTCTACAATGAGTCAGTCAAATTCTTCGGATTCATCTTTTCTCGCGACGGCCTGAGAGTAGACCCTAAGAAAGCGGAGGCCATACGCTCGGAGCCCAAACCGACATCAGCAACGGAAGTCCGCAGTTTCCTAGGGATGGCCACCTATTGTGGTCGGTTTATCCCCAATCTGGCGTCCCTATCGGAACCATTGCGGGTGCTTACCAAATCCGGACAACCATGGGCATAGTGGGCAAAAGAGGATGAGGCGTTCAATGCGGTAAAAGAGGCCCTGATCGACGACAAAGTCATGGCGTACTTCCGTTCGCATCGTCAAACGGAGGTTGTCGTGGATGCCAGCCCGGTGGGGCTAGGGGCGGTCCTACTCCAGAAGACCGAGGATCACTCATGGGTGCCCACGGCCTACGCCAGCCGCGCACTGACGGCCACTGAAATGCGATACGCACAGATTGAAAGAGAGGCGCTCGCTATCAAGTGAGCATGTCAGTATTTTCATCTCTACCTTTTTGGACACGAGTTCACAGTGGTGACAGACCACAAACCACTGGTCCCACTGTTTGCGGGAACAGCCAGACTTGCGCCGCCCAGGATTGAACGGTGGGCCGTTCAGCTTCAGAAGTACCGATTTGACGTCATCTTTCGGCCTGGAGCGGACAACCCAGCGGATTTTCTCTCAAGACACCCGGGTCATGCGCCGTAACGCCGGAACAAGACGACCTAGAAGAGTTGGAAGAATTTGTGAGGGTCCTGTCCCAGGAGGCTTGCCCTAAAGCCTTCACGCTGGAAGAGATTGGTGTGGCCACCGACCAAGATGAGTGCCTGAAATGGGTGAAACGCACCCTGGAGGACCGTAGCTGGACACATTTCCTACACGGATCCAGTGCCCTCACAGCGGAGTAACAGGCTTTTCGCCAACATATGTGGCGTGCACAAAGCGAACTAAGCACAGGACCCCATGGGGTAGTGTTGCGAGGGACCACCATTGTCATCCCGTCATGCCTGCAGAGGGAGGTGGTGCGCCTGGCTCATCAAGGACATCAAGGCATTGCGAAAACAAAAGCTCGACTGCGGGGAAGGGTGTGGTTCCCTGGCATGGACAGCGCAGTGGAAGAGGAGATTTGAAATTGCCACTCATGTGTCATCTCCGGCCAGGAGCATGCGCCACACCCCGTCATCACGGAAGACGCATGCAACATCCTGTGGTCTAAAATAAGCACCGACTTCGGGTCATTCCCAGATGGGCGCCAGGCAATGGTGCTGATTGACTCATGCTCAAAGTTCCCAGTGGTAGAAGTGATTCCATCCACCGCGTTCAGCCACGTCAAGCCAGCCCTAGATCGCGCGTTTGCCATGCTAGGATTCCCAGAGGAATGAGGTCGGACAATGGACCACCGTTCCAGGGCTCTGAGTTTCATGCATACCTAACCTGGCGAGGCATACATCACAGGAGGATCACACATCAATGGCCTTAAGCCAATGGCGAGGTCGAACGGTTCATGAGGACAATGAACAGGGCTCTAAGAATCGGCATGGAGAAAGGGGAAGTAGCAGAGGAGTGCCGCAATTCCTGAACGCCTACAGGCAAACACCACACTGCACCACCAAGTGTGCCCCGGCGCACGTCATGTTTAGGAGACCCCCGCGAGATTGCATACCAGTGAGCCCAGTATGGCAAGCCCCAGAACTAGATCACGAGGAGGCAACCCAAGAGAGGAGACGTTGCACAAACGAGAGGGCGATTCGATCGAGGAAAGCTGGAGTCAGGCCTCTCGCGGTGGGAGACCGCGTGGTCCTCAAGACTCGCCACCATCAGTGGAAGTACCAGACACCATTTGAACCAGACATGGGAAATCGTGAACATACACGGCACCATGGTTTCCGTAGCCCGAGGCACACGAGTGGTGACAAGGAATATATCCTGGTTCAAGAAAGTGTCTGAGGAGGAAGGAACCCAAGAACAGGAGTTGGAAGACATGGAGACAACGGAGGATCGGCCGATCACTCCCAAGGCGGCCGCCAGCCCTCGGGATAGAGAAACTTCACCAGTCCGAGGAGAGACCAGTTCTAGTTCTAGTGAGCCACAACCAAACCTCGAGAGAGGCGAAACAGCACGCGCAAGTGAACCCAGGGCTGAGGGACAGCGAAGCCAAAGGTACAACCTACGACCAAACCCGACTCCCAGTCAGCGGCTCCAGGGCTATGCCTGGGGGATACACCGTGCAAAGAACTGTAAATAAGACTGGACTATTCATCTGTGAGTTTGGAGGGATGTACTGGCGGCGCTACCCGGCCCGTCCACTCATGCACGCACGCACGCATACGACCTGAGGGGGGGCAGCCCTCGGGAACAAATAAATGGGCACGAGACCGCTCGTGGTCTTCGGCCCCTAGAGCATAGACAGTCTCCGTGTCAGTTTGTGTGTGCAGTGTATGTAGGCCCCACTTTGTGTCGTAGGTCATTCTTGCCCCAGGCCCCTCACCACACTTACTTACACACACACTCTGAGGGTACAAGAAAGACTTGCACACTAAAGAGAAAGAAAATCTCAGCGGGGAGGGGGGGGGGGGGGTCTCCCAGATATACAGAGGCAGAAAAACACACGTGTACGTCACCACATGAGACACAGCTCATAAAACAACACTACCCACAACACAAGCCGGAAACTGCAGTGGCCTCTGTTGTAATCTTTGGACTGCTTTACGCGTCCCGTGTGTTTGTTTACATTGGCAACACCTCTCTGACATGGGATGAGTCACACCAATAAAGTATTTTTGGCTGGCCTGCATGGTTTTAGCAGTGCGCGCGGCAGATTAGGAGCGAAAACCTGCAGGGAGTACAGCGAGGGGGGTTCTCTCCCCGCACGGTGGATAGTACCTCAGGGCCTGCGTGCAAACTGTCCCAGCCTCGCAGGAAGCACGGAAGGGACTCCGTGTTCCCTGCTCTTCCGGCCCCAGCTCTGCAGGAAGTACAGTAGAAGTGCAGGGCCCCTCGCCCAGCTCTGCAGGGAGTCATGACAGGAGCACAGCCCTGCATTCGATTCCACAGCCATGCAGGGGCTGCAAGAAGTGTTTATATGCGGAGAGTACACCATAGACTGCAAACAATCGAGGGTGCAGAGCGGAGAGCACAGTAGGGGACTCTAGGCATTGCAACTGCTCCTGTGGCCCATAGGGTGACAATAGCAGGGACAGGGTTGTGCCCCAGCTGAATGATGAGAAAGGGTCAACCCCTCCAATATTGGCACCCCGCGCCATGAAGCACTTGCAAGTGACGTCACATCCGCGGTGGCGTAGAAGGGAAACCATGACGACGCTGGCCGCGGTGCCGCCGCCCAGCCCTGCGGCGAGATAAGCAGCGGGCCGCAGTCACTTCTTCCAGCCCTGCACGGCCATGTAAGGAGCGCAGAGCTCTCTCGGCGGGAACTTTCCACAGCCCTTTCTCTCCCACTTGACTCCGATGCCACTGGCAGACTCAGAGGAAAGGAGGATGCTGCTGGACGCTCTTCCTGTGTTTGTTCCGCAGTTCTTGCTCGTCTCTCTTATGTTCCCATAACTATCTTGCCCTTGTTGCGCTCTCATACCCACGTCCTTCTTCTCCCGCTGCCTCTCGTGCTCTTCCTTCCTGCTGTGCCCTCGGTCTCTCCGTAGTGAGCAGCTCTTGCTTGTCCTGCCCCCCCCTCACCAGGAGCTCGGGATTCTCTGTTTCCAACCCTCTCATCCTACAGTGCCTTCTTTGCCCGTCTTCCAGTCTCTAAACTTCAACTTTTCTCTTGTATCTGCTCAAGCCCTCTTGCTCCAAGGTGGATCCCTTTTTAAAATTCAGTTTATATTCCACGGTGAGAGCCCTGGGGCAGCATCTGCAGCCTGCACTGGGCCTGGAAGAACTTGAGGCTCAGAAAGCCACGCTGCCCAAACATTGGGCGGAAACACTCCCAGGACTTCCTGTTTCCGCTCCCTCAGCCAGTTACCTTTGACTGGGTCATTTGGCTTCTGGAAAGGGACTTATCCAACTATCCAACTTCCATCAGCTTCTTCATGGTGGTAATAGTTTTCTGTGCCCAGATGAGGGGCGGCAGTGGACCCCAAGCAGTGAGCGATATCCAGAACAAGAAGAAGGTCCAGCTAAGTTCCTCGCTGAATCTTCATCTTGCAAGGCGCTAGCCCTGTCTTCTTAATGGTGCGTCCTGCTTGGCCCTTTTAGAACTTTTCCTCTAGCCCACTGCTCCTGGAATTAGTTTTCAAAACATGTAAACCGTAGCATGTGATTGTATAGGTCGGTGAACGGGGCTTTTGTCGCCCACTTTTCCAAGTGATCTGTCATCTTCATAGGTTATTCTGCCTAAGGAACCCGCCTCTATTTTCATGCTGTACCGCTCTGGCTCAACCCCTGTAGTTGTATCGTTACCATCTGATCGCCTTCCCTCCGACAACAACAAAAATTTATATTTGAAAGGCATTTCATCTATTAATCTATTCCTGCAGCACTGCCGCTTCTATGAACTTGCCAGGATTAGTAGGCGGCTGCTTCCTCAAACTTTGCCCGGGGACTTGGAAATCAGCGTATCCACTCCCTGGCTCATGAGGGAGCGGTGTGTCTCTTTTTACCAGTTTGGGTTATGGCTGTGGATAGGAAGGGATTATTAGTATTGTGTTAAAACCAGTTCCCAGGGTCAGAAGCAGCTCTTGCTCCCTTTACCCCATGAGCTCATGTTGAATCCACCCTGCTGGGTGTGAGCCCGGTGTGCTGCTGGGAAGCGGGGTGGGGGATTCGCATGCTCAATGCTTGATCTGAACCTCCCTCTGTTAAGGAACTGTCTGGATAGGTATTCCAAGAAGTAAGGCATGTGTTTCCCTGTACAGCAACCGCACACTTATGCAGAGGATGCCATTGATTGAGGGTAAAGCTAGTACGAATACAACAGAAGGCTGAGACTGGTACCATAGTCTATACTCGCTCATGCTATACGTCAGATCTGTTTATTATGAAACATTTTGACATAAGTAATAGTCCAGGCTTATTATGAAAAATGTGTGTTAAAGTCAATATGCCTTTTAGGGTGGAGAATGAACACCCTTTGTTACAGCATGTCGAAGGTATTATGTTACATGTAATAACACAGATTTCCACAGTAGGCAAGGTATTATTGTACTGGTTAATCCCTGTGAGAAAAACTCAAGGTTGAAGATTTCTAATGTGCTGATCCCCAATAACCTATTTGCGAACTCCAATATTTCATATATTTGCAATTTTATGATGATAGGCCCGGTTTGTTTTGTGGGAAAATGATGATCAGTGTGGTACGCCAGAGTTCAGTATAGTGAGAAGCCAATGATCAAGGCCTTGGTTCTTTGGGAAGGTTCTGTCTGGTGCAATAGATTTAATTTGTTAATGAAAGGTGAAGACAAATGTAGAAGTGTTGATGTATTAATTGTGCACATCACATGTTAAAGCCAATAGGCTACAGCCTAATATTTCAGTGCATGGAATCGTCTCACAGAGTACCGCATTGGTAGCAGAAAATTATTAAATTACCTTGAATCTTACAAATTACCGTATTAAGTAGGGCTTTGGTGCCGGCAACCTCCTCTTGACAAACCTGGGAGGTACAAGATGTGCACTGTGATAATCCTTGCTAGGCCTTTTTAAAAGGGGTTGTGCATTGTTCCGCCAAACATAAATGTGTACATATTTGTAATTGTTCGACTGATTGCCTTAAGGTTGCCTTGATGGAAAGGCTAAGCTCAGTACAGAAGGTCTGAGGTGGTATTGTGATAAACCAATAATTAAGGTTATAGATTTGATTGGTTCATCAGAAAACGTTCTTTCACAAACCATATGCCAGATCTGCTTATAATGAAAGCTAACAAAGGGAGTATGCATAATTTATTATTTTCATGAAAAGCGTACGTAAAAGGCAATAGGCCCGTTAGGGTGGATTGCTAACACGCCACATTTAAGGCCTCTGCCAGATATTTATTTACATGGGTGTTCACAGATTCCACAGTACGCAAGGGTGTGTGTCTTGTTCACCCCCAGCTGACCATGGGTGTAGAAGATTATGCATGGGACAGTGGGTCAACACTTTTTAACCAATGGCTCGGTAGCCGTGCATGTGTCAGCTTTTTGCCTGATAACATGTGCACATCTATCTGACAAGGAGTGCACTTCTGTTCGAAGGCTGGTGGGCCATAGGTTTAGTTTTCAATTTTTCTCTTTATAGGTTACCATAGATTTATTCCAAACTTGAATTGGGGAAAACTAAGCTGTGTTCCACAATTCAGTAATACCAATTAGAGGCTCTAACTGCGGACAAAAATGTACTCAGGTCTGCGGGCTTATACCAATGCATTGATATTTTCAGGCTTAAATGTGGCATTATATGGAGATTTAATAGAGACCAACAAGCAAAATCACATTGTGAAGTAAATTTTAAAAATGCTGCAATTTGAGTTGATTGTTTTGTTTCCATTGTATTGCAAAATGCTACATATAGAGCTGCAACCCTATAACCGTGATAAGGTTTTGCACACAGGTATGAACCGTTTTGACTCTGGCCTTGGCGCTACACCTATTGAAAATGTTGAGGACCGCTAATATAAAAGAGTTCCACACACACACACACTAGTATCTGCAGAAGATAATTATTACTATTACTAAAAATAAATGTATTTTGAGAAAATTGTTGATACTCTGAAAAATAATGAGAAAGGTACTCCAAATTTTGCAAGACTCATTATGTATATAAATATACACAAACAATCTTGTTGAGGGTGCCAACCTATGAGCTACACCTCGCACAAGTCATCTAAAATCTGAAGTTCCCAAGTCCAAGCCAGGGAAAAGTCACTGTCACCCTTAACTGCTGACCTGTTATCTTGTTGATCAGTTGACTGGGTCCAGAGGATTATGCAGCAGCAGCAGCACCATTAGAGATACCCTTAGGTTTTTAGCAAGTACATTGTCTTGACTGGCTGATGTCATATGCTCTCCAAAACTAGTGACCAGTCTGTAAGCCTTTAATCCAGGTAGGTACCCAATGGAGGTTTAGGTGGCTGCAATGCATAGTTACATGTCGCACAGCTGAACAAGTTTGCTCCATCGATTTACTGCACATTCCTTAATGAACCCAAGCATGGGATACCTGAACATGTATTGCTTTGAAATCTCATTTGTTTTTTTTATATGTTTTTTTATGACCACCTGTGCTCATAAGCTGACTGAGAAGCAAAAAATTCACTGGAGGGGTGGGGGGGGGGGCTGGGGAATCTAGGAGTGGGGTAAAGGGCAGCAGGGTAACTCTCTGGTAGCAATGGAATGAAAGCTGCCGAAACCTTGATTTAAAAAGGTGTTAATGAGCCTACAAGTGCTCTGTTAATACTGTTAAATCCATATGGCGTATCAAAAAGTTTTACTGTTTTGAATGGCGACATGAAAGGGACAGTGCTCAGTATTCCCACATGTGAGGTTGGAGAATGGAGTTCAATTCCCTATGGAGTAAAACAGATCTACAGTGCATGAATACATTAGCCCCGGGAGCTTTGTCTTGACTATGCAACCTGGATAGTTAGTTTAGCCCTATAGTAATGATTGTTCTTTTAAGCTGCAGGCTGGGCTCCCGCACCATGAGAGTGGCATTGGTGTGAAGATGGAACTTGGAAAAAACACAGTTTTAGAATGACAGAGGGAGATAACCAATCAGAGGAAAGCCTTGCCAGAGCCCCCTAGCAGTCAAGGCTGTGGGTCCCACCCACAAGGCCTCTGCTAGAATGTGTATTCAAAAGCCAGTGCTGAGGGTCACATGGAGAAATCTGGTGCTTGATTAGTAAAAGAATGAGTGCCGTTGCCCAGGGCGCGGCTCAAAATCCCACAACTGTTGCAATTAAATGTGGATGAGCCGAAGACCATGGCTGTGTACTCTTAAATCCACCTCATGCCTCTTTAATTCACTATTAGACACTTCCTGCCCTTTTATCTGACTCTTCCTGAACCCTGCTTTCACACTTTAACACGTTTGTTGTGCCTTTCTCTTCCTATCTTTCCACTTTGTGTGTTTTTTATCTCTTCCTGTTGGGAAATGTCCGAAGCAGAAAAATATGAGCCAGAGGCCCCCATTAGCAATCACCGGCACAAATTAAGCACTGAAGAAATCGGTTCTAGGGGGGGGAGCCATCTGTACTGACCCACCCTGATCATGCGTACATCCACTGGTATATTTTCCCAAGCCCGGACAAGCATGCCACCATTCCCTAATTCAGTAACAATGGTTATGAAGAAAGGATTTAATGAGCATGACAAATACCCCAAAAAATGGATGTCCTTGAACTATCAGAAAACGAGGGGGCAAGAAAGGGCAAAAGAGGGAAGAAACAGCATGATCACATGAATCAAGAGTTAGAACAGGGGAGTTTTCTTTTTCAATTCCTGAATGTGGGTGGGAGCAGCAGATTGTAAACTTAAGACCAATGGGGAGCCCATCCTAGTCTGGTTGACAGTAAGAGAGCGAGCAACCCTCAATGTACATCATGTTGATACAGTGGTCTCAACTAGCTTGCCGGAGAAGGGGTGCAGGGAATACATTGGAACATATGACTCATATTTAGTCCTCAAATAAGCTGAGCCTGAGTTGTTGATGGTTCTTTGTGTGCAAAGCACAGTCTTAAAAACTGTGTGCTTCTTGACAGGGAGCCAATGCAAATCTGCAAGAGTAGAAGAGGTGAAGTGTTCATTGCATCTGCAGGGAATCTCTATAGTAGACAAAGGAACTCTGATCTAGAGCTGCAGCGCCATGTATTCTGCCGCTCATGGCGGAGAGGCAGAATGAGAATGAAAATCAAGAAGGGCTGGGGGAAAACAAAGGAATCGCTTATGCAGGGGCGGAGCTTGGTCAGTAAGATTGTGGGGCGGGGGGGGGGGGGGTGGGGTGGGGCTTCACATTTCCCAAAAATCACGCTGGTATATAGTTTTGAATTACATTATATGACAAGCCTGGCGCATTAAAAAGGCTGAAGGGGCAGTGGAAAGGGAGACGAAAGCGGATTGGTGGGGGTACAGAATGAGAGAAAACAATATTTTGTAAAATAATCAATTTATTTTAGCACTTTCAAAAGTGATGAGAGAGTATGTGTGTGCGTATTTGTCAGTGTGTGCATGCAAAAATTCCAGGTGAAATCTGACAAACAGCTCACCATACCCGACTGAAAGCACCTGTTCCCAACTTTTCATCAGAGAATACATTAGGGGGTATAACACCCCCAAACACCCCCGAACCCCGAACCTATGCCCCTGTGCTTAAGAGAGAACAGGTAAGATAACAACGGCCCATTACAACCCTCATGGTGCTCAAGAGGGGGTTTCATGATCTATGAAAGCAAAACATTATATTTCCAGAGGCTCTCGGCAGCAGCAAGCAGGCGGTAGAGAGCAACAGCCCAGTTAAAAAAAATACCAGATCCATAAATCAAGAAGGCAAAACTATTCGGTTTCATTACAAGTGAACTGTCCATTGGTCAGATATGTTCATAATACTGCACACATATTTGTCGAATAGACTGACACGGACACACACTTCTACTGCCAGGAGCACAATCGCTGCTCGACAAATGCACACTACATCTCATCCATACTCACCGCCACCATTGCACATATGTGCATCATCATGACAGAGAATAGCAGTTTACACATGGAGACGTCACATACATTGACACCGTCACTCACACTAAACCTGCGGAAAACAGCATGGTTGTGTGGTCTTTGAATTGTTAACGTGACCTCTGCCTGGCAGACATCTTACTTTCCTTCTTCAGTCCTCAAGCAGCAGGCAAGACATTGCAGCTGTTATGGGATTTTACATAGAGCTTCATCACCATTTCCAATAGCAACTAAGCGCTTATCAGGTAAATGGTATTGTAGTGATGGTCCAGTCCAACAGAATGGAGTTCCATGGGGGAATAGGTCATAATCCCCTTAACCTCTAAACATGTCAGGGGGTTTGTAATCTTAGTTCAGATGACATATTTTGACTTGAGAAAGTAGGGTTGAAATGGTTTGTGGTTTCTGTCCTTAGAATAACACAATTTCTCTACTTTTGTTCGACGCTCAGTCTACGTCCCAGAGGGATGGCCTTGTGGCCAGCCAGTGTACGCAAGGAAGAGGAAGGCATTTCGCTATTTGACCAACCTCTGACTGTCGCTCCCGAGACTTTGACTGCAGCCCGGTTTCAATCGGCTATTCAAAATTGTCCTCTCTGGAAGAGGAGGCCATTCCAAGTTGGGATGGTTCTCGTCTCCTAGACACCCGAGCGGGAAAAGGGGCAAAGACGGCCAGCCCCTCTTTACAAGTTACTCATAAACCCGATTCGGCCATAAATTAGAGTTTTTCTGAGTTAGGATAGCTAATTCAATGGGAAACGGCGGACATGCAATATTTTCCCCAACCTGGGAGGAAAGTACCTGGAATGAGTGAAGACTGCAGTAATGTTATGGTAATACGGCACACTGTAATAAGCAGATCCGGTAGGATCAGTAATTGCCACTGCACTATTACAGGCTCCTTCTAAACGATAACTGGTACTGAGGCCCTTAGAGTCAAGTTCAAGGCAGCAAGGTGTTCACATCCTTAATTCACAGCTAAAACACTCGCTGGCAGCTGCTACTAACCATCATGGCTCCCGAAAGATGACAAAGAAGCAGCCTGACTTCTCTTTCTACCTAGAAACCACCTCTCGCAGGCGGTTGGATTTCCATGGACTTATACAGCAGCAGTGGACTAAATGGCCTTCCATCAGGAATTACATTTCTAGAGAAGTTTTCCATTTCTTTTCTTTAACCGATAAAAGTCAGGAAATTTGTAAAGTGCGAGCTAGGCAGGTTGTTTGCTTAGTATGCACTAGAAGCACATAGCAATGACACTTATTGAGATCATACTGTTTTGCCTTCTTAATTACATTGAATCTAGTTTATATCTGCTCGGAAATAAATGTATTCTAGTTTGTATCCTTCACTGGCTGGGCGGGTTCTTTTATGTCCGTTTTTCCAAAGCTGGTCTTGGATTGTCGGGTCTCATGCCTCAGTGGACTAATGCGCCCGCTGCAGGGGCCTGTGTTCGACCTCATGGTCATAGGTTCTAATCCTGGCGGGTCTACTCAGCCTTTTATCCACCTGAGGTAGATAACATGAGTAACATTGACTATGGAACTCCCTCCCTCTCAATCTCCGGCTTGAAACTTCCCGCCTCTCCTTCCGGAAGGGTCTTAAAACATGGCTATTACAGAATAGTAATTGCTAGCTTTCTCTTTTCAGCCTGAGCTGCCGCTAGCGCTGGGATGCCTCAGGGTAGCCATGCGCTTTATAAATGCTAATTAATAATAATGAATAATAATAATTCAGCACCAAGTTGCCTACAGGTGAACGTGGCTTTACAAAATACACGTTATGTTATTGTACATATTTGTAAAAAAAAACTAAATTAATATACAGCTGAAACTTCTCCTCCTAGAGAAAGGTGTGAACTGAGGTTCAGTTGCTACAAACATAAGTAGACCAAAAGACAGGGGATGAAACAGCCAGCCATGTTTCCCCAGGTGTGGTTGAGTAAGACAGTCAATAGATTATTAGGATTTGGGCCCAGTAACCAAGAGACAATGCACTGACACAAACACTAACATCGCCACGGGCACACTCAGCACCAAAGCACTTTAACACACCACAAACATTCACGTCATACACACAGCCAAGCACATCTCATCACTTGAAATGAATGCTACACATGCCGCCTCACACATCGTCGCATGCACTACAGCCTCATTCGCAACCCTGTAACAGGTTTAAAGTTGAATGAATACAGTTTGTGCTCAGTTTTAAGATACATTGGACTCAATCCCAGGGTTTTTAAATGCACAAAACACTCCCGGTAGTACCTGGAAAAATCTATTAAGAAAACACAGTGTACATAGGGCAAACGGTGTAGTAATCCCAGTCACAAAGGCCGTTACCAAGCATTATTCTCCACTGCATTGGGAAATCTCAGAACTGGCTGCAAAAGGCAACAGGTGTACAAAACTACAATGTGCAGTAACAGTGATAGATACACTCTATAGAGTAAGCATGGGTGAAAACCTGCAAAAGTCAGATAGACAGGAATCAGAGGGTCATTGGAGGAGGGGACATGAAGTCACATATTTCCCATTAATGTCCCTCTCTAAATGAGGCCTATTTGTCCAGAGAAAGTGAAGTCATTTGTAACCCTATGAAAGCGCCTCACAGTTCTGAAGGTTTCACCAGAGGCACTCCCCAGTGCCCCCGCAAACCACCAAGGGTGTTCACAGCATTTCTAAATCCGGCATGGAAAGTGACCTTTACTTCCCATTGTCTCCTCTCCTTTTTAGGTTTTGCCTGGCGAAAGCTGCGCTTTCTGCGCAGCTTTTTCGCGCAGGCGAAAACCTGATGAGAACAGTAGTGTGCTTTCGTTCGGCCCTCGTCATTCATTGGCTGGCTCCGTAAATGGAGCCTTGCCATTGGACGAGGGGCCTGTCCGTCAATGCCGGACCAGACACGGGGGCGTTCCCGACATTCTTTGGCTTTTGCCGACGTCACGCGACGCCGGGAACGCCCCCGAGTCTGGTCCGGCATTGCCGGCACTTCTGCGTCTCTCCTGCCCCGTGACTGGCCGGCCGGCCAATCCTAGCGCGGCCGGCCGGAAGTGCCCGTCCCCCGCAGCCCGGGGGAAGAAGGAGAGGAAGACGGCAAGCAGTATGGCGGCGCCCGCGGGGCTCCCGTGGCCTGGAGGGAACCCCGGGAGATGCGGAGGACGTTGCCGGTCTCCCATGCCGAAGAGGGAGACCGGAGAAGTGCCGCCGTCGCAAGGTGCAAGTGAGTGCCTCTGTCCCGTGCATCCCCGTGCGCCTCCTCCTTCCCTCGTGACCTTCACTGTCCTGGCCGTACTGATGTACATGAGTGCGGCCGTCATCTGGCCAGTCTTCTGCTTCGACAGTAAGTATGGCTCAGCCCAGCGTCCGCAGCATTGCCCCCGGGGACGGTGCCCCTGGGACAGCCAGCTGGTCGTCACTGTCTTCACTCATGTCAACTTGTTGCTCTACATCGCAGACCTGGTGTACTCCCAGCGGCTCCGCTTCACCTCGCGGCCGTAGCAGCGCTGTGTAGTGTGCATGGATGGCGGACGCTGCGCCGGCTCGTCTCCTTCACCTGCACGGCCTTTGCGCTGCATCTTGGACTTGACGTGCGCCGGCAGTTCAGCGTCACCTGCTGTCAACGCTGCAGCTGCGCATTCAGGCTTGCACACCCCAAGGAGATATGCTACAAAGGTGGGGCTGAAAGAACTAGATGCAAAGCGCCAGGGAGGGATGGACTGTGAGGGGTATGGTAGCAGGCTGTGAGAGGTTATTTGCATCATGGGTGGTTCTGTGGATGTGAGAGTTAACTGAGGGGCAGTGAGGGAGGTGAGACCGGCAGGCTACTCTGCCGCCATATGGCTTTGATTGCATGATATTCAGCAATGACTTGGGATACTCGAAGTGCTTGCAATAGGTGTGAAGCCAGCAAGGGTGAAAGCCGCTGTTTTCACAACCCTACACAAGAAAGTAGGGACCCTGCAATGCACCCGTGCAACAAAAGACACAGAATGCAAGCTCCCATCACAAGGTGCTTGAGAGGAAATAATAATAAGACAGAAACAAATCTATTACAAATGGATGGATCCACCCTATCCACGAAAAGGTCAATAAAATCGATATAAAATTATAAGATGCATCTTGATGGTTAATTTTCCTATTCTTGGATGATCATTCACAAAGTTATCTAAAACCTACTTTAAAGGAAAGCGAATCCGAAGATAATTAGCATCTGGACATTCTACTGAATGAACAGCATTCTTTCAAGCATACAACCCTACACATTATGTGCAGGCATATACATGTACTGTGTCGTATGAGGGAAATTTCAGTTGCCTACGGGACACTGGTTTGAATCCCATCTGGGGAACCTAGCCTCCCATCAGTCTGAGATTCGTGTTAGTCACAGGGCTAAAAATACTGAAAAAGCTCATACTGTCTATCGCAATTTCTTTAGATGCAAAGCGTAAATTGAAGAATACATACATATTGTAACACCTAAAGAAGAAAACACAAACGTACTGAAATGCTTTTCATACTTTTAGTGCTACCTGTGTGTTTTGTGTTTCATTACATAAATATTAGAATTCACTCTGAATAATACATGACGTCATATTACTTACTGTGGTTTGCTGCCGATTACTCAGGACGACAACGGGTCTATATAGCACTGTTAAAACATTTTTTTTACAAAATCACGTCAACGAAAAAATTCTAAAACATTTGAAATATCTGTTTTAGGTGTCGTAGTTCCCACCCATTGCATCATTAACTCTTTTAAAAATGCATTAAGCGAAAGGTAGTATGGGGGAAGTGGTGTGGATGTTTGGGGGGGGGGGGGATTACAGGCCTTTAACACTTGGCTATAGACAATGGAGCAGGGGGTGGGGGTACCGTGAATAGGCCAATGTCTTAAACTGCAACCACCTTAATGCACGATCATATGATCTTTTTTGCCGGTTTTGAAATGCACACCTGTGTTATGTTATTTGTAAAAGCTTCAATAAAGTTTTGAAAAAAAGAGAAATGTTGTGATTAAACAAGGGGGGGTTGTGCGGTGCATACTACAGAGATGTCCAGTGTGACTGTAACATATTCTATCCATGCTTATTTGAAGTTGAAATATGACATCTCGGCGAGCAAGCGAACTAAAAGACCTAGTCTTACCATCTCAATGTGTCTGTCCCATTCATCACCCCCTAATATCCTTTTCACCGAATCTTCATCCCAAATATATTTAAACAATATTAACCAATTGAGCCTAATCATTTTCTATACCAGCAATCCCGTACACTGTCAATCATGGCCAGTAAACCATAGTTGACCTATTAACCTTAGGCCACCGAATCATTGTCCATATTAAAACAATCATGCGTCTCCGTGTTCTCAGGTGGTCCGTGCGAAGAAATATGCATTATACTCCAATGTTACAGCAGGTCAAAACCGGTGTCCATTAACCCTGTCCACTTTCGATCCATCACAGTGACCCATCGTGGTCCATTATCCCCATGCCACCTGATGATTATCCTTATTCAGCCAAGCATACGTCCCCAAGTATCAAAGTGCTCCATGCAGAGAAAGGGCAGCATGTGCTACTATTCCAGTGAGCCAAGGCGGTATCCATCATACAAAAAACATAAATAAAAATAATGTCAAGAGCAATGCCAATAGCTCTAACTTTAACAAAGGCAAAACCATTGCATTGTAAATGCTTGTTCTTTCAACTGGTCCTCCCTGTCTTTTCCATCCTGTGCACGCCTCCACCCTCTCTCTGAGCACATCCTTCTCAAAGTCACATGCACGTTACAAAGACTACAACCTCTCCTTTGTTAACAGTCTGTCCCTGTATTCTAAGGTTTCCGCAATCCAATCTGCTAATCCCACCAACCATCTGCATGAGCGCACATACTCCCACCCCCAACTAATGACCAACCCGAACTTTTATTGATATAATCACCAAGAAACTAGAATCAATGCATGGAATGGTTTGCTGAGCGGAGAAGACTAATCCCAATCAATAACTAACAATAACCAATAATACAGAACTAATCAATAACCTTGAGTTCGGGAGCAGTACTGTCTAAAGTGCTTCAACTCCACATCAGGGGTAGTAAATCCTATTTAAATGCAATTACAATCTCACAAAACCCTAATCTGTAAAAATAAAAAAAATATACAGGTGCAGAAGTTGCCTAGTTTTGATTTCTACCCTACACTTTGTCTCATGATTGCATTCTTATTCCATCCCTGCTTCCTACCCTTCATTTCCTCATGTTTCTCCCTTTCCTTCCTGTCGCTCTGGGTCAACGTTTGATGATGCAAAGTAAGCTTGGGCCCTCAAAAATCAGTGTCGATGCCCACCGGTTGCAAACACCGGCACAAATTAAGCACTGTGTCTAACGTTGTCAAAAGATAATACGACCCTGTCTGCGGCACGCTGCCACCGACACTGTCATGCACTACAGTGACATTCACTGTCACAGCCCCTTTAACAGCCCTGTGCACTCTCGTGACTCTTTGACAGACACGCTGTGGTGTGCACACACACTCGCACTGACATACTATCTATCACTCTTAAAACACAACTTCCCACAGTCTCATACTGTGTAGCCCACACTTGCACTGTCTTACACGGCCGACACTATCCCAAACACCAGAAGTGACATAGTCGGTCTCGTGCGTGACACCTGCAGCTGTCCATTCAATAACACTTGGCAGGCCGGAATTGAGGCTCAGACGTATTTTGACAGAAGTTAGACTACAATCCCCAGAATGCAAGATGCTGCTAGTTTAAAAAGCCTCGGCTGTCTGAAGCAGTCACGCGTGGTATGTGGTGGAAGCTTAGCAGCTAAGCCACACACATGACCAATCCATCCCACGCTGACATCATCGCGCAGCCAGACCCGTCCACACAGCAGAGCGCCAGACACACGGATACTCACTCGCTCTTGAGTGTGCTTCGATCAGTCTTCAGTCAGCGGTGTTTCCTGTCCTCACTTTCTCGGTCTCCGTCCCGAGAGCGGCTGTCCCGGGGAGGGCTGCGGGGACTGACCAGGGGTTCCCTTCCCGGCGCCGCACCGCCTCCCTCTCCCGTGCTGCTCCCCTCCTCCTCCACCCCATCCACAGCTCTGCCCTCTCTTCCTCCTCCTCCCCGGTCTCCTCCCAGACGTCTCGAGTTCGCTCAGACCCGGTTGTTGAAGTTGTTTCCACCTACCCCGGGCGGCGCGGAGCCGCGGGCGCGTCCTGGGGGCGGCGGCGGCGGGGCAGGTCCGGGCTCTCCGGGGTGACTGAGGTCTGCGGAGCCCAGGATCCCCGCACAGATGCCGTCCCGGGGAGGCTCCTCCCAGGCTCCTCTGGAGTGGCGGCTGCTGGCCCGGGCGGGCGGGCGGGCGGGCTCCCAGGAATGCTCTCTGGCATGCCTGCGCTCCCAGGCGGGGGCCCTGCCTGCCGGGGCCTGCAGAGGGTGGGGTCCGGCGGTAGGTGCTGGAGGGGCCTTTAAACCAGTGCACTTCAAAGCCCTGTGTACCAGTCTGCAGCACGCCCTTTGCAGAGTGCAGACACGCGGGGCGTGCTGGGCTCAACAAGTGCACGCGGGGCTGTGTCTGGGGTCTGTTGCCGCGCAGCAGCTGGGGTGCAAATAACATGAGAGTGTTCTTGACCTTCGCAGTTGAGTGCGAGCTCACTGCTTGGCATTCTGGTTGCAGATCGGATGCTGACAGTCTCGGGCTTCTATTTAACAATTTAATGCTTTGCGGGAATTGTAGTTAGTTTGCTTCAATTAAACCAATGGTCTTCCAAGCAAAAAGTAGCGATCTGTCCAGTAGTCTGGGTGCAAACGGCGTGGGTGTGTAAACGGCTGGCATAGATTCAGTTTGTCGACGAGGAAGGATTCGACCTTCTGAAGGGTGTTATAGTATCAATATATGATACAACTGCCCAGCGGCTCTCAATGCCACGAGGGTAACTTTCCGTCAAGTCCCGTTTTGGTTGCTGTTTTTAATGTTTAAGTAAACAGAACTAAGCATGCTGGGAATTGTAAGTCCAACAGTAAAATGTAGGACTTTTATTACAAGGGAGACGTGGCTGTTTATCCAGGTTTGGTTGCAGATGGGTAGTAAGTGCTAATAATGGGCGTGTAAAGCAGTCGGTACGGATATATACATTCTAGGTGTAGTGTATAATTGGTCGAACACCGTGTATACAAGGGTGGGAGCGGTGTGTAACCTGCATAGGCTATACACGGTTGGGTGGAAATGCTTGGGAGCGTGGGCTAATGTTTAAATGAATGGTATGTAAATGTTTGGGGGTAGGTATATGAATTTAATTATATAGAGATGGTTCCGACAGTGCTTGAAATGACTTGTGTGAATAGTTGGGGTAGCCGTATAAATGCCCATGGTAAGTGTCAAAGTGTCTGACGCGGGTGGGCCCATGCCATCCTATATGTGGGAATACGGAAGCAGCAGGTGGGTGCATTGGTCGGCTGGTTGTGGTAACACTTGGGCAGCTTTGCCAATGGGTGGTCGCACTGCAGCATCCGAGGTCTCCAAATAGGACGCACTTTTCGAGTGGAACCGATTACAAGGAAAGCGGTGGCACCGAGTCCAGACGCCTTGTGCATGACTAGTCAAGCGGAAGTGGTGCTTCCCCCGCCCAGCCCAGCCGGATGTTACCCCACTCGGAGGCATCCACAGGTGCGCAGAGCATTGCGGGAGGGCCTCGGCAGCGGATGTGACGCCGACCTCCACACCGGAAGAAGAGCCCTCCGCCCGCTATAGGCCCCTCCACTGGACCCCAAACAGGGTGTACTTGGAATGGAACAATGGGCTTAAATGTTGCCCTCTTCTAGGTGCCTGCTGAAGTTGGAGGCTTTTCATCAATGAGCGCCATTGCAAGTCGAAGGAGCTGCGCCCGTGGTGCACGCGCGGGTGTGGCAGTCACATCGATGCCCGGAGGCGCGTGCCACCTCGTGTGATACCGGATGTGTGCCAGACTACTCCTGGAAACTGGCATCATGCCAATGTGCGCCATAGGCGCTGTGTACCATTTGGAAACGGGATTCTAGCGCGCCACCACCTTCACACAGGAGACAGTTCAGTTGACAAAAACTGAGGAAATATTAATTTCAGTTTCCTACATTCAAGCTCAATCGAAAGCAGGACTAAACCATGGAACAACATATACATTATGTGGCATGAAAAGCCATTTGTGTGGCATAGTATGCCGCTAGTTTCGAATTTTTAATGAAGAGAAACAAAACCTATCCTAAGTGCTTCTAAAAAGAAATCGTTTTTCGAACGGGACTTCACGTTCGGAAGATTCCCCTCAAAAAGCAACTAACACCCAAAGAATGATTTTTCCTGCATTAGAGCACGAGAACACCATTTAATGAAAACGGATCTTTCTCCCTGCCCGAGTGAAATAGCCTGTGGAAAACATAAACCATTTGCCACTCAGCACAAAGCAAGACCACATTTACACAATTCTTGTGATTTAAGGTGTGCCCGTTTTGTTTCTACGCATCAACACTGTGCCTTCAAATTTAGGTTTCAGTCTCTGGTCGTGCTCTACAGCCACTGGAACCTCTCTTCCCAGCGAGACACAACCTTGCAGAACAGCCCTGCGCATTCCATATTTGATTTGTACTTCTCCCACTAGATTCTAGACATCGGACAGAGATGTGAATGGACGGTTTTTAAAACTGAAAACCCGCTTGAACTGACTGCTGCCCTTCGAACACCATGGTGTATACATGAAGAGAGAATCCATATATTTTGATGTCAGAAACATTCTGTCCACTTTCTTTAAATTACTTGTACATATATAGGGTTTTTGTTTCTAGCTGTAGCCAAACCTTCCCCGTCCATAAAGTGGAAATATCAATGCCATACGGGTATAATTCTCATCTCTGTATTTCCCGAATGCAGCAACAAACAGAAGAAAGGTGTCTCGGTACATATGAAAAGTGTTAGGTGTACTGTACAACATGTGCAGCTTTTACAGTCATGGTTGATGTTTGGGCTGCAAATATATTTTTTCGTTTAAATTTTCAAATTATGTAGCTGATGGTAGACTTTGTGGCAAGTCTGAATGATCACACAGAGAATCGGGCAGCAATCTTATTGCATAATAACAGATTTATCAGTTGATCAGAAATCCTCATTAAAATTCCAAAATACAGCAAAAGCTTGCCCTTTGTCAGTAAGGCATCCATATGGCATTATTTCTAACCCTTTCAAGCCAGTTTACGGTTAGTATGCCATTCAGAGACGCCTAACGAATCAAGTGGAGTCTGGAACATGATGCCTAAGTAGACATACTCTGGTGGAATTCTCATATTACTTTACAGTGGGTACGATGGTGGTACCAAGAAGAAACTGAGAAACCTGTTCCATCTCCGGCGGCCTTTGAACATCATTGTTTAAGTATGGTTCCCATAAGATATCCCTATGGATAAAGGCCCACTTTTTATGCTTTTCTTCATAAAACCCAAATGATCAAATCAATAGGAATCTTTGTGTACAGAGCTGGACTAACAGAGAGGCACAACATGACAGATGCATAAATAATTATTTGAAATACAGTACCTTTTCATGTTTATGGCGTGTGAAACCAGGCTGGGCGTGTCGAGAGACTCCATTTTGAAACTCCCTCCATCATCACTGCTCCCGTGCACGGCTAGTTCTCCAGAGCAAAGATCGTCCGACTTTACAGCATCCCCATTCAGACTTCCACACGATAGGCCACTTTCAGCCATGATTAAAGCCCCTGAACCCTCTTCACAGCGGCCCTTTGTCACATCCCTCAGAAGGCCTGGGATTGAGTCGCCCTCTGCACAAGTCCATGCCTTAGTATCACTGACGGTGTCTAGGACAGGGTCTGTTTCTGATGGGGCTTCTGTATGGTCTCCCATTAGGGTGCATAGGAGGGTCCCTGCCAAGTCCTTCGTCCGGGTGCTCGGTTCGCTGTCTCCTTCTAAGCAAGGCTCAGCTCCTCCGTCAACCAGGGCACCTGCCATGATGCTGGTTTCTGTGGGACTGCTCCCTGCACCTCCACTGCTCATAATGCCTAGAACGCTGTTATCCTTTGGATCTGGCCCTGCCTTGCTGTATCCCTCTAGACTGGTCTCTGCCATCTCATCCATCAGAGCATCTGAGGGATAAACCCTTCCTTGACCAGTTCCTGCCACGTCGTCCCTCACCGTGACTAAGTTGTAGTCCGGCTTTAAAGCGTTCCCATCTCCATTTCTAGGCTCAACAAGAATTTCAGCCCTGGAGTCTCCTTCGCCCAGCTGATCTTCTATCTGAGGCTCTGCTTGAGGCTTGCTTTTAGTCAACACCATCTGATCTTTTTCAAATAACATTACATCACAGAGGCCTCCACTGTCTGCAACTGCAGAAACATCCAAATAAGAATGTATTCTATGTACATGAGTAATGCTAGAGTCCCTGCTGCATTGAGAATGCCCCTCCGAGGGTGCTCCTTCCACATCCTTATTCATGCTTGTATCAGGAGTCAAATGTCGAGCAAATTCATGGAGACGGCAGCTGGGACCCCCAGCCCCATCTCCCCCTTTGCGCTGCTCAGAATGGCTCCCATGAGGCAAACCTTCATCCTGTGCAATGGAGGGTGCTAGAGATGGATGCTCTGGCTTGGGGCCTACAACAGAGGAAGCATCTTCTGAGGATCCGTCTGGGCAAAGCACCTGGTTTGGATCAGAACTCCAGAGCTCTATCTCTTCTCCATGTCCTGGTTTCACCACTGGCACTGTCTCTGCAATTGCATCAGAATTGGGACCTGGCATTTTATCACCCTCTTTCTTTTCTGTATCTATTTCACCCATTTGAAGGGCTTCGGCTGGGATGCACAAGTTGTGTTCAATCTCACATGGTTTCTCTACACTTCTTTGTTCTTGTCCACCTACAGTACATGGAGGTGAAAGTGGTTCTAGGAGGTCAACCTGGCCTTCGCCATTAGTCGTCAGCTGCTGTTCACTGGCTGCCTCGTGTGGCTCATTCTTGAGGTATTGACAGACAAGTGAGGGAGGCAGTGGATTCAAAGTATTTGTGTTTGGGATGCTGTCCTCTGGGGCAGAAGTGGGTGAGCCGGTCCACTTGGCTTCTTCAGAGAAGGCTATGGTGTCTACACCAACAAGACCAGGCACGCTAAATGAAAATGTTTCTGAGAGTGAATGGTCCCTGGGAAGTCCTAGTAGTTCCTTAGCACCATGGTAGCCATCTTTAGCATTTCCCAGATCAGATCGTACGTCTTGAGAATGCCTCTTTAAAGCTCCCTCAGTGGCTTTCCGTGACTCATGTTCTGCTTTGTTGAGAGATTCAGGGCTTTCTTTCCCTGGGAAAAATATGCTTTCCATGTGGTCTGAAAATGCAGTCAAGTCTACAGCGTGGCGCTCACTGAAGATGTTTTCTGTGGGAACCCTGCAGCCAGCCTCAGAAATTGTATTAGAGAGGAGGCCAGACAACTCCCAGACTGGCTGCAGGAAGTTGATGGATGATCCTGGTGACATGCTCTTATTGGGGGTTGGAAGTTCCTCTACTCCTTCCGTAGCTCGTCCATAGGCTTCTGCGGATACTTCTGGTGGCTTCAGTGGCTCTGCTGGGCTCTCGTGCCGCGGCCTGCTGTCGGGTTCAGAAAGGGATCCTCTGCTGGGAGTAACCATTGAAGTCTCACAAATGTTCTCCACATGTCTCGCAGGAGAAAGCGATTGCTGTGCCTTGACTGTCCCAGATGGAGAAGTGGGCATTGAAGAAACCTTTGTAGAACCCTCTAAAAATGACTTGTCTATTGACACAAGACCACCCGAGGTCCCATCTGAGCCAGCTGCTGATTGTCTAGGTTCGTCTCCTTGGGCTGGAGCATCAGTCCTTTCATCTCTTTTTGAGAGGCATTCCTTAGCGTCACTCAAGAACAAGAGGGGTTCAGTGGGATCTTCCTGGAGAGTCCTGTGATGATCATGGTCTCCTGGTGGCTGGTTGTCCTGAAGCAGAGTGAAGACTGTGCCTTTAGGAGTATTAGGGGAGTCTCCAAGGAGAGTTATGTCACTTCTGAGGTTTCCTGGCAGCCGGTTGTCCTTCTGAACAGTGAAGGCCAAGGCCTCAGAAAGAGCTGGTGGTGGAACCAGAGGGTGACTAGGGTGGTCCTTGTGTGGTGGCCGGCTGCTGGGCGATTCCACCATGGCGTTGGTTGGAATGGTGCCCACAGATGACTCGTCAGGTGCAGAGCTCTCCGGTATGCCAGGGCCTGGCTTCCCTTCCACTTCAGCCTCCATGTGGGCTGGACATTCTTTATCTGAGGGGCTGCTTTTAAGAGTACCAATGGCCCCCACATCCAGTGCTACAGGCAAGGTGTGCAGTGAGGACCTCCCCTGCTGCCCCGCCCTGGAAGCCTCTCCCTGGACCTCAGGCTTGCCCTGATGGGATTCATCATCAGCTGTGTGTGCTGAGGGCTCATCTGTCCGTGTGGCTAGCCCCTTGTCCTGGAAACTTCCCTTCATCTGCCCACCTGCACCACAGACGAGCGGTCCCTTGTTACCTCTGAGGGCGAAGGCCTCGTGAGTGTCGAGCGTCTCTCCGCGTATTTCCAGATCTGGTTGGTGGGTCTCAGCACGTGGTGCTTCGTTGCCCGGAGGAAGATGCACTTCAGGCCTCAAAGGGTCCTCTTGTGGCCTGCCTAATGTTGGCTCTCCAGCTTGGCCTGCATGTGAGCTGCTTGTGCTCAGCCAATCCCTCTCCGATGCGGCATCACAGGGAGCTGGCAGCAACAGGTCCGGGCTGCACGTGGGTCCTTGAGGGACTTCTGGAAGTGGCAACCTGCTGGCTTCCACCGGTACAAGTTCCTGTGATGGCGTGGAGTCTGACATCTGCAGAGGAACCAGCGTGGACGGCGTTGTACTTTCTTGAGAGCCTCCTGCTTCCTGAATAAAGCCTGCCCCAGGGATCTGAGAACCAGATGAGCCTGTGTCCCCCTGCCCCAGTACTGTGCTGCCCTGCTCTGGTACTGTATCAAGCCTCGTCAACGCGCCCTCCCGTGGTTCTCTATCCTTTCCCAGTACTGTGCTCTTCCGTGGTACTGTGTCTTGACCCAGACCTTTTTTATGCCCTACTACTAGGTTCTGGCCTTCTGTACTCTTCCCTGGTTTTGTGTCTTGCACTGGTACTGTGTCGTAACCTACAGCAGCTGTGTCCTGGCCCAGACCTGTGCCCTGTCCCTGTGCTTTGCCCTCTTCCAGTGCCCTGTTCTCGCCCGGTGCTGTACCCAGTCTCGGGGTTACGTCCTGTCTCAGTAATGTGAGATGCCCCAGTTCTATCTCTTTCCCTGGTGCGGCATGTTGCACTAGTACCGTGTTCTGCCTCAGTGATGCGTCCTGTCCCAGTACTGTGAACTGCCCTGGTACTGTGTCCTGTCCGTGCACTGTGAACTGTTCCGGTGCTCTATCCTGCAAAGCCACTGCGTGCTGCCATGTCACTGCATCCTGCCCATGTACTGTGAGCTGTCCTGTAACTGCGTCCTGCCCTGCTACTGTGTTCTGCCCTAGTACTGTGTCCTGCCCTGGTACTGTTAGCTGCCCTGGTACTAAGTCTAGTCTCGGTACCGTGAGCTGTCTGCCTACAGAGTGTTCCTCCATTTGATCTTGATCACTCTTCATTGGTAAGGTAGGTTGCTCCACTGGTACTCTGTTTTTCTCTCCCACCGCTGCGCCTCTCTCTCCTGACGCTGTGTTTTCACCCTGTGGGGGCAGATGGTGCTCCTCGAGGGAAGGCAGCTGGAGTTCTGAGGTTGGGGTATGCTCCTCATCTGGGGATGGGTGAAGCCCTAAGGCTCTGGAGTGTTCCTCTGCAGAGGCGTGGTCATGCCCCTCTCCTGAGGCCCAGGCAGGTCCCTCTTCTTGGCCATCACTTGAAGGCAGGGAAAGTTCTGAAGTCACGGTATGTTCCACTTCCGTGTCTGTGGCTGTGGCCAAGCCCCTTCCTTGGAGCTGGTGAAGAGGAGAGGCTGTGACTAGCCCCTTATCTGGACCTAGGGGAAGTTCTGAGACCATGCCAGGCCCAACTTTTGAAAGCAATTGAAGTTCTGAGGATGTAGCTTTCCTATCATCTGAAAGGAGGATGAGTTCTGAGGCCATGGCATACCCCTCTCCCTGGGCTGCCTCGCTACCCTCATCCAAAGACGGGTGAAGCTCTGACGCATTATGTTCTTCTCTTGAGGCTGTGGCTTGCCTCTCGCCAGAAGGCAGGGGGAGATCTGACTCTTTCTTATGTTCCATTTCTGAGTCTGGGTCCTTTCCCTCCCCCACAGGCCTGCCCTCTTCTGTGTGTGGATGACGTTCTGAGGCTGTGGCTTGTTTCTTGTCTGATGTTGGAGCTAGTTCTGAGGCTGTGGCGTGATCATTAACTGGAGATAGGTGAAGTTCTGAGGCTTTGGCACATACCTCTTCTGAGGCTTTGGCACATACCTCATCTGAGGCCATGGCATGTCTCTCTATTGGCAACAGATGATGTTCTGAGGGTTTGAGGTATCCCTCTTTTGAAGGAGGGTGAACGTCTGAGGCTATTTCATGCCCCTTCCCTGAGGCCATGGGAAGAAGCTTTCCTGAGGATGCGGCCTTTTCTGCTCCTGATGCTCTTAGGTGTATCTTATTTGCAGGTGGGTTACATCCGGAGGGTATGATATGCTTCTCTTCTCTAGTTAAATGCCCTTCTGGGGCTGTGCCAGGGATATTTCTTGTAGGAGGCTGTAGTTTTGAGTCTATGTCGCCTTGTTTCAAGGCCTCATCATTGCCCTTCTTTAGTGGCAGTGTTTGACCCTCTCCTGAAAGTTGCTGAAGTCCCTCGTCTGAAGGCACTAGAAGTTTAGGTGTTGTGACATATCCCTTTCCCGGAGGCATGTTAAATTGAGAGGCCTTGAACTGTACCTCTCCAATGGCTGCAGTTTGTCCCTCTCCTGAAGCTGCGGCCTGCTCCTCCCCTGGGATAGTGACATGTCCCTCTCCTAATGCTGTGCCATGTCCCTCTCCTGAAACTGTAATGAGTACCTGCCCTGGAACTGTGAGGTTTCTCTCTTCTGGAGCCACGGCATGTCCCTTATTTAAAGGCTGGTTACGTTCTGAGGTTGTGGCATGTCCCGCACCAGAAAATGGGTGAATTTCTGAAGCCTGAGCATGTTCTTGTCCTGGAGAATGGTTATGATCTGAAGGACTGGCATATGTCTCCTCTGGAGGTCTTTGGAATTCTGATGCTGAGGCTTGACCGCCTTTTGTGGGCAGTGTTGATGCCATGGCATGCTCATGTCGTGGAGGTGGGTGTAATCCTGAAGCTTTGACATGTCCCTCTTCTGGGTCCACTGCAGGTCTCCTTTCTGCAGCAGTGGCACTTCTGTCTCTGGTGCGTTGCTGAAGTCCCAAGCCAGTGTCATATTCCTCACCACAGACTGTGGCCAGTCCCTTGTCTGAAGGTTGGTGAAGTTTTGAGGTCGTGGCATGATCCTTATCAACAGGTGGGTTGAGCTCCGAGGCAACAACATATTTCTCTCCTGAGGCCCTTCTTTGTCTTTCCCCTAAGGTTAGGTGAATTTGTCCCTCACCTTCTATTCTTTCACAGACACCCACTGAAAGTCCCCATGGCCTGGTCTTCGCCTCCTCCTTGGACTCTGGCTTGCCCTGGTCTCTGGAGATGGCTTTAGATCCCTGCTCCTGTTCACTGTTGACCCCAACATTAGTCATTGAATGTGGGCTGTCCTCAGGCTGCCTGGACTGTTCTCTCGCCAGGTCACACATCTTTAACGTTGACCCCTCCTGGGTCAGGCTCTTTCCGGTCTGTTCACAATCCCCCAAGACGCCATCTCGGATTTTCTTTCTTGCGTCTTGCGAGTCCCTTGTGTGCCAAGGCATCCTTTTGGAATCCAGCAACTCCCCTGACGGCAGTTCTCCCACCTCAGTCCATGCTGAACATGAACCCTCTTCTGTGGTGCTGCCTTCGGGTTCATGTTTCAAAGTTTTTTCCGGTGTCCTCTGTTGAATGCTGTTCTTGCTTGGATCATTCAGTGCCTTCTCGCTGGCCTGGCCTCCTGACGCCTTCTGCTCCACCAGGGACACACTCAAGGGTTGAGGGTGCACCAGCATTTCTTTTCCTCCATGATCATCCAAAACACGGGCAAACATCTTGAGAGGGATATCTCCATCTTCACTTCCTTTGAGACCCTGAAATTGTCCGTCTGAGGGCCTTCTGTCCCTCTGGAGAGGATCACCTGCCCCTTGGAAACCTGCAGGGTAAGGGTGGAGGTCTGTGGAGACAGGAGGGAGACCTGCCATGTGAGACCGGGGACCGTCTAGAACTACCAGGTGAAGGGGGAGGCCTGCGTGGTCGATGAGGAAACCTGCTGGGCGAGGGTGTGGACCTGGTAGGAGTGGGCAGTTTTCTGCCATTTGAGGCTGGAGACCTTCCAGATGGGGCTTGAGAACGTCCGGGTCAAGGGGGAGAACTGTTGGACCAATTAAGAAACCAGGTGGGGGAGGAGAGAGGCCTCTTGGGAGAGGGGAGAGTGCTTCAGCACCTGCTAGGGGAGGGTTGGCATCTGCCTGGTGAGGAAGGAGACCTGCCTCCTGAATCTTAGGACCTGTTGGGTGAGAGGGGAGACCCGTTGGGTAAGGTGGGAGAACAGTCTGGTGAAAGGAACCATCTCTCCCGTTATGAGGTAACCCTTCTGGGCATGCCAGGTCCATTGCGAGATCAGCCGGGTCACGAGGGATCATTGGCAGCTGAGGAGAGACCCTTCCGGGGTCAGAGCTGTGACCTTGCATCCGAGGGCAAAATTCCATTCGTTTATTTACCCTCGTCACCCCCTCTAGAATATCTGCTGTTTCTGGGGAGAGGCCTGCTAAGAGAGGAGGGGTACCTGGTCTGACGGGGCGGGCGTGCCCTGCGTTTTCCATCTTCGTCTCCCCAGGGATGTCAGCAGGCCGAGGTGGGGCGCCTGGGCTCAGGGGCCGAGATTCCTTCTCGCTGTTTTCTGCTGCACCCGGGTTGAGGCCCACGGCTGCTTCCACGCCCTCTCCGCACTCATTACCTTCATTTAGCCGAGTTACCGTGCCGAGGCCCCCGTGCTCGCCACTGGCCGGCCCTTCTGTCGTCTGACGCCGGATTAAAGCCGCCTGGCTCCTGGGCGGCTCCTCGGCCCCATCTGCGGTCTGAGCTGCGTCCAGGCACACAGTTGCTTTTCTGCCGCCCCCTAGAGCTGGCGGGGTCTCCTCGGTGGGCACTTGATCCCCAGCGGGACCCCAGGCCGGCTGCTCCCTCGTGGGCAGCTGTTCCCTCTGCTGTGACGGTCCTCTTCGCCTGCGGCCTGCATGCGCGGTGTCTTGTGTCGGCCTGACCTTTGCCATGGGCCTGGGTATTCCCTGCGCCTCGGAGTGATTGCCTGTCGGGCCGGAAGACGCAGGACTCCCCGTTGTTTGGTCCATTGGTGCAGTCCGTCCGTCCTGGGTTATCTCCGGGACCCCCGTAGTGCCAGTGAAAGGGGCGGGCTCTCCGCTGGCACATGTCTGCGATGAGGGTCCAATGATGGGGTCTGCCGCTGGGTGTGCTGAAGGCATCGCAAGGCTTGTAGGGGCTTCATCCACCCCGCGCGTCTCCGGGGAGGGGGTTTGGGTTCCGGTCCATTCTTCTGGGTCTTCGGTGTGGCGAGTCGGGCCAGGAGCCGTCTGCGAGGCCAGGCCGGGCCCAGGATGTCCGTCTCTGCCAACAATGGAAAGGAGGTATATTTTAGATGACTGTACAGCTGGGGGCAGCGGAGCACTGCAACGTGCCAGCGCATGCAGGCAAAGCACACCAAGGCCCCACATGCTGCCGAGCCCTCACAGCAAGCACCCCCTCAGCCAGCATGCACCGCCTCGCAAACACCATCCACCATGGACTCACTCCTGGCCAGTCTCTGAACCAGCCCGTCCCTGTCAGCGCCCCTGACTAGAAGCGCTTCATTTCAAGCCTAGGACTAGCTCCGCTGCTGCAGGGATGAAGACCGGGGACATAGGAGCTCTGGGGATCCAGGGGGAGAAGGCCGCACGGATACCAGAGGTTGTACGTGGATTGCAACTGGTGTGTGTTCTGAACGTGTGAGGGCATTGTTCGTGTGATACTGTTTGTGTATGATGTCAGTGTGTCCAACAGGTATGCTAAGTGTATCTGAGGTGTGAAAAATTCCTTTGTTTGTCTGGAAGTGGGTTTTGTGGGGCATGGTGTGAGGGTGTGTGAGCAGTATATGTGGGTAAATTAGGGCAAATTAGAGGTCAGTTTAAGATAAAGGTGGTGATTAGGTTTATCTTTCATTCAGGGTAACAGTTTCAGTTTACATTAGGACTAGAGTTACAGCTGTTTAGGGTTTAGTCTAAGGCTGAAGGCAAAGGTTAGGAATGTGGCTCTGTCAAGATTAGGGGGCCGTTTAAATATAGGCTTAATTTACTAGTTTAGGTTGGTGCAATTTGTTATGAGCTAGGGTAGGCTAGAGGCACTTTTAATCTTTGTGGTTTAGGTTATGGTTAGTTTTAGGTTTAAATGTGAGGTTAGTGTTAAGATGACACACTGGGTCTATGCTTGGGATGAGGGTTGATGGCAAGGTAAGGGATTTTCTCATTATTGTATTTGTAAAGTTGTTTTTTAGAGTTACAAAGAAATATGAAACACATTTTCTTATTTTTGCGTTCATCAACATCACATAGATCCGTTTTTTTAAAGCATTGCTAAGGTTATATTGCTGCTCTAGCAACTTTTAGTTTTTTTTATTGAAGTGATTCACTGATGGTCTTTATAAGCAGTTCATTATTTTCTGGGTATATATATCTTTCACACTAAAGGACTGGATATTAGGACTGTGGAACTAAACCAGGATGGAGAGATTTCAGAAGAGTTTGGAATGTGGGATTTTCTTCTCCAGCACAATTACAGAGGAATGTGTTGTCAAATTAGGAATGGAGTAAAAATGGAGCCAGAGCCGAGACCTACTTTACATTTTAGAGAAACTTGCGATATGCGTGTAGAAACGTCGCCTCAGAGCTGCGGAAAGTGTCAGTGTTCACTATTTGGGCTCTGTTTGGCAATAATCAAAGACATCAACTGATTGTTGGCCACGATTGCAGGCATTCAGTCTGAAAGGTGTAATTCTCTGCATTGAATGGCAGCCACTGATCCAAAGTGACCAGTCAAGAGGGGCCACCGTCACCTGAGCAATTGAGAGTGGCGGCCCATGTACATCAAAGGATGTTCTCTCTGTCTGATACTGGTGAAAACTATTGTGTCTGATATCCAGTCTGACATGACCTGGGAAGCACTGTGTTGTATCCAGGCTGTGGTGACCGCAGTGTAATCCCAATTACATCTTGATAGAATGTATGCAGATACCAGCCTCTACCACCTTCAGAAAGACACGACCAAGGTCATGACCCCCATGCACCGGATACTATTTGATGTAAACATTGCTGGAACAAAAGGTCATCACATCCAGCATGCTCTGAAATAGTCAGAAACCTAACTGCTCTACATGCTCGAAACAAGCTATGCTTTACCCCACATTTTGTGATCTCACATAACCAATTACTCTGAATCTGGAGTGACATGTGAACCCACATGCACGAGATCTGGCAGAATGTGCCTATGCAGAATCACAGGACGCCAGGTGAAATTAACTTCACCAGATCAGTTCACCGTTATCCACTGACAGGCAGCTGCACTATGTCCCGTGTACCATGGTTCTTGTCCAAACTAAACATCACAAGATCCTGTTCGGTACATGTTTATGCAGCGGTAAGCAACAGGAAGCTCAGTGACAGAAAGCAATATTTGGTGTGGGCAGAAGACTCTGAAAGGGTGTGGGTGTCCCACAGTAGTAGGGAGGGATATCTCACCAGGGGCTTGCAAAGGATGCAGGGATATTCCATAACATCCTCTCCCTCCTGAGATCTATGGTTTCAGTAGAGGGTGCACAAATAATTTGGCAGCAGGTCAGGTAAGGTCGTATGAGGGTGCTGGGCAACTACCCCATTGCCCATGTTAACATTTCACTCTCTTGGCTGTTCAGGCACAATAAGATAATTCATATATGACTGGCATCCTCATTCCCCCATGAAGTACTTCCAAAACGTGTAAGGGGAGAAGTTCAAGACCAGCCTTTTGTCATATGGACACTCCTTGCTCCTATAGAAGTGATCACATTCTGCATAGTGGTGCTTCTCTACCCTCCATTTTGATTCCCTGAAAATGGTGGATTATTTATTCCCTTGCTTTTTCTTCAGCCCTGGATTATCCAGCATTACCATCGGGAATGAAACTCTACAATGTTCTGCTATGCCCTTATCACTGTTCTGTCTGGACTTTGCCATGTACCGTGTCTACACCATGCAGTTGTGTTTCCTCCTTGGCAGTTGATTCCAGTGGGCATTCTCTGTATCCAATTAAATTATTCCTGCCGAGCAGTAGCCCAAATCACAGAACCTCAGCGACGGCTCGTGGAGGGAGTTACGGTGGGGCAGGAGGGTGGGGAGGGGGAGGGGCAGGGTGGAGGTTGCTAAAAACCGGCATATGGATAATTGCAGGTAAGGAAACAATTTAATTAATAAAACGAATTTCGTAGCTCGCACTGCATTGCATTTTGCGATGCAAGGCGCACTACGAAATTCGTTTTATTAATTAAATTGTTTACTTACCTGCAATTATCCATATGCCGGTTTTTAGCAACCTCCACCCTGCCCCTCCCCCTCCCCACCCTCCTGCCCCACCGTAACTCCCTCCACGAGCCGTCGCTGCAGAACCTCTAGAAATGAAGTAACGGCAGGACCACTGAAATTATGTGACAAGGAGGATCAAATTATGAGGCAGGGTTGACTAAATTATGCAGGAAGAATTGGCAAATTTTGTGGCATAATGCAGCATATTTTGTGACTTTATTATTGCCTTATTTTGTCTTTTTTTGCATGTTAACACTGTCTGGGCAAAGGTCCTCCTCAGTAACCGTTTAACTCTCAAATACAGCAATAGGCAATTGAAAGGTGACAGTCGCATTTTGCGAGAGGCCTTTGACTGCACAGCAATACATGTCGCTGCACTTTTAGAAACTTGAATCCATTTGAGCTAGAAACAAAATTTATTGGGGGAAATATGCTAATTGTGCAGCAGATGATGGATTGTGTGGCTAATCAATAATTATGCAAAAAATGCCACAGAATTGCGTAATTTCAGTGGCTCTGGGAAAGGTAAGACACCAGTGCCCCGCCTATGGAAGTTCCAGGAACTTGCAACATCAGGGTAAAACTGAGTCTATGGCTCTAGAATGGTGCGATCCCAGGGGCATCTAGAGTACCTGACCCTCATTATAACGTGACTTTGGCATAAAGTCATGTCTACAGGATCCAGCGTGTTGTGACATGACGGCTCCTGACCTGAAAGCCATTAAACAGGCAGAAACCATTGTGCGCCAGATCTGACAAGCTGTAGCCAATGCTTAGTTCGAGCCGGTGGTTTTGGTGCTTGGCACCAGCACTTAATTGTCAACTCCGGCACCTATGGCTGTCTGACACATGGTGGCGTTGTTTGTCTAATTTAGAGATAAGGACAACAGTTGTTTATTAATTCAATATGCAGTAAAATGACTAATGCCTTCCACTGAAACTACTCTTATAGCTTTGAGGGCTTGGAATAGTCTGAACTGTCAAACTTGTATGAGTGTGATGGTTAGTTTGCACAGTATTGTCTTTGGCAGCGCTAGGAGGGGCAAATGGCTGTGCAAGCTGGAGAGACTTCCTCGCAAGGGCCCTGGCACTTATGTCTTTTTGTATAAATAAACAGGCCGCCCCTGAACTCACAGGCCACTCCTGCACTCACAGGCCGCTCCTGCACTCACAGGCCGCTCCTGTACTCACAGGCCACTCCTGCACTCACAGGCCGCTCCTGCACTCACAGGCAGCCCCTGCACTCACAGGCCGCTCCTGTACTCACAGGCCGCTCCTGTACTCACAGGCCGCTCCTGCACTCACAGGCCGCTCCTGCACTCACAGGCTGCTCCTGCACCCACAGGCCTCTCCTGCACCCACAGGCCTCTCCTGCACTCACAGGCTTCTCCTGTCCTCACAGGCCGCTCCTGCCCTCACAGGCCGCCCCTGTACTCACAGGCCGCTGCTGCACTCACAGGCCGCTCCTGCACTCACAGGCCGCTCCTGCACTCACAGGCCTCTCCTGTAGTCACAGGCCGCTCCTGTCCTCACAGGCCGCTCCTGCACTCACAGGCCGCCCCTGCACTTACAGGCCGCTCCTGTACTCACAGGCCGCTCCTGCACTCACAGGCCGCTCCTGCACTCACAGGCTGCTCCTGCACCCACAGGCCTCTCCTGCACCCACAGGCCTCTCCTGCACTCACTGGCTTCTCCTGTCCTCACAGGCCGCTCCTGTCCTCACAGTCCGCCCCTGCCCTCACAGGCCGCCCCTGTACTCACAGGCCGCTGCTGCACTCACAGGCCGCTCCTGCACTCACAGGCCGCTCCTGCACTCACAGGCCTCTCCTGTAGTCACAGGCCGCTCCTGTCCTCACAGGCCGCTCCTGCACTCACAGGCCGCCCCTGCACTTACAGGCCGCTGCTGTACTCACAGGCCGCTCCTGCACTCACAGGCTGCTCCTGCACTCACAGGCCGCCCCTGCACTCACAGGCCGCTGCTGTCCTCACAGGCCGCTCCAGCACTCACAGGCCGCTCCTGCACTCACAGGCCGCTCCTGCACCCACAGGCCGCTCCTGCACTCACAGGCCGCTCCTGTCGTCACAGGCCGCCCCTGCACTCGCAGACGGGATGTCAACAGATTCCCAGGCCCTGCTCCCAGAGGGCTTGATTGTGTCGAGTGCTCGGCCACTTCAGAGACCTCTCGGGGACTTTGAAAGAAGGATAGAGTTTCACTGGCACAACAGAACGAGCTCTCAGAAGCACAAGGGGACAACTGTTGGACGGGGGACTCTGCCATTTTACAAGAGAGGGGGGAGGAGGAGAGCTTCTCCCTTCACTAGGGTCGCAGCGCCTCTGCGTGTACACAGAAGGAGGAGGGTCCTCTGCAGTGCACACACACCGAGGGCTCTGCCATGACAGGGGCCGGAAGCGTGGGGAGAGGTGAGGCCCCCTGCGTAAACAGGGAGATGAAGTGGAGGGGGGCGGGGGGCTACACAGGCTTGTTCAGGAGCACAGATCCTCCTATCCTCACAGACGGGGGGAGGGGGGGCTACTGCCATCGCCGGGAGGTAGTTAAACTCGAGTACCCTTCAACTAACAATAACGGGAGGCAAATGGCAGGGGAAACCGATGAACAGCAATGAACAAGCATTGGCAAAGCCAAGAGATCTCGTCTATTGATTTTGCCAATCTCATTTAGCCATGCTGTATAGCATCAAGCTGCTATGCAGCATGGCAGTTAAAAAAAAATAGTGCATTGACTCAGCTGCTGAGTCATTTTGTGGGTGCGCTCATGCATTCAACTCGCATGCACACATACAAAAAGCATAAGAAAAAACTTTGTCTTTAGCGATCCGAGATGGATCGGTCAATTAAAAAAAAGAAGTACGAAAGTACTGTTTTAAAAAGTAGCGTGAAATCGCATCAATTACATTTAAAAAAAAAAAATTACCAAGTTGTGGCAACGGGATGAGGGAGGGCTGGTGGAGGAGAAACAATACAGTGGGTGGGAGGAAAAGCAACACGGCAGGCGAGGGGAGAAAGAACACGAGTAAAAGAGAGCAACGCAGAATGTGGGGGGAGAAGCACTCAGGCAAGAGACATGGACCTCATTTGGGCTGCAACCCCTGGCTGCCCCCTGAATGTAGACTGTGTGCGTGCCTGCGAATGTTTATGTGAGAGAGAGTGTGTATGTGGGAGTGTGTGTATGTGGAAGCCAGCATGTGTGAGTGAAAATGAAGGTCATATGATTTTACTTCCCCTATCCAAGGCATTTTGGTGAATTGACGTCTATGGCCAGAGAGTGCAAAATCAATGTTGGTGGAGGAGAGAAGCACATGGGTGGGAGAGAGTATCATGGAGGGAGTGCACACGGGAAGATAGCTGGGAAATGCATGCACTCTCATGGAGGGCTTAAACAAAAAGAAAAAAGTCTTTCCCTAAAAGCAAGCAGTAGAAGCACAGAAGCCAGACAATCAAAGCGACGGCAAAGAGGCGATTCACCATGGGAGGGAAACATCCAAGATTAACAAGCTCGTACGTGAATAAGGAGCAGGCAAATGAGAGAGACAGTAAAAACAACCAGTGGTATCTAACGGAGGGACCGCAAGCAGATGCATTGTCTTGGTAAAACCGTAAAATATCTTTCCTAACCAGACAACTTGACCTATCTGGTAGGCTCAGCCTAAAAAGTGAAGAGTTGGAGAGTGATATGAGAAAATCCCATGACCGATTTGAGGTGGGAAGCCTAGTCAGACCATAGAAGAAGCCCATGCAACAGCAGAGCAAGATTCCTTTAAAAAGACCCCCTCTCTCTTTCTCTCTCCTCTCCCATTCACCCCTCATCACCCCCAAGGCCAGTTGTAGTGCAGTCTTCACAGACAGAACACATATGGCCTGGATAGCACTCACCCAAGACCTTCTTTCCCTCCCTCCTTGTCTCTCCTCCAGGTGCAGCATGCTACTCTCTCTCTTACACTCACGGACAGTGGCGGCAGTATGGGAGCATCAGCACACGCTTCCCCCACACACCTCTGGGACAATGTATCCATGCAGTCCACATTTTGTAAACTGTTGGAAATATCTTGCCACTACTGATGTGGCTTGAAAATCCATCACCCAGGCTACAGTTTCCGCCTGACTCTATTTTGTGAAAGAGATGCATTTAGGTCTTTCCTAACATCTCATGCAGTGCGTTTCAGCACCCAGAATACTGCTGCTTGTTTGGCCCTAGGTCTCTCTCTGAGGGAACATATTACTGGACATCTTGTGGTGAATCCGTGAACACTGATGGTGGCACCTCAGCAGCCAGGCATCGGGTCGCAAAGTCAACCAGGAAAAACAATCCTCATTCAAGCACATGGGCGAGGAACTGTTTTAACCAGCAGCTAAGCCCTCCTCAGTGATGGAATAATCGTTAATCAGAAGAGCCAGTAGGTCACAGATCTGTCTCACAAAGGATCCAGAGGCATTGCAGCTACCAAAATGGATCTGAGAGAGGTTGAGATTTCCAGTGCTTGAATAAATCATGGAAGAGAAGCTGAGAGAATGCCTAAATATAAGATAACCAGTCAAGATCACAGTCCCCCTCTGCTACAAATGTTCAAACTACCCAACAGCATATTATTCAATATTTCCATTGACTATTATGGTCTATTGAATTAGGACATTAAATAATGCTTGTCAAGGAAAAGTAGTGAAGATTCCCACCGGTAAAACAACTGTTCTCAACCAGTGCTGTCACAGTGATTTCTCGAATACAGACTTTACTTCTTGTAATCTTCGTTTGCAATAAATAAGTGGCATTTAATTCCCCCTGCTTCTCGAATACCAATATTTTGTGTGTTAAGATAGATGTCGTATTTGTCCTGGTAAGACCCGCTGAGTGTGTCCTAGAGGGTCGAAACTTCACCATCACGGCACTGGACGTAAGTCAATGACTAGGATTCAAAAGTGAACTATTGTACAGCGTTTGGTTTTATGTTGGTTCTGTTGTAATTATACAGATCTGGATCTTTATGACAAGAGCACTGTGTTGTCTTCACTATTTGTTATCTGTTATATGTATAGTAATCACCATATTCTTTTAGTACAAGCTGACATTGAGGCTCCTGGTCATATTTATTAAATATTTCATTATGTTTAATGGAAAGTATCTTTTGTTTGTAAAGAGGAATTGGTTAGCACACTTGGCTGAATGAGACCAATTAAACACACATACTCTATTACCTATGTGTACCTGGGTTTCGGTTTGGCATAAGGATTCGTCCTGGTATATATATGTATATATATATATATTTTGTCTCTGGTCACGGTTAACAACAGTTGTCCTTCATTTGTGTTCACTATTTATACTATGATACCACCCAGCAAATTATGATGCATTGTGGGCATAGTAGTGTATATGATCAACTTATTTATTCTAAGTTTATCCTAGAGCCATAGACAGTTGGAGTCCGGCATGTGGCAACATGAAGGGAAGCTTGTTTCACGTATCTCATGATTAAAAACGTGCATCTCCAAGCTCATTTACGGCTGTGATTCACAATAATTGCGAAGTTCCTAGCCTGTACAGTGATGACTAAGTGTCTTGACATGCTTATAGTCTGAAAATTATGACTAGGTGTATTAAGGTCTCTCATGGCTAAGTGCCTTGTTGCCTTCTTACTTTTCATGTTGTCCCTGCCTTTCTCACATCTGTCAGACTCTTGAATAAAAGAAATTTATAATTAATATCATATTACTCCATCACATGTTACTTATTGGGTATTTTAAACTGAGTTTTTGTCTAACTATCTTACAGTAACTGAATCAAAGGTCTCTTTGGAAAGTTGAAAGTCCATGTTCTCTGTAGGTCATGTTTGGAATAGCGGGATTTAAAGGTGTACATGCATTTCCTCATCCCCGTTCAGACCCCACGGGCTTCTGGTTTTGAATTTGATTATTAATTTCGATTCCAAACGTCTCAGAAATCTGGTACGGTCTCCTCCTCGTTCGTTTTCTTTAACTAGAGCAATTCCTGAATACTTGATCTCTTTCCAGCTCTTTCCTGTATGGATCTTCATGTGTTTGGCAATCGCATAACTAAAATCGTTATTCTGGATTGCTCTAATATGTTCCAGGGTTCTTTTTTTAAGAGGACATATTGTTGAGCCAATGTATTTCATGCCGCAGCAACATTGTATCTGATAGACAACAAACTGGGATTCACACGTTATTTTGTCTCTTATTTCAAAGTTTCTGTCTTTTGAATCTTTGATTGGTTTAAGATTCAGACCCACTTTGCACGCTTGATAAACATTTGGTAAATCCAAGCTGACGTTTCTCTAGCCACGTAACTGGTTTTATTCTTGTAAATTGGCTATTTACAAGGGTATCCTGTATTGAAGGTGCTTTGCGGAAAGAAATTGACGGCCTGTCTCCTATGAGAGAGCTGAGTTCACTATCTTTTTTCAATACATTCCAGTATTTGTTTAGAATTTGGCGGGAAACATCCTTAACAACGCAAGTCGTAACCACGACTTGCGCTGGAGCGCGCTAGAGGATTAAGAATAGTATATTTACTATTCCAACACCTTCCCTAGTGTCCACGGGGACTGGTGTTAGAATAGTAAATTATACTATTCTCAATCCGCGCCCCCAACACAAGTCGTGGTAACGACTTGCGTTGTAAGGAACGCGTTGTTAAAGCACGCGTTGTGACGGTACGCGTTGTACCGTCATACATCCGAATTTGGTGTATCTTAAAACTTTCTTTTGAATAGGTGAGAATCAGTCTCGGCTTGTCATCTTTTGATTTAATTGACATATTCTTTTTTGGTATTAATGTTTCCACTCTTGTTTTTGTTCGTGCTCTTTGTTCTCCTCGAATAATATCGGCGGGTTTGTACCCCCGATTTAGAAAGCGTTTTTTGATATCCTCAAATTTGCTGTCCATTTCTGTCTCTTCTGAACAGTTGCGTTTCATGCGTAAAAATTCGCCGTAAGGAATGCTCCTTTTTAACGAAGCTGGATGAAAGCTCGTACCATGAGTACACTGTTCGTTGATGTTTTTTTTCTGAAGACTGTGGTTTCCAATTTATTGTTTTTTACATAGACCTTCGTGTCTAAAAAATCTATCTTCTTTTTTGAATATTGTACGTAAATCTCAAACCTACATCATTTTCATTCAAAATTTCCATAAATTCGATTAGCTTTGATTTCGAACCCTTCCACAAAAGGAAGAGATCATCAATGAACTGGAGCCAAAGTACCACGTCCGAAGTGTATTCTACATTTTCTTCTCCAAGCTATGTTTTTCTCCCACCAACCCATGGTGAGATTGGCATAGCTTGGAGAGAAGGAAATGCCCATGGCACATCCGCATATCTGTGCAAATATCTTTTTGTCAAAAAGGCATACATTATTTGTTAGGCAAAAAGTTATCATATCCAAAAGCATGTTAGTATGTCTTAGCTCTGATATTAGTCTTTGCTTTAGAAAGTATTTGATTGCTGTCAATCCTACGTCGTGTTGTATTGACGTGTAAAGGGAGACAACATCAATTGTGGCTAGTAAGTATTCTGGTTGCCACTCCGTTTCCATAATGTTTCTAAGAAAGTCCCCGGTATCTTTAATGAATGAGCTAAGTGTTGGAACAATTGATGCCAAAAAATAGTCAACGTATGATGCCACATTTTCACACAGGGAGCCACAACTAGATATTATAGGGCGTGCAGGTGGTTTATGCAATGTATTGTGTATTTTAGGCATGTAGTAGATTGTGGGGGTCATAGGATGTAGTACAGTGAGGTAACTTTTCTCCTCCTTACTGATTAATCCTTTTTCATGCCATCCATTGATTAGTGTGTGTAGAGTGTTTGCCATCTCAGAAGTTGGATTGTTTTGTAATTGTTTGTAGTTGGTCATATCATCCGCACTCTGCTAATGATTGAGAGAAGCACTGGGGACCCATATTAGTGACAGGATTGCACTACACATTGATGCAATGATAGGCACAGAATTAGATCTAAGCAGAGAATATCATCAACTTGAGCTCCACAAAGACTCCCAATAAATTGCAATGTAAAGCACACATTTTGGCCTCTTTCAATAAAGAAGACTGAGCCTTGGAGTATCCTCAGCAACTCACATTTTATAGGATGCAATAGGAAAAGTAATCACATCGATTGTCAATGTGCTTAACTACAGGGATAACATCCCAGTATTTGGAGCCTCCTGGGATAAGCATGATGAAATGTTGAGGTTACTGTTCTGTGCGTTATCGGAGGCTAACCTAACAGTAAGTGCAGACAAATGTGAATTCTGAAAAGACCATCTAAGTTTTTACGGACCCATCTTTTCAGGTAAGTGCATGCTGGCAGCCTGACCCTGAGAAGATCAGAGCTCATTCTCCCCAGGATGTCTGCGTAGTCCCATACTTTCTTGTCATGGCCGCGTACTGCATATAGTATTTCGAGGAATGTGCCACAATCAGCGTACCACGGAGGGAACTGCCAAAACAAGGAGGAAGACTAGGTACAAGCCCAAAGAAGAAAGCAGAAAAACAGATGCATTTATATGAACCAGCCTCTATGTGTGACCGCTCAGAAGGTAACCCTGATCACCATCAGTGAAGAAATGGAGGCAGATAACCAGAAACAACTCCCACTTCAAGAAAGGTACCCTTTAAACTAACACAAACACCAGGTTTCAGCCGACCACTATGAATCCACTTCATAATGGGTTTTTTTTCAGGCCCTCGTCGAGTGTCTATGATAAGGTGATGGACCCATCCCCACTACATAGACACACTCGATGAGGGACTGAAAAGAACAGTGAAACTCCTAAAACAACTTAAAAAAGAGAGACATGGGGAAAGTTTGCTTAAATGGGGAGATGTCATGTGGGCAACATGAGAGCGATCAAGACTCATAGTGGGCAGCGGGGACATTATAATGATCCTACGGACACTGGTCACCACTTTCTGCAAAGGGCAGGGACTGGAAGTTGGATAGGAATGGGAGAGGAGTCATGGGGACAGTTGGTGTGGAGGTGGACATGATGCAAGATCAGATCCACCAAAAGCAGATAAATACATCTACTAATGAGATGCAAGTAATCATAGAAATTACTCCCCATCCACGTAATTGGTGTTATTAATGGATAGGTACTAGCGCCTTGAGCTGCCACAACCTAAGACTCAACACTTGCCAAGCTTCCTGTTCAAAAATACAAACTTTGTGCCTACGTCTTTGCCACAAAGCACTTCAGCAACTGGCCGTCATTCCTGAGCTATAATTTTTCCTGCTGTTTCCCCATTCAGAAATCTTAAATTGTCTATGACAGAGATCTTGAAACTGTGGGGCATGCACCCCTGGGTGTCCGTGGCTGTATTCCCATGATGGTGCTAATGGCTCAACAAGTAAATGAAGATGGCCAAGAAGAGCCACTTTGTTCATTCAGTGGTTTCCAGGCTAAAGTGCTGTAAATAAAGTGTGGAAACTGTGATCAGTTCTGTAGCTAAAAAGAACTAAATATTACGTATGTATCTCGTGTTTGTTTCACCTTCAGGTAGCTGCATATAAAATGCACAGACCGTAAACACAAATCAATGCAAGTTAAACGAATCGGTGAGAAACGCAGTCTTTTAGGTTAGAAACCTCAATTGGTTAATGTGATCACTGCAAATTTCTGCAGATGATCAGGGAGTCACAGAATTAAATCCTGATTGGCGCAGAGGGAAGAGCAGTTTGTGTATTTATAGCGCTGTGAGGTCCCACCCGCAACAACAAGGGCTGAGAATATGTAAATCTTTATTTTAAATTTGTATTACATACAATATAAGATAGGCTGCCTCAAAATGATTTAATGTTTAAGATAAAATAAGTGTGCTCCTTCGATAAAAGTCTATAGTGGCTCCCAAGCAGCCTTTTGATTTGGTGATTAACCAAATGCACACATTTATATTTCTTTCAGGCACTTTTGTAAGAATGCCTGTTTTGTCTTTAGCTCTCTGTCCCTTCTGTTTCACAGCAAAGGAGACCCCCAAACCCTCTCCCACCAGCCCTAGCTTCACTTTCACCAAGAGGTCCCACCCCAGCGCTCAGCTTTGCCTCTCCTGCTTCTCCGGTTATTGCCATGACATTTTGGGAGGGGGGCGGGGGGGGGGGGGGGGGGAAGGGGGGCAACTTTACAAGGACTTTACTCAAGGGAGCTACAAGCAAAAAAGTTTGTAGACCTCTAGTCCAAGGCGTTTCTGTCGAATGTCCCCAGCACTAGATGGGTGAGGAAGGTATTGTAGCTCTCCTCTGGTGCTGCAAACTGTGGTACACTCTGCTACTTCGAGCTCGAGCCCTCCACAATCATCTGTCATAGGAGCTGGCTTTCCGCGGCCATTATCAAAATATAGATTTTTCATTTCAGTATTTCAGTGCACATAGTGCCACTCTATTCGTCCTGTTACTTTTTTTTCTCCCCGGCACCAGGCACCTTAATTAGCTTAATGATGGCGATATTAGTGCTCATTCATTCTTTTAGAAAAGTGACTGAAATGGAAATATAAAAGAGCGGGTATTCACTATTGCAGAGTACCTGTTTGCTTCTGAGGAGAGTTGGTACTCTCCCTCGCAAATAAAGAAGAGCAGGTGCCTCTGTATAAAGAGCACGAGAGATAGAATATCCGGATTTTTATACAAATATCTTCTTTCCTCAGCCCCCCTGGGCTTCAAGTTAACGTACAAGCGCTTATGCATTCAAGCCTTCTCAAACTGGTAAGGCAGGCAACAGCCGAATGAGCATTCCTCAAACACACAGCGCCTTTTGAAGGAATCTCAGCTTTGTGTGGGGTCATCCTTGCAACTGCACAACGTTCCATGACTGTGTGTGACCTTGTCTTGAGGAGATGCGCCATACACATACTTTGCCCTAACAGGTTCAGGGGTGATTGCCACCTACGGGTCCTCGGAATGGCACATGTGATGCATTCTCAAATAGCCAGGACTGGCCACACACACGCACATTTTGATTTGCATCTTACGCTTGTTTCATTTAACCGGTATGTGTGTGCTTCTTTTTAATAGCAAAGTGATTTGCTGCTGATGAATATGCTTTGCTCCTAATATTTGGTTTAACTAAACAAATTGTAAAAATTACAATAGAAATCAAATTCCGAAAAGCCTCTGCATGCAGTCCCTTGCAGAGGGCGAGCGCAGCTTCTGGTGCATTCGTGTATACAGACCACCACACGCCTCTGCATGTCGCCACCCCCAGGGGGGTCAGCTACCAGTGCACACGTGACCCCACCAGCGTCTGTCTGCAGGCTCATTCCTCTGGCTTCATTGTAGATAACCACATTTTATATATTTTTTGGTGTGCAGAGCAGCCAGATGTTCTGTGTTTTTATTCTGTTTCTCTTGCATTTCATAAAGTGTTTGGTGTTCATGTCTTACATAAGCTGCAGATGTATGTGGTACATCAGTATTGGCCCCACCACCTCAGCCCAGTCATGTGCTGCTACTGTTACTCTAGTCGGGTCCGGGCTTCTGATTGGTTCTCTGTGGGACAGGGCATTCTCACTTTATTTATACACTTAGGGCCATGTCTGTCGTACCGGCACAGTAAAAAGCATGTTAGAATATGAATTCAAATATCACAGCGGAGCTAATACTGTCAGGCAAAGGATTCTAATGGTTCAAAGTGCCAGAGCAGCTAGAACGCTGGAAAAAATGAAAAGTGCCATGAGGTAAAGTGCAAGGTTTTTCAAAAATTTGGTTGGTTATTAAAGTGCAAATGGCAGGATAATCACTATAAAGGATGGATGGAATGCCACAAGCCCAAGCACGTTCTAAAGGTCAGTTCTATTCCAACCTTTGACTTAAATTGACATTTCAAGGTGTTGCTGCCAGGCCTCGCTAACTTTATGGTTATCAATTATCCAAAAATGGCACGGGTAGCCACGCTTTGCCCTCAGCATCCTTGTACTTGCTGCTGCGAGGAATGGGCGTGGTAAGGAGTCGCACCTGCAGACACTCTTGGAGGACAGCTGGTTTCCGTCAACGCTGCTGCCTCCATGAACCCTGAGAACAGGTTAGCAAAAACAGTGCCATGTGTAGTGTAAGTGGCATAGTGGACAGGTTCACCTCAGATAATATCACGAGTCAATCCCTGTCTCATCCTTAACCTTTCAACATTCGGTGCTGAAGACGAGCACAAAAAAGATGCACTGGAATGCTGCCCAGAACAATTACCAGCAGCTAAGACTATTGCATGCATTTCACCCTTTATGTTTTGTTCTTCTGAGGGTTAGGAGAGCGACAAGAAGGGGAAAATAAACAACTAGACTAAGTGATGTTTACTTTCTTTTCCCACCCAGCCTTCATGGCCCTGAAGATGAGGGGTAGCCGAGGGCAAGCCTGGAGTAGCAAGTGCCCCTTGGCTATCCCTAATTAACCCCTATGGTTAGCCTGCCACTGATTTTGGAATGGCCCTTCATGTGGCAACCCAAAACACATAAAGGTATGGTGACTTCTGCAATGCTATTTAGGATGAGCTTAGGCAGCTCATGCGCTGTCTTCGGAGACGTGCTGTATCTACTCTGTGGACTTTCACCACACCCATCGCTTTTCATTGGTTCTTTTGTCTGCCTTTCAAAATTCATTTGGTTTCTTTGGTGAATAGTTCACATTGGTCCTGCCTTTTGGCTGTTTTGTGCCTGCCTTGGAGACTGGCCCTGTCACATGGATCAGTTCACTTGTGGCCATTAATTTTAGTTTTGGCGCACTACTTTTTGTTTTGCCTCAGCTCCGAATGAAATAACCCACTACATTATCCACTCTCTCCTGGTCGCTCACATGTTTTTTTATCTGAAGCTTTTGAGACAGCTAAACCTGTTTCCTGGTTATTTTTTTAGCTCTGACGGTTTGTTTTGTAAACACGTTTCACTGCAGAGAGCCACCCAGTCTGCGCTTGTTACGTTTGCTTTGGTTCAGTTGAACCATTGGCAGTACGGATCGGCATTTGTAAATTTTGTTTCCTGTTTCGATTCAGCATTGTTTAATTATATTTGTTCCAATTGGAATGCTTTTTTGTAGGCATGGGGAGAGCCAACGCTAAGACTCAAACCCGAGTCCACAGTCCCATAGTCTCAGACCACTAACTTGTTTAGCTTTCACAGTGTTTAAACTCTACAGAGGCACATGCAGACTTGACAGCCAAAAAGCACATCACAATTCTCAGCAGCGCACAAGGATTCGCTGTGGTGACCCCAGTGCTCAAATCCTAGACTGCCAGACACATTACGAGCCTGTCCCACTCTTCCTTAACTACGAGTCTCTGTTCCGCCATTGGATTGGCTGCAAAAGCTCCTGTGTGACCCAGATGGAAGAGGGATAAGGCAAAATTCAGTGTGTGTCTTGTCTGTTTCCAGCTGGCACCAGGCATGCTCTGCAGCACTCGAAGAAGCGGAGAGTTACAGTCTGTTTTCTCTCTCTGATTGCAGCGACCGTGCATCACTTGGCTTCACTCCCAGTAAACGAAGGTCTCTTGAGTGGACCTAGGTCTCTGTAACCCTGCTGAGTGCACATCCAACATGGCGAAGTCTGTGTTCCCTTGTGATGCTGTCTCACCAGGGTGTGAGAGCACCTATTTTTTGGCTTCCACTCACTTCCCTATAATGTTGCTTTCTTGGCTGCCATTTTTAATTGGTGTCTGGTTGAGGCTTTTCAACTAGTCGCTCCCTTGGATGGGGTCAGTGTCTTTACATATATCCTATGACTACTTTCTAAATAGGCTTTGCGTTTGCTTGTGCATATTGACTCACGTCTTAATAGTCTCATCATGCCTTCATAGATGACCACACTGAGTGATGGTCTTTACGTGCCTTCTCATTGCTTTCTCTATAACCCTAGGAACTCTGTCTTTGTTTTCTGCTCCCTCACGAGCTCTGTGTGTGCTCTTCGGCACCGCTTTAGTTAGGGACTGAGGACTGGTTGAGAATGTCTCTCTCTCTAGGGTAGGGTGTCTTTGTGTGACTTCACTTGCTTCTGTTGATAGAGCAGAGGTGTGTCTATGGTGCCTGGTTGGTTTTTCTTGAATGACCTGGCTTTGGGTTTCCTCTGCACCTTCACTGATTGGATTGTGGCTGGTCTCTTTATGTGTGTGTGGGTCTGACCATCCCCCGACTGCTCTCTAGCTGCTCTGGTTGTAGCGTAACGGTTTCTACTTATGAGGCTCTCTCCCTTCCCTCTCTGGTTATCCTCTCCCTTCCTCCACTGGCTGCTATCTCTTGCACAGTGGTTTGCACCGTCTCCATCATATTTTATTGTCTGGCTGCTATTTATATCAAGGGGGTCTGACTACTGACTACTCTTTCTAACACCCAAGTTTGTCCCTGCTCTTACTTCACTCTTGCATCTGCTCTCTGTAGCACAGTTTACCTCCTAATTGCTTCCTGAGTTGTCGCTGCATGTCCTGGGGGCAGGAGTGTAAGCACTTCCCGTGACTGCATTCTATTTCCTGTTGCTACTGTCTGTAGCTTGGCGGCCTGCCGCCTGTACCTCCTATGGCAGCTCTGTAGTCTGTCTACAAGCTCTGCATTTTAACTCGTGTGGCTGCTTTGTGGCTTGGTGCTCTTCACATCCTTTGACTGCACTCTACCTCCTGTGTCGTGTAGAGAGTTTCATCACCCTTCATCAGCCAGGCTAGCTGGAATCCAGTGGTGCAGTCCTGTGACTGGCCTTTGTAGCCAGGGGTCAGCATGTCCTCTATTTTCTACCTCCTAAGGCTGCTCTCTATAGCATGGGTCTTTACCTTAACTGGATTCTACCCCGTATCACTGCTCACTGTACCGTGTGTTCGATACCTCCAATGGCTGCTCTGTAGATGGAGGGGTCATTTCCTCATGTGAATGTACTCTATCTCCAATGGCTGGCCTCTATATCGTGGGGTCTGCATGTTCTCTGGCTGCATTCTGCCTCCCATATCTGCGCTCTGTACTTTGGGGTCTGCGCCTCCAATAGCTACTCTTCTGAGAGCAAGGCCTTTGCCGCATAGGCCTACATTCTACCTCCAATAATTGGTCTCTATTGCTTTGTGGTCTCCATCTCTGACTGCTTTCTCCCTCATGGCTGCACTCTCTAAAGCCTAGGACTGCTTTGTACTTCCTATTGTTGCTCCCAGTAGTATGCGGACTCTATCTCACATGCCTGCTCAACAGTGTGGGGTCTCCACCACTTATAAGTGTGCTGTAATTGGCGGGGTCTTTGCCTCATAAGACTACATTCTACCTCCTGTAGCTGCTCTCAGCAGCATGGGAGTCTGCACCTCCTAACTGCATTCTGCCTTGTCTCACTGCTCACTGTAGCATGGGGACTGCGATTGCCGTGCTTGCTCTCTGAGGAGCTGGGTCTTTGCCACATAGGACTCCATTTTACCTCATATGGCTGGCTTTTATGGCATGGGTTTCTGCACATCCTTTGACTGCTTTCTATCTCATGTGGCTGCTTCTTTAGCAGGGAATCTGTACCTCCAATGGTAGTTCTCTCTTGCCATATTGGGGAAGCACTAGTGTTCTATGTCCACCAGGACATCAACATGTAAAGCTGCAGTTTGTGAGTTGTTGCAGCCTCTTTCAACTGTTCTCCTAAAGTAATCATAGCATTCCCTGGCTCTGTCAGTCATGATGCAAAGTGGCTTCTATCTTGGAATAGTAATCCTATTTTACTGGCTGAGGGGCTCCAATAAAAGTATAAAATGCAAGCTTGTGTTTGTGCAAGCTTCGCATTTTTTTGTTCCTCGTGCTTTTCTGGCATTTGAACGGCAGAAGCACCCTTCAATGGCAGTTTTTTTATTGTCTTTAAAAGTTTAATTGCTATTACATGTTTGTAAAATAATTAATTAACTACAATGTACAGGTTTGCTAGTGTCAACTCTTTAATACCTGATGGCACAGTACCCAGAATAATGTGCATAATGACTAAACCCTTATAATGTCCATAATGTGATACCTATTGGCTATGCCAATGCTTGTTTTATCAGTGTAATGGTACAAATCATTGATAACTAAATGACCAAGGTTCTGGCATGGATAGGGTAAGCCCAAGATGGTCTGAACCATTGTGCTCTCATTCCATCACGTAGTTGGTTTTATATGCACCAGAGGTCACCACTAAAAAAAGGTGAAAACCCAGTTACATCTAGGTACTTTTAACTTTATCTGGAGCCCCCTGTTTTGTCCAGAAAAATTATCTGATTTAAGAACTCCCTCAATCTGGTTTGCTAGGCCGAGTCTGCCCTGGTGGTATTGGCCTACCAGGGTGGGGAGAGGTTGCCTATAATGAAGCATGTCACATCATGTGAGAGAGGCTTCCTCTTCCAATAAGATTGGTCTTTCATCTCTCTTGGGCTTACCCCTGTCCACAACAGAATTTGTTAATTTATGTATCAGTGATTTGTACCATAACACTGATAAAAATAGCGTTGCAGAAGGCACCATGTCTTTATGTGTTTTTGCCATTAAATCAATGGGGTTCACCCACAGAATCAAAGGACCTGGGTATAAGTAGTATAAAGAAAGATGGTCCTTGACTATGATTTAAATAAACACTTAAATGAATTTCATTTGTTTTTCACTTTTGCAATTAAATTTCGCATACATTGATTCAATCAAAACAAATGGGAGAGATATGTTCAGTAGTATACAAAACTCAAAAGGTTTGACATGAATGCTTTAGAAAAACCCAGGAATTGCTCATGCAATCGAAATATAACCACACAATGTGTATATGTTGTATCAAAAAATTCAATTATTTATTTACAGTTAAATAAAACAGTTGACTAAACGGCGCAATAAACTATCAAGAGTATAGTCAGTGAGGAAGAAAAAGGGGGTGCTCAAGTGAAAAGGAAATTTGAAAAAAGAGAGATAAAGCTAATGAACAGTTGTATTATTTACACAGAAAAAAGCGGGATAGCTTCCGCTGTCTTATATGCCTGTCCCCTATAGTAGTCAGTGGGGGATAAAGAGGGGGGGATGGATTATAAGATTGGTCTTTCATCTCTCTTGGGCTTACCCCTGTCCACAACAGAATTTGTTAATTTATGTATCAGTGATTTGTACCAGAACACTGATAAAAATAGCGTTGCAGAAGGCACCATGTCTTTATGTGTTTTTGGTCTTTACTTTGGGAGGACGTGTGGTGTCATACACTCCCCCTCTCCTTTTGTGTTTTGAGTCCTTCAGTTGAAAAAACACTGGCCTCTATCACTCGGGCTGTGCATGCTGAGATCAATCCTGAAAGAATTGAATGGAGCATTGTGGAATCCCCACCCCCTGCCTCTGCCACTCCACCCACTTTCAAAGGTTATATCTTGACCTTAAGATGACCATGCCAGTTAAATTGTTCCCAGAAGCCTGTGCTCACATGCAGAAGAGATACAGCAAAGGCATCAGCACTAAAGTTTCCCCTCAAACAGAGAACTTGCATAACACCATTTCCCCTCACATGTAGAACAGTCATAGCACAGGCAGAAAGGTGATAGCTTCTCAGACACAGCAGAATGTGTACAGAATAGACAGCACCAGTACAAGCTTCCCTCACCCTTCCCACACATACAAAAGGTACAGTCCAGGCACCAGCAATGCAGCCTTCAGTTGCACACCAAACAGACGCAGCATGTGCAACAATAACAACATCCCTAACACAGAGAGCAGTCACATCAGCAGCAGCATGCAAGCTTCCCTCACACAAAGAAGAGCTAATGTCCAGACAGCAGCACTGCAAAGTTTACTTGCACACAAAATAGAATAGGTACTGCATGGGCAGCAGCAATATAGGCATCTCACACAGAGAGCAGGTACTGCACCAGCAGTGCAAGCTTCGCTCACACAAATAATAGGTACAGTCCCGGCAGCAGCACACCCCTCACATGCACACAAAACAGGTGCAGAATGGGCCGCAGCAACAAAAACATCCCTGACACAGAGAGCAGGTACAGCAGCAGCATGCAAGCTTCCCTCACGCAAAGAAGATGTACAGTCCCGGCAGCAGCACACCCATCACATGCACAGCAAACAGCTGCAGCATGGGCAGCAGCAACAAAAACATCCCTGACACAGAGAGCAGGTACAGCAACAGCATGCAAGCTTCCCTCACACAAAGAAGATGTACAGTCCCGGCAGCAGCACACCCATCACATGCACAGCAAACTGCTGCAGCATGGGCAGCAGCAACAAAAACATCCCTGACACAGAGAGCAGGTACAGCAGCAGCATGCAAGCGTCCCTCATACAAAGAAGAGGTACAGTCCAGGCAGCATAACTACAAACTTCACTTACACACAAAATAGAATAGGTGCTGCACGGGCAGCAGTAATATAGGCATCTCACACAGAGAGCAGGTACTGCACCAGCAGTGCAAGCTTCGCTCATACAAATAATAGGTACAGTCCCGGCAGCAGCACACCCCTCACATGCACACAAAACAGGTGCAGCATGGGCAGCAGCAACAAAAACATCCCTGAGACAGAGAGCAGGTACAGCAGCAGCACACAGGCTTCACTCACACAAAGAAGAGATACAGTCCAGACAGCAGCACAACCATCACATGCACACAAAACAGGTGTAGCATGGGCAGCAGCAATAAAAACATCCCTAACACTGAGAGGAGGCACGTCAGCAGCAGCATGCAAGCTTCCCTCACATAAAGAAGAGGTACAGTCAAGGCAGCAGCACAACCATCACATGCACACAAAACAGGTGCAGCATGGGCAGCAGTCATAAAAAAAAGGTCCCGCGCACAGAGAGCAGGTACATCACCAGCAGCAGCAGTGCAAGCTTCCCTCTCTCAGAGAATAGGTATCATCCAGGTAGCTGAAGTATATCACTTGCACACAAAACAGGTGCAGCATAGGCAGCAGCAATAAAGCATATACAATAAAAACCATCCCTCACTCATAGGGAGCTGGTACACCACTGGCAGCAGCAGTGCAAGCTTCTCTTACACAAGCAGATAGCCTCATTACACTTTTATGAAGTTGTATAGGAAGATAGCATTCCCTCAGCAACGTGGGACATTTTTGCACAACTCACCTGATACTGCAATCCTCTCTTGCCCCTGGCAGTACAATACAGCCCACTAATTCTGTCCTTTGATGTAAATGTTCCTTGTGTTGCAGAGTGTGTTGATCTTTATTGAGTGCATCCCCCTGCACTTTAAGTTTAGGGTAAAATTTCTGTTAAATAATAATGCACTTAATAGGTCACTGACAAGAATCGAGTCATTTTGTGGGGTATACCATCCAAATAGTCTGTATTAGTTAAGTTAACAAAAGGAGTGGTGGTATTAATATCCCTACAGTGCAGATCCTAGGGGCACACATACAGAGCAGCACACACTGACACAGGATCAACAGCCCCTGAGAGTGAGAGGGTAACATGCCAGTGCTTTTGAATCATCTATAGTGCATTAGCCTCACCACCACCACCACAGCAGCCCAACTGGCGTTGCAAAGGCACTGGCTGGTCTGAAAAATCAAAAGACACACAATTGATGGACGGAATGCAGAACAAATCAAAACATTCACCCCCAGTCAAGAGATCTGGGTTAAATCCATCATTCTTTTGCTCACCATGCCACCCCAGGGTCAAGACTGATTTGCATATGGCTGGGTCCAAACTGGAATGGCATGGTGAGCAAAAAAACGATGGATTTGGGCCCAGATCTTTGTACTGGGGTGAATGTATGGCATTGTTCTGTAGTCTGTCCATCAATAGTTCTTTTTGCATTTGCGGCCTGAGAAATGACCTCAGTTTCCCATACACCAACCTGTCTCGCTGGGGCCCCACACAGGCGCCACCTACCTGGCAGTGCTGGAGGGTGCAGAGGCAGCGTCGTGCAGGTCTTCCGAGCCAGGGGCCAGCTGGCCCTCGTGTATAACAAACTTACTGGCGGAACTGCCCTCGCTGGAGGAACCACTGCTGTAATGAGATCACAGTACACGTTCACCAAACAAGTGTAAAAATAACAGATGCAACAGAGACAGACAGGTTTTTTTTTTTGGGACAATATCCACTGAGTACTACCGTGCTTTGAGCCGAACCCACATTGTAACGGGCCCAAAATATACAAACTAAACTCGCATGAGGAACTGGGCATGGATTGTTATTTGAGAGAAAGTGATGTGACCTGTCTGTCTGGTCAGTGGTGGAGGTGGTTAGTGGGTGCCGTGCAGGTGTATTCAAGTTTTGTATTACACTCCCCAGTGATAATAAACAAACATATCCAGCTGTACCTGGAGCCTCCTGTGCCTGAACAGTCTTCCCCCTGGAGGAGAAAGGCAGGGATGGAGAGAGTCTGACCAGAGATGAAGTGTCCATCAGGCCCCACCTGGTCCCAGTCCCAGGGATCCTCAGCTTTATTGGAAGGATGGGGCGCCCCTACTCTGGGCTCCGGGGGACAAGGGCCCTGGTGCTTCCCTCCATCCCAGACGGAGAGGTCCAGTTCAGTCCCCGGAGCCAAAGGATATGGATCCAGTTGATTTTTTCTCTTCCGGTTTATATTGTCCGATTCTTCCCTCACAGCAGGCGGGGGTGTTTTGAGATGCTCCTCCCTGTCCCTAAATGGAGTGTCGGCTTCTCTTCCAGAATCCAAAGGAGGTGGGTCACGTGCATTCTTTCCATCTGAGGGTGGAGAGTCCCCTTCAGCTTCTGAATCCTGCGAGGCCGGATCCCTGTGTTTCCTCCTGTCCCCGAGTGGAGTAGCCGGTTCTGGGGTTGGATCTGGCACAGCTGAAGACACCTGCAAGAAGAAAGAGGAGAAAATGTACCCTGTGAATGCCCTGAAGAGGGTATATGGAGAAGCTCTACAATTGCTGTGCCTGGAAACTGTAGGGATTTCTAGTACAAAAATGACTACCAGGAGACAAACACACACAGTCACACAAACAGATGGGCGAACAGCTTTGGGTCGCTTGTTCTCGATTTGCATTCGGACATCTCCTCCTCACTTGTGTTAGATGACCCCTAAAATGAAATCGATAGTGCTTGTGCTTTCTCTGCTAAGAGGCAAGGAAGTGGATCAAGTTTTCAAAACAAACTTTAATTGTCAGATTGACTTCTTGTAGTTTGAGAAGGTGTATTTCTGAGACTGTTGCTGACCACTAGAGGCCATATTTCAATATGTATCCTGATTTATATGCTGTGCACAACAATTCCGGTATGCGTTCAACTTTAGAACCAGGCTCCAGCCCTCTGGCTCAGTTCAATTTTGGAAACCCGGTGTACCAGCCTTTCTCTTTGCTTTTCCTGAGATGTTGTGCAGAAGATGATCTACTGGTTGGCTGCAGTGTTTTCATTTGCCAAATGTGTGTGAAATGTGTCTGTATGTGAATGAGCCTATCTGTCTGCATGTGTGTGTGTCCGTCAGTGTGTTTGTCTGTCTGCCTGTCTGTGTGTGTGTGTGTGTGTGTGTATGACTGTCGTCTATGTATGTGTCTGTGTATCGTTCAGTGTGTGTCTGGGTCTCTGTGTCTTTCTTTTTGTCTGTGCGCATGTACATGTGAGCATGTTGTAAGTGGGATTCTAAAATCGAATCCTCTGAAAGCTAGTTCTTAGACTCTTAATTCTCACAATTCTCTCTTTGTGTACCCCACACCGGACTTAGAACCATTTCCCCTGCTCTATCTATCTCAACTCTACTCTTTGATCTGATCATGTGCAGGTCGCAATTGCAAAACTTTAAATTCTCTTTAAAAGTCAAAGATTCTGGAGATCACCTTGGCCTGGCCTTGATGAGAGACTTCAACATCTGATTTGCTCTCCTGTAAAACCTTTCACACACATTCTGACCATCAGCTTGGAAATTCTACATAAAACAGCCATTAGAGGGGCCTAGCCACTCAGAAGGACACACCTTCATTGTAGTGTTCAGCTCAATCCATTTGTTGCCCTACCATGGGCCATTCCTCGACTCTAGGATAACGCCAATGGATGTCAGCTAGGGGTAGCCTGTGGTAGTAAAGGCTGCACTTGAGTCTGCCTTTCAGTACCTTTGGTGTCAGGTCTCATTGCATTCAGGTACCTGTTTACTGTCAGTATTTTTCACTACTAGACTTTTTCTCAGCAATGCTGCATCTAATAGGAGCCATTCAGTGGTTAGGGGTGGGACAAGAGGTCAACCGTGTGATGTCCTTGGAGATCAAAGGATATCTCAATGACAAAAGCTGCAGATCTGGCTTGCTGAGTTTGCGGTACTTTCTTAAGTCCAAGATATGGCCTGCCTCTCCTAGTAGCTTGACAGAGATGTGGTGAAAATAACTGCGTTCAAGGATATCCAAAAGGGGCAAGTGAATGAGGCCCAAATATTCAGAGGAAAAATAATCTCAAGCGAGAAGCAAAAAACCTTTGTGAGCAGGAAAATTCCTTTAAACAGAGCAGAGTGGGGCGAGGAACTGAAGCAGATGGTAAAAAGTAGAAAAACAGCAATGGGTAATTCCAAGTGAGCAACTGGAAACATTTTTGCAACACAAGGAACCATCCTCTGTCTCTGATTTAAATAGTAAATATGACCTTTGAACCAGGATTCTAATGTCTGCCATGATGGACTGGGCAGTGACCTGGAACACGAAAGAAGAGAGAGAAGGTAATGAAACTCAAATATATGGACAGGATTCCCAACCGCAGGATGCCAAGTTAACAACTGTACTGAGGAATGTGAACAGCATTAGGTAGGAGGAAATTGCCAGAGTGTCAGCTGGAATTCAGGCGAGAGGCACGACTGGACACTAAACTTCCCAACAAGACGCAATTGCGAACATGAAAGAGAACAGATGTCCTCACGCCTGAGGTGTTAAAAGCAAAATGACAATCGTGAAAATTGCCTGCGCCATCTTGTTTGATGGAAATTTCTATGTGCACATAAGCTGCAGCCATTTTATCCATCACAGCCATTTTGTACTCTGTTGGTCACCTTTGTTTCACCCTGCCCTTACTAGCATCCATCTGACCCTCTGACCAAACCTGATTTGTGTGCTGGGGGCTATAAACCCTATTGTCACCACAAACCTCAGCGCCACTTGCTGCCACAAACTCGTTTTTCCTTTCATCTCTGTTTACAGGCAAATCTTTGAACACTCTACCCCTCACCGCACCTAGTTACACAAACAGGTTCCAGACACTAAAATGAACCTTGCAACATGATCTATTGCAATGCAAACAGCAAGACTTGTTTTTACCAACAATGGGACCTGTTTTTATTAACAGAATGGACTCTTAGATCTGGCTGGTCTCACATGTTTTAGACCCTGAAGCAAGGTCCAGCTGCAAAATAAGATTGTCTATTTGACCTGGGTGGGAAGAGAATTACTGTTGGGCTTGTGTGGAAACCTGCCCGGGGCGGGGACTCCAAGCTTGTGTAACCATGTTGATGAAACAAATGCATTGTGTAAAACCTGTATAAAAGGAAGAGCCAAAAGAGGTGCCAGCAGAACACCTCCTCAGACATCCCGGTGTCTGTAGTTGACGTGGTCTCCTCATGAGAAATAAACCTTTTTCTTGTCTTCCAGTTCCAGCGCTTGCCTCATTATTTTGATGGGGAACCCAAGGTGAATTAAAAGGTGAACACTGCACCGGGCAGCATTGAGGTTCTTAGAAGACTCGCTGCTTTTCACAAATTGGCGCCCAAATGTGAGGGCCCATCAGCGACATGTGGGTCCAGTAGAGAGGTCCTAACGATGGAGTGAACGTCTAAACAATTGGGGTATACCTGCCTGAGAAGACCCTTGTCTAGCTGCCGATCGACTGAACTTCACCGGTTCCGAACTAACCTCTCTCGAGTGACCTGCGGTCCAGACTGGGACCTTAGAGGAATGCCGCATTGATTATTGGAGTGAGAGGACAACCAGGCGCTGGAAGGGAAAGACGGAGACCTGTCCATACGGTCTGGGTAAGGTTGTGAAAAAATGACTTAATTTGATTGATTGATTGATTGAATAGTTTGATCGAATACTAGTATTCCTTTTTGATATTGAGTTATTTGAGACATTCCCTGCTTGCAAACAACAGAGAATAGGAATATTCTCTCTTTGCAGACAGCGAAGGACAGGTAGTGCAGACTTTTTGTCTAAATTGATTGATTGAGATATTCATTTTGACCGGTAAATACGTCATGCCTGTTTTCTCTAGATTGCTTTGTAGTTGCTTTAGACCAGACTGTTTGTTAGAGGTCAGTCAGCCAGCGCCGCTGGAAGGCACCCCTAACAAGGACATGTACTTAAAGTATGGATTAGCCACCCTAGCTTATAGCAAACTATTGCATAAATACACTAGGAAGGACCGGGTAAATCAGTGGCCACTGACGCCATCTTTCGATCTCACTAAAATAGAAACGTCAGAATTGGCTCCCCACAAAAAGAAAACGACACCAGCCATGCTTGACAGTTTTGGTTTATGGCGAAAAGAGGCAGCTCAAAGAAAGAAAAGAGACAAAGCTAGACAAGATAAAGAAATGTGAAAATCGGCTTACCAAGCCTGTAAAAAGTTAGAAGAAGAACTAAAAGAAAAAGAAACCGATAAAAAGGAACAGGAATCAAAAATATCAGGTCAATACCCTGTTAGAACGCCCTCGACTCTTTACCCCGAGTTACCGGTGAAACAAAGGATAGATGATGATTTATTATTAGGTCCCCCAATCATATACATGCCACCGCCTTTCGCCCCTACTCATCCCGTAGTACAACGCCAGGAACCCCGAAATATAGCCGGAGATGGCACGATAGTCTCGGTCTCCACCGCCTCTGCTCCCACCGAGTCACTCACACCAAATGCCTCATCAAAGGATACAGTAGTAGAAGTAGGATCAAAGGAAATATGAATTGACTCTGCTAGCACCGCACATTGCCCTAAAGCGATGCACCACCCTCAATCCAGCCTCACTGTTACCCCTACCTGAAAATGATGCTAGCGTGACTCCACTACACGACTGTGGGACACTAACCAATGAACAAACAAAGAGTAGAGTAGATCTCAGAGACACCGCCTTTCTGGAACCAGATGGAGAGCTATGGGTGGATGGTTCGTGCATCAAACTCCCCGACGGCACCACCTCAGCTGCATACGCTGTCACCACAGCCCAAACCATTCTGGAAACAGCTCGTATTCCCCAACATTCAGCCCAGGCTGCAGAACTCATTGCCCTCACAGGAGCATGTATTTTAGCAACTGGCACAACAGTTAACATATACACTGACAGCCAATATGCCTTCGGGGGGGTTCACCACTTTGGGATCTTATGGAAAGAAAGAGGGTTCTTGACTTCACACGGTACACCCATCCTGTTTGGAGATTTAGTCTCCGCCTTGACGCAAGCAGTGCTCCTGCCCAAGAAGTTAGCAGTGATAAAATGCTAAGCACATAGGAAAGTGACTGATCTCATTGGACAGGGAAATGCGCTAGCAGACGTTACTGCCCGAGCCACGGCAGAAGACAGAACTACAACCCGAATGTATGTGACCAGGTCAAAAGCTGAACAATGGACTGACGCTAACAAGACGAATTGACCGAGTGGGAAAGGGTGGGACTAAAAGACGAGGAAGATTGCTGGAGAATTAAAGACGGGAATTAATGGCTGTTACCCAATGCCTATCTCATCCCAATATTGACCATGGCACATTTACCAGCACACATAGGCTCCACCACCATGATTGAACTAATCTACAGAGTATGGCATAATGTCAAGATAACAGACTCTGCAAAACGCCTAGTACAACAATGTATAGTCTGCCTACAACATAACCCAGGGAAGGGGACAGTAGTACCACAGGGAGGGTTTGGAGTCCCTGACCACCCCTTTGAAATCCTTCAAATGGATTACATCCAACTAGAGAGATGCCATGGTCTAAAATAGTTCCTGGTGGTTGTGTGCGCTTTTAGCAAATGGGTGGAGGCATACCCCACCCGTGACAATACCGCCTTAGCCACTGCAAAAATATTGCTGAAAGAATTCTTCCCCTGATACGGCCTTTGTAGAATTTTATGGAGCGACAATGGCCCTCACTTCGTAGCCGAGGTGATACAGAACATACTGAGTGGGTTGGGGGTAAAACAAAAGTTCCATGCCGTCTTCCACCCCCAATCAGCAGGCCTGATAGAAAGACACAATGCAAAATTGAAACTAAAACTAGCCAAAATAGTTGCCACGACCGGGTTGAAATGGCCCGACGCCCTCCCATTGGCGTTGCTATCGATGCGCTCCACCCCAACCAAACACAGACTGACCCCGTATGAGGTGGTCTTCGGCAGGCCTATGAGCATTTGGGTGGCGCCAAGACCCACCTCCATTAACAATTTCCCGAACATATTAATGTCGGATTATTTGCATAAATTAACAAACAAGCTAACAATTATCCACTAACAGGTGCAGCAAACCGTGCCGGACGTATCCAGGGGCCCGGGACATGAAATAAAACCTGGAGACTACGTCCTAACTTGCAACTTCCAAAGGACGAAGAGTCTGGAGCCTAGGTGGACGGGCCCCTGGCAAGTCCTGATCACTGCCCTCCGATTGGAAGGAAAACGAAATTGGCTGCATGCTCACCACAGCAAGCGAGTCCCTCCAACACTGACAACCTGTGAAGAGGTGGAGGTGCAAGAGGATATACTCACGAAGGACCGACCAGCTCTGAGTTGCTACCCACAAGAAGACACCCTTGAACTATCGGAATTTCCTGACCCCACGGTGCCATCAAAGAAAGAGTACAACCTGAGATCGACGAAAGGAGGTTTCTCCAACGACCAGGCCACTAACTGAGTCAAGGTCTCAGATCGGTAGCACAGTCAACCAATGCTACGAGGGAAAGCGCCAGACAAAAGTCTGTGGTCCTAACAGTCGTTGAGCTCCTCAAAGACGATGGAAGAAACTGAGCACCTGAAAAGCCGACGCAAAGACACCAAGACTGCCAACCTGCACAGCACAAAGACAATTGCACTTGTAGCAGCATTTCTCACCTGTCTCCTACTAATGGTCGCATTCTGGATCATTGAAGAGAATGCTATGTTATGTTATGTTAGGTGATCTTTTATAGCGCTCGACTCACCAGGAGGCATCTCGGCGCTGCCAAGAACTATTCCTGAGAATGAAAGAAGACAGAAGGAATTAGAAAAGAAAGGCTTTTAGCTGCTTTCTAAATATGCCATAATTGTCAATTTTACAAAGGGGATCTGGTAGCTGATTGCAGTATCTTGGCGCTAGATTCGAAAATGCTTCCCCTCCGGAAAGACACAGCCTAATACGTGGTACTTGAAGGAGACCACGCATCCCAGACCTCAGGTTCCTATTAGGTACGTGTTTGATAAGTTTCTTTTGGAGGTATTTAGGACCTCTTCCGTTGAGTGCTGTATAAGTGAGGCAGAAGATCTTAAAAAAAGATCTCTTTCTCACCGCTAGACAGTGGAGTTCTCGCAAAAGGGGCACAGAAGCGCAGCCCACTGGGCAATTCAGAGCCATCCTAGCTGCAGTGTTCTTAATCACCTGCAGTTTGTTCAGCAGGGTCTCGTCTACCCCGGCCAACAGAGCATTGCCATAATCCAATCGACTGATAACCATAGCCTGGACCTAGGTTTTGCGATGAACGGTCGGCATAAAGGGGAGGATTTTACTAAGCAGACGCAAGCTGTAATAGCAGGAGCTGGTCATGGTAGTGATATGGTCTCTCATTGATAGGGATTGATCTAATTTTAATCCTACATTTTTTACACAATGAGTAGGCACAGGAGCTGCTCCCAGTTGAGTGGGCCACCAGTCGTCAGACCAGCTTTCTGTGGCTTTGCCCATTTACATTAACTCGGTTTTTCCAGGGTTCAGCTGGAGACAGTTCTACGTCATCCAGCTAGAGATCTCAAGTATACTTCTGGCAAACCTTGCTTTCTCTGCTTCTAAGTCCATACCAAATGAGAACATGAGCTGAGTATTATCAGCATAAGAGATGATCTCAAAGCCCAGATGTTCCGCTCTCCTCGCTAGTGGGGCCATATAAATGTTAAATAAGGTAGGACTTAGGCAGGATCCCTGAGGGACGCCTCTATCTAAGCTGATTGCATGCGACCTGTATGGACCAAGCATGATTGTTTGTGTCCTATCAGACATAAAATTACGCAGCCACTTTAAGGCTGTTCTTTGGATACCACACAACACCAATCTCTCCGCCAGCATTTCATGAGAGATTGTATCGAATGCTGCGGAGAGATCTAGTCGTATCAGGATTGCCGAACCACCTTTATCTATTTGTCGCCTAAGCGAGTCCGTGACTGCTAGAATAGCAGTCTCCGTCCTAAAACCCTGTCGAAATCCTGATTGAGATGGATCAAGAATTTCGTTACTCTCAAGATATTGACTCAGTTGTTTATTGATCATGCTTTCTAGCAACTTGCCCAATAGAGGTAGAAGGGAGATTGGGCGGTAGTTACCAAGTTCTTGTGGGTTTACCGTTGGTTTTTTCAAGATAGGCCGCACAAATGCTTCCTTCCACATTCTTGGGATATTCCCCAACTGTATAGATGAAGTAAACAGTTGGAGAATGGCTGGAGCACAACGGGTGGCTAAGAGGGCCATCGTCTTGGATGGGCAAGGGTCCGTTGGTGAGCCTGATTTGGCTGAAATAAGTGCTTTAGTGACTTCTTCCAGGTAAATTGGGTCAAAACCGTCTAAGGTGCTACCTGTCCTTTTTTACAGCTCCAAGTATCTACTGGGGCTATCAGAAACCTGTGCAGTATTAGATGGAAAATTAGCATAGATTCTGATGATCTTTTCTTGGAAATAGCTGGCCAGCTTATTACAGAACTCTTGGGTTTCAAGGGGGGATTGCCTGCAAGCGAGAGGCGACACAAAATCTTTTACTATGTTGAAGAGGGTTTTGGGGGCATTAACGGCAACCTCAATTTGGTTAATAATTAATTGGCGTGCCAGTCTTAAATTGAGGTGATAAGTGGCCAGGGTTTGTTTATACTGCGCTCCATCCAGTAGTTTTGCTGGCACGCCAGACTCTCTCCAACCTTTTGCATTTGGACTTTTCCGTTCTGAGCTCGCTAGTGTACCAGGGGGCTGATGGGCGGGTTTGTAACTGAACCCTACTTTTCTTAGGAATCACTGCATCCAAGGCAGTGATAAACGCCTTATTAAAACACTCCAACGTTAGCTCTTTTCCCGACTCCATTCTCCCCAATTCTGATTGAAATACCGCCTCGACTGCTTCGACTGAAAGATTGCGCCAGGGCCTACGCATGATTTGTTTCTTACCTGAGCTTAAGGTTGAGATCCTAGGACATGGTAGTTTGATGACAAAATTGATCATAGCATGATCTGACCATGTGAGAACTCTGGGGGGTTACAGATTAGATACTCGATGTTAGAAAAAATCAGATCTAACATATGCCCCGCGATATGGGTGGACCAGTCACTCTTTGGGTCAGGCCAAGAGTATCAAGAGCAGACATAAGTTTATTCAACTCCAGACTCATTTGGTTTTCTCCGTGGAAATTGAAGTCCCCCAGTAGAAGGAACTTATTAGCCGCAAGAACGTGCATAGCAATTAATTCAGTCAGATTGTCCGCAAAATCATTTTTTGGGCCCGAAGGACGATATAATAGTGCTCTGTTCCAACTATCTGTGGGTGAGGTTGTGACCTTAAAAATGCCTAGTTCCATGCTGTCATTACTTAGTGTAGAAATCCAATTTAGTGAAAGATGATTTTTAAAAGCTATCGCTATCCCACCACCCGTCTTTCCCTCTTCCTGCATACAGAACATTGTCACCCACCATGCAACCGACCACCAAGAAAGAACACTACCTGGTATCACTACCACCACATCTCCGAGAACAACGCAAAGAATTCTGGAATAATTCTTTCGTGCAGATGCTGCACCAGCACAATCTTGCCACCAATGCTGCCAACTATTGGGTCTGTGGGCTGCTACCACATGCCACTGAACATTCCATTCCCTTCAACCCTTCACCCTTTTCTATTCATGTATATTGCCTTGCCTGGATGATGCTCCTACAAGAAAGCTACAAAGACAATGCCACTTCCGACTGGACAATCGCTGAGTTCTGGCTAAACAAAACAGGAAGAACAGCCGCCCCCTTCTGCCCTCACACCTCCAATGCGACATTCCCGATGAATGTCCCCTCCAAAGAACGAGTGGAAATACAAGTGTTCAATAATCCTATCAGAGCCACATTTTCCTACCTGAAGAAAAGAACTGCTGCAACACTGACTGTGGCCCTATCTGTGGTGAACGTCTCTGGCCTTGTATGCATTGAAGGCCGTGGGACTAAGAATGTGGGTCAGAGCACTTGTAGCATTGTAAGGCCTTTGAACACTGCCAACCCTCCAGCGTTTGTTGCATCACCCAATATGTACTTTGTTTGTGGAACCAAAGCCTACACTTGGCTCCCAAGAAACTAGGGGGGCCGTGCTACATCGCCTTTGTTTTGCCACCAACCTACACAGCCACTGCAGAGCATCATCGAGAAAAGCGTTCTAAAGACACTGATCAAGCAGACTCTGCCGCATCACAGTTCCTCGATGCAGTAAAAGGGCCCGTCCCGCTATGGGGTCCGATGGCAAACAGCCGAGCCATCAGACATCTGTCTCAAGCGGTAGAAAACCCCCTGAACGTCACGGCTGGCATCCTCACCAACAACACTGCTGAGCTCCAAGCGGTCCCTCTGGTTGCCCTGCAAAATTGCATGGTCCTGGACGTGGTACTAGCGGACCGTGGAGGAGCATTCTGCATCATCGGTGCCAGCTGCTGCTTATACATTCCTGATAATTCACCTTCTGTCTATGAAGCAATCGAACATCTCCATAGACTGTCTTCAGAAATTCATCAAGGATCAGAGACTTGGACAATTGGAAGTTGGCTTTGAGGCATCTTGAAGGCGTGGGGTTGGACAATATCAATGATTCTCTTGTTTCCAGTATTGACAATATGTGGTTGTTGTTTGGGTATACACTGTATACCACCTTTGTGTTCTCTTTGCATAACCACCTTGCACCCTAAAACTGTGGACACTCTGCTAACAAAAATGAGAGTATTGTATGATCAAGAGATACAGGACATTATGGAGATTGAAATAGACTGACAAGCTGGCTAAGTTATGTTCAAAGGGGCCACTGTTAAAAGCAAAATGACAATCGTGAACATTGCCTGCGCCATCTTGTTTGATGGAAATTTCTATGTGCACATAAGCTACAGCCATTTTATCCATCACAGCCATTTTGTACTCTGATGGTCACCTTTGTTTCACCCTGCCCTTACTAGCATCCATCTAACCCTCTGACCAAACCTGATATGTGTGCTGGAGGCTATAAACCCTATTGTCACGACAAACCTCAGCGCCCCTTGCTGCCACAAACTCGTTTTTCCTTTCATCTATGTTTGCAGCCAAATCTTTGAACACTCTACCCCTTACCGCACCTAGTTACACAAACAGGTTCCAGACACTAAAATGAACCTTGCAACATGATTTATTGCACTGCAAACAGCAAGACTTGTTTTTACCAACAATGGGACCTGTTTTTATCAACAGAACGGACTCTTAGATCTGGCCGGTCTCACATGTTTTAGACCCTGAAGCAAGGTCCAGCTGCAAGATAAGATTGTCTATTTGACCTGGGTGGGAAGAGAATTACTGATGGGCTTGTGTGGAAACCTGCCCGGGGCGGGGACTCCAAGCTTGTGTAACCATGTTGATGAAACAAATGCATTGTGTAAAACCTGTATAAAAGGAAGAGCAAAAGAGGTGCCAGCAGAACACCTCCTCAGACATCCCGGTGTCTGCAGTTGACGTGGTCTCCTCATGAGAAATAAACCTTTTTCTTGTCTTCTAGTTTCCAGCGCTTGCCTCATTATTTTGATAGCGAACCTAAGGTGAATTAAAAGGTGAACTCTGCACCGGGCAGCATTGGGGGTCTTAGAAGACTTGCTACTTTTCACAGAGGTAAGGTTTGGTACAAATGTATCTGGCATGATCTGCTGCTAATTAATCATTTTCCTTACCGCTGGAATTTTAGAATGTTGACGTCCATAGCAACTACTCTTTTATTTCCGTCATAGGCGTGGTACCCAAAACCTCTCTGAAAACACACACACACCACTGACAAAACATGAAAAACAGGAAGCTCCTTGCTTAAGCCCACTACTTCATTTTCTCCATTCCTGAACCATTATTAAAGAAATCCTCTGCTAATCATTCAGTTCCTACTAATCTTTTCCCAATTTCTATTCTACCTCCCCCAGAAAAGCACATCAATGCCCAACCAGCCAACTTCATTAATACAAACCAGCTACTGGGCTCCTCTGCTGAATTGAAGGTAATTGTGCTGCTATTGCCTGGCTTAAATCCTCCCTTAGTCATTGGTCTCAGGAATTTCATTTGCCACCTTTTTGGTTTAATTTTAGGTCCCTGTGATGTGGCATTCCATTGACTCTTCCACAAATTCACACTTTCCAGGGAACAACCTAGCTTGCTCTTTTGGACTCAATCTGATATGATAGGTTGACACTATACAGATTGTCCTCAGGCTTGATGCTAATTCTCATTCTGAACAAGGTAACTTCTGTGCACGCCCGTCCCTGGTGGTTGGCAGGATGCTGAAATATTGGCTCAAATAAAGCTCCTCAAAACAGAGGTGCTGGTTGTTGGCAGACTGTTGACGGTCTTTTCCATCCTGGCCTAGTCAGCTAGAACTAACTCTGATATTATCCCAATGATTTAGAAATCTTGAGTTTTCTCTTCAGTTCCTTCAAACACACATGCCTCTACACACACATCATTACACTCTGCACCGCAACTCTCTGCACAATTGTACCCCAAGAATGACCCCCTGCAGCAGCGAGGACACCAGGCCCTGCCACAATATACTCCAGTCCAGTCCAGTCCACGGGGAGGTCAGTAAAATGGAGGAAATTCAGACTGAACCAAGAAACACAATATTAAGCAAAGATTGTGACATATTATGAGCATACTATGGCTCTTACCAACAGATGGTCACGGCTACAGAGGACCACCATTGCAATCCAACCAGGAAACCCAACACAAAATGCTAAACACAGACTCACACAACAGCATAAAACATCCTAAAATTGTTACTATTCTCCTCATCCAGACCCACCTGCCTCTCCTTCCGCAAACTCAACAAACCAAGATCACTCACTACTAAATCTTTTTACATAATTTCACACCACACACTGCAACACACAGAACAAAGTTCAACATGCCAATTTTCTTTATGCTTCCACTCTTGGATTAGACTGCAGCTCTAGAGCGCCACACAATTGAAGGCATGACATAATTCCTACAAACCACCACTACAGAACACATACCACATGACAAGGAATCCATCACATTACATCATAACTTAAATGCCACTACAGGCTACAACCCAAAAAACAGTGCCATGCAACACACAAAGCCCACTACATATCAATAGAGTATGTACACCAACAGAGGGGGAAACATCCTTTACAACGAAACTTTTTCCACGCAGTACCTTTACTACGCAGGAATTACAACGCAAGTCGTTACAACGACTTGCGCTGGAGGGCGCTGTAGGATAGGGAATAGTTTAATTTACTCTCCAAAACCTTCTCTACTATCCACGGGGACTGGAGTTGGAATAGTAAATTAAACTATTCACTATCCAGAGCCCCCCCAACGCAAGTCGTTGTAACGACTTGCGTTGTAAAACCTGCGTTGTAAAGGCATGCGTGGAAAAAGCATGCGTTGTAACGACATACATCCCAACCGAGGCCAAACATACACCGGGTCTCTCAGTACCATATCCCTTCATACCCTCTACCAAAATCGCATAGCACCGGGTCCCACTGTAGCACACCATAACACAGCTAACGAACACCATAGTGGCATAGGTTGCACGAGCAGAAGGGATCTTGAGATTTCAGATGGAATTTAGGAAGTCTGTATCCTCATTTTATAGCCACAATACACATTTCAGTTGCATTGACTGTTATGGCAGTAAAGCACAGGGGCGGCTCCTCCATGTGGGTGGAGAAGCGTCGCCCCACTACTTTCTCGCAGTGCGAGAAGCAGAAACATAAAATGGTATTATAAACACCATTTTATGTTTCTGCATCTCACACTGCGAGAAAGCAGAAGGGTTTGGTTCGGGGCGGGCGGGTGGATGTTCCTGCTGGAGGGCAGGGGAGGAGTGGCTTACCCACTGCTGTGGGCGCTGACTGCTTGGTCAGCTCTCTGCGGCCAGCCAAACCAGTCATGCGCACTCTGTCATTTTCTCCATGCAGGCTGCATGCAGCCTACATGGAGAAAATGGCCTCCCCATATGCACATGGATATCACCATCCCAACCAATCCCAACATTGCCATTGCAGCATTGTGATTGGCTTAGGGGAGGGGAGGGAGGCTGCCTGTGGCTGGTTCCTGTACACGACGCAGGACCAACTTTTTATTCATAATTACCCCCTCCTCCGTCGCACCCGCGAGTCATGCCGTCAGCGACTGTAAAAGGTGCCTTGCCCCTCCACTGTACATTTGTGGATTAAAACTCCAAGGGGGATTCTGAGCTTATTGCCCAGAGTAATTATAATGCTGCCAGAAAATGCTTGGACAGTAACGAATAACATATGAAAGGTGAAATGACATAAGGAGTAAAGCATTATACAGTCATAAAATTGGCCTGCACTCTCGTCCTTCTCCTCATTTGTAGATTTCAGAAGTGGCAGACTGGCATGCATGTTTACCCTAAAATTAGACAGGTGCATATTCATGTGCTTAAATAAGTGGATGCAAAAAGAACAACTGATTGACAGAATGTTGAACAATGTCAAACATTGACCCCAGTACTAAGAACTGGGCCTAAATTCATTGATTTGTTTTTCTCCGCATGCCATTCCAGTTTATAACCAGCCATATGCGAATCAGTCTTGGCCCTACTCCCTATGGGAACAGTCTAGCCCGAACTTCCAGGTCATATCTTCCCTGGACCGGAAACTAGCATCCTGGGACTGATTTTGGGGTTTCACCCTTCATCAGTCAGGCTAGCTTGACTCTAGTGGCATGGAGAGCAAGGGAGCCACGTCTGGGCATACTCGTCCCACTCAGGGTGACAAATGCAAAAAGAACAATTGATGGACAGAATGTTGAACAATGTTAAACATTACAGAGATCTGGGCCTAAATCTTTTGGTGTTTTGCTCCCCTTATGGCTGGATCTGAACTGGGGTGGCGAAGTGAGCTAAAGAATGATGATGGATTTAAACCCAGATCTGTGACTGGGGGTGAGTGTCTGAAAAGTTTCAACACTCCGTCCATCATCTCCTTGTGTTTGCTTTGTTCGCCCTAAATAAGTGGAAAACACAATATGTGTGATAAAAGGCTGTAAATCTGTCGTTTTACCCAGTGGCTCTAAGGTCTTAACAGAAAAAAACTATATTAAGAAGCCCTGGTGTATTCAGAAAACGAAATTGGAGGCAGTTATATCTTTAAGTCCTTTTGTGGAGGGTTGATAGTGGCTTGAGAGAGGCACTCCTCTTCCAAAAGAGAGTGAAGGGTAGAGCCCCTCTGATAACAGTGTTAAATACATCTTTGAGGTAACACACAAGCATCATTATGTAGAGCGGATGCTGCTACGCTTATCTCAATGTTAACTAATGGGGAGCATGTTGATTGTATTGTAAAAAGTACCCCTTGGAAGAATCCTGGGTGCTTTATGGTAGTGGCCTCAGATGCCTTAGTGGGCATCAGAAAAGACAATTAATAAGTAGGAGCAAAGGTGAGGGAACTGTGTTCAACTCCTATGGAATCCAGACACCAGGGGGAACTTCGCTAGAGCTCATCATGAAAGGGATGCCTCAGCCTCTTAGCACTGGTGCCCCAGTAGTTACTAAGGCTTGGTGCACATAGCCAAGTAATCGTGATGGACTGGGGTCCTTCTTGCAAAGGAATTTCCAGAAAATCCATCAAAAGGATTCTAAAATATTAGATGAGGACATTTGTCCGTAGAATGGTTCTTATTAGCCTAAAGCTGAGACTCTCGCTGTAGATATGGATTAGCAATACTAAGTTAGTCCATGGCAATAGTATATAAGAGGATGTCCAGGACATGCATGAGGGGAGTGTATGTTCTTGAAACCACCTTAATCAAATTTATGACCTTGATGTAACCAAAGAAGAAGGAACATCATTTTTCATTTGAGTGAAGAATATAACGTTGTCACAGGATCACAAAAGCACAATACTTTTAGTTTGGTAGGTTGTTGACTGACAGTTAACATCAATATGATCAACTAAAGTGAATTTGAATGAGTCCTGATAAGAATATGTAATATGGTGAATTCATTTGAAAATATCTGCAAGTAATACATTTTAAAGTCTTTATATTGTAATATTGTTTTTATAGAGATTATGTTGCTTTGACATTAATAATTACCCAACAAGACCTCTCAACACTATACCACCGCACACTATCCTTCACCCCTGCGTACCATATCCCACATCACCGTGAAATACCACATCACTCTTTTTGAGTTCTCCAGTACCACGTTGCAACAGCCCGGGCCCACACAATATTGCATCAGAGTACCAAGTACACCCCAAGTCCCACACAACACATCTCAACACATTTTACCATATCATATTCAGCATTCCCATATAACCTTTTATCAGACAACCAAACAAAACTCCTAACAACTTATTCTCAGATCAGTACACCTGGTTCTACCTTGGAAGAGGCCTTCTGATCCCCATTTGAGACAATCTAAAGACCACTGTGGACAGGAATGGCTAGATAATTCTGCTACAGTATCAGTTCGCTGCATTCAGCATTATCAATCACCAATTGTGTATGTAGAAACTTGAGCAACTTGGCATCAAAGGAAGCAGCGCTGACTGGATCTCCTACTCTATGACACATTTAGCATCATCTTGCTGTCCCCATTCACATCATTGCCTTCCAACATCAATGAAGGCGTTCCTCAAGTCTCAATCCTTGCATCTGTCCTTCTGCAGTGCCAACCTCAGCAGATTCTTGGATCTCACCAAATCCTTCAATTCGACATGTTACATCTTTGCCAGCACTCAGATCCTCTCAATTTGGAAAGTTCAAGGGAGCATCATACCTCAGACCTAGGCCAGTACCTCTAAGCAATTGATCACTAGATGCTGAAACGTCATCTTAAACTTAACTCATCCAAAACAGAGAATCTGGCAAGCAGAAATTTGAATGACTGTCTAGGTCAGAAAGTTGGTGTATCACCAGCCATGTTAAAAATTGAGGAATGTGGGACTAATTCTGGGCTCATACCTATACTTGTTACTCCACGTCAATCAAGCCACAAAAAGGCACTCTGCTGTAGGTGCACTGTAATGTCAATTTTCTAGCCTTATGCTACCATCTCTCTTGGACCTTTTCAGTTGACAATTCAAACCAGTCCTATCTGGAAATTCCACTCTTTTTTGATACCTGAAAAGAATCCAGACCACGGCAGCAAGAAAACTTCTACACATCCATCTACTTGACCACTTCTCACTGGTGATGACTGCTGCCACTACTTCACAGCCGGGGCTCGTGGAGTTTGCCTACAGTAACCATCCTAGACAAGAAAGCCCTGTAGCTAACCACTCACACTCCCTGCAGTCTTGAAGGCTATGTAATGTATGGGGATCAGGGAATAGAGGGAATTGAAAAAATTGACACATTGGGGGATATGACAACATGATGGCACTTATATGCTCAGGCATTGGGCTTTTAATTACATTCTTGGAAAGATCCTTGTATCACACTAGGTTAAGTCACTCTTGGCTCAACCCACCAGGACCTTATCTGCTGGTACTTACTCAACACCCGAGGTCTACTAAACAACACAATATTTTTAATCTGCAAGGAAATATTCTATCAAAGTTGCTCATAAGAGGTACATCAGGGCCCCAAAAAGTGACAGGCAACACACCATACCTAGCCTAGGTGGGGATAAGATTGCAGAACTTATTCCCCACTTTAAACCACTCTGCGCCCCACACAAAATATGCCACATTCCCACCCACTGAGTTGGAACCCCAAAAACACCCAACTACCAACAGCACTACTGCGGGGATAACACATCCGTCCAATCCAAACCACATCACTTACACTGACTGAGGGCAGAAAAAGTAAAGAACCTTCAACTGCACAGCAAAGTCGACTGAATAAATCTGTGATCCTCAGTAAATGACCAGTGTTGCCCTCTACAAATAGTCCACAACATAACGGTGGCCTCAACTATGGCAGGTCCTTTCTCACATTGAGCCAAGTCTCATCTGTGTGTACCTGTTTTGCTTCTTCCAGTTCAGACTTCCAGTTTAGACTTTCAAGGTAAGTTTCAATTGCTGCATCGCAACGTTATACTTTCTCTTGAGCCTGGGCGGTGCACTCCGCTCCGCTCATGGGATTTGTGGAGTTTTCCGCACTCCAAGTTACGCGGAGCTCGTGGAGTTTTTTTCCTTGTTTGTGCTCGTCAACATCAAGTCGGAGAGTGCAAGTGAGGAAAATCCACTTACCGGTAAGATTTTTCCTCATTCGTGATTGTCAACGGCAAGTTGGCGAGTGCGAGCATGGAAAATCAACCTCCCGGCGAGATTTCTCAACGCGGGCGGTCGAATTTCTCATTGTGAGTTGCGCATATGCTCGCAACCGCTCGCGTTGAGAAACCGTCCGTTTGCATTGAGAAAGCTGCCGTTCGAGTAAAAAAATGTACTCGAACGACAGAAAGGAAAAAGCCCCCGCTTGCGCTGTACATAGTGTTGGATCACGATGATTGCACAGTGCAAACAAACACCCAGTACTGAAAATAACCGCAAATGGCATTTATCTAACACACTCCCTGCACTTTGCGTAGTTCCATGAACTCTGCTCAGGCTTAACTTAATTGTCTTTCCATTGTTTCTGTTATGGGCATTTGACACTTATTCAATCTTTACAATCTGTACTGTATCGGATTTGTAAGGACGACATTTTGAGGCTGTTGTTTCACCCTGTATTTTCTGACTTTTTCCCTGAAAATTCTCCCCTATTAATTCGAAATCTTGTAGTTTCTGTCCCATGAAACAACAGTGACGCTACCTTTGCACACTCATCAGATGAATTCTAGACTCTGTATGGGCTGGATTAGGGTGGCTCCCAATGACCTTCCCTGCTCTATCACGATGGAGAACAGCCCTCGCCTAACTATGGGGAGAGAGCCTGCTTGGTGACAGACTATTAGTCAGGGTACATTCTTTATATTGTAGACCAGGGGGCAGAGGTCTACCAACTTACCTCTCCCATTTTACACTAATGCAGTCCTCATAATTAGACTTTTCCACACAGTACTTATTTGTGAAAAATGTAAGTGCCAGGGCTCTTCTCCGATGGGCACTGCAGCCAGCATTATGCATTGCCCCTGCCAGCATGGCCAATGATGGTACCAACATAAGAACTACCCATCGCACTCTACAAGTCTTACAATTCAAACTATTTCAGGTCACACAAAGCTACAATAATGGTGTGAGAGGCTAGAACTATTGATGTTCAGTGTGATTTGACTTAATAAACATGGTTGTTGTGTTCATCTCAAAATTAAACAGATAGTGCCACCATGTGATGGACTGTCATAAGAACGGGTGCTGACAATTAAGTGCCGGTGCTGAGAAAATGAATCCTAGGACCCAAATTAAGCACTGTTCTTACACTTGTGCATATGTGATAAGACTGATTTAGTGCATGTCTGATTCCTACTTATCGAATGGATGCTTTCCATATCGCATTTCTCTAGTGGAATCAGAATTTGCATGCAACCCTCCTCACCCGCTTGAGCCAACACCACTATCCAATTCTACTACGAGCAGTTTCTCAGATGACTGGCTTGGAGTTATAATATGAATCCCTTCATTCTCCCCAGGGAGAAGAGCCCATAAAATTGCCCTCCATCTGGGTAATGGGCCACTATAACTTCAAACTGAGATACGCTTAGGTCCAGCCCCCCCACCCCCCACCCCGCTCCCAGGTGTGAAAAAATGCTTCACTCCTTCAGCCAGTAGGTTTAAGAGTGATACTCTGGATGCATTTTGGATCTTGCGGCTGCATTCTGCCCATTACTCCCCATCTGAAATTAAGCTGGGCAGGTGGTCTGCAGACCAGAAGCTACACTTAGGTCAGGGCAAGGAGGATATCAGTTGCCAGCCCAGGACCAGCCTGTGTGCCCTACCTAGTGTTTGCGGTCTCAGTCAAAGTGAGAAGCAGCCAAGTCACAGTGCAGGGAAGGTCAGCAAGTGTTAAGTCCAGATGAGCAGACACGAACAGGTATGCTCAACCAAACCAAACAGGACTTTCTAACCTTCCTTGTTGGGAGCTAGTACTGAAGCACACAACCCCTGCCTTGCTGGTGTGATCCTGTACTAGTGCGGCAGAAGTATCTGCAGATGTCCAGTTGACATCTGGTGTGTCATCCAGCCCAAAAATCAGTAGTCCTTATATTGGAACAAGACATTGGGCCTGATTTAGATTCCGGCGGATGGGTTACTCTCTCACAACGGTGACGGATATCCCGTCCGCAAAAATATAAATCCCATACGACATAATGGGATTTATATTTCAGTGGACAGGATATTTGTCACTGTTGTGATGGAATAACCCATCTGCCGAAATCTAAATCAGGCCCTTTGACTCTACATGGTCCAATTGAGGTGCACCATGATGAGTCACCGAAGCCATTCCAGAAGCAGCCTCTGGGTCATGGAAGCCCTATAGTGAAGCTCAATCATAAGAAGCAGATTCGGACATTTAAGCTTTAGATCTAAATCCGTAGTACTAGGGACTCAGTGCACTCATGCTGTGTCTGGTGGGTTTCGAGATACCGGCTTGTTGGACTGTTCCACTGCCCAAAACCCTAAGCATGAAGCACCAGGATTCCCAGTTACCTGGGAAAAAGTTTGCCCGAAACCAATACTTTGCAAGATAGTGGTCTCGATTTGCCCTTCCGGTACCCACAGCCATAAGTGAGATGACAGCCCTGGGACAAAAGTGGCATCTTTTATCTTCAGCCACAAAGACTAGAAATCAATGCAATATTACAGAACTTTACAGAATTTTGGGGGTCCCAAACAATGATACAGTATTAAAGCAGACTTCCAGTCAAGAAATCACCTTCAGGCTTCAAAGGGAATGTCTTGGCAGGCTGCTGGCTGCATTTCCATTGTAGTAGAAATGGTCCCTTGACAGGCTCTAAGTTTGTAAACAGAATCGTGTGTGTGTGTGTACTTAACCTTTTCCTCAAATATCCAATGACTGGAGTTAGAAATAACAAATTACAATTCCAGTAAAATTTTACAGAAGATTAAGAGTCTGTCTTAAATAAATATTCTTGCACTGTAATTAAGTATTATTACCCTGTCATTGAACATGCTGGCAAACCTAACCACACCTCCCTAGGGCATTCTAGAGCAGGATAATTTAGCAACCATAACAGCAAACCTTGGGGATTCAGGGACAATAGGTATAATGTATGTAGTAATGAGTTAGCTAACATTGGTTTAGCTCGCCTACATAGGTGCAGTAATTAGATGCGCTTGTATTGTTGCTGCTGGTATTAGATTGCCTGAAAAAAGATTAAATGAAGCTGAGCTGGCCCCTCGTATGTGGAGTCGCACGGGTATGGCGTCCCAAAAGCACAATGGTGCTACAGAGGAGCTTCTATGTCACAAGAACAGTGAAATTGTGCCAGGGTGAAAATTCAGTCGGTCAGTTACAAATGTTTTTCACTGAAGCCACCTGTTTGTGTTTTAGCTTTCCTATGTCTACTGTACGACTACTGGAGGAAATTCTATGAGCATATTTGCACTTGTTATTGATGTCAATTGTGTTTGGTAGCGTTGGTTTGTTTTTGTATTTAATCAACAAGTGTTCGCTCTTGTTTATTCGAATAATTCGATGCTTAATCCATTTCAAACCATCGGCCATAGGTGAAAGGGGTTGCCAATGGGAGCAAGCTTATTCAGCCCCAGTGTACAAACATTGCCACATTGGTGCATCGAGGCACTTTAGAGGAGTGGGGCATACAATGCAAAAGAAAAGGAGGACCATGGATGGAAAGATGGATGGGTGAGGCCCTCTTGAGACCAGATCTGTATTCACCCTTCCTCTTCATCCTAAGACTTGCCTCAATTATATTTCTAAAGTACAAACCGCACTCTAGGGTAGCAGAGCGACGTTTAAGATTAAAAGTGAAGCAAAACATTTAAAAGAAATGACACATATAAAGTGTTGAAATTAAAAATACCAAAGATAAGGAAAAATACCAAAGATAAGGGAAAACACAACATGAGGCTAAAAACAATACTAATAAAGACACAACCAAGTGAAAGGAACGGGACAGGGAATGAATCAAGGTAATAAGATAATTAAACGTAACTCCACCAGAAAAAGATAAAACAACATAAAGCATTGGAAGCTGCACATATGATTATTGAAACATGAACACTGCTCGACGATAATGATTGTCCTTGCAGGCAAAGAGTCCGTAAATAACTCCTCGTCCACTCAAGAACAATTCTCTCTCTCTATCTCTCACACAGGTCGGACCATGGGCTGTTTGTGGGTCTGTTTTATGGTATGCTGGGCCTGTTTTTACTGTTGATTACCCTGATAGTAAAATAAAAATTGGCTGCAGCAACCTCAGATCTAGAAAATTTTCCATACCTTGCAAAATACTTACACATTGTGTCTTTACAAGTTCAAAATTGCCCCAATTTGAATAAACAGGGTTAATAAAAAAAAAATACCTGCCCCAATTTGCAAACATGAGTCACTTTTTTATCTATCTAATTTATGGGGGCCACTTATTTTGATGCCTGGACCTATTTTCTGTTCCAGTCTGAACCTGAGTTTATGATAAATATTGATGCATCAATTATGAATAGTTCATCAAGTGTTAGTGTTCAACTGCAACGGCCAGTCCAACTAGAAACAGTCCGCAACAATAAAGCTCGGACGATATAGGTATACAATCATCTATATGACCATTCCCTACAGGGTGAATATTAAGCAACTAAAACCAGTATCTCAGACAATGAATCTATCGATAATGCCTACCTGACACAATACATACTCAGTAGTAAGGATCAGTCTATACACAAACAGTATCCTACAATACTGGCCCGCCGTACAAGGGGGATATCCACCAATGATTATCTAGTCCTTAAAGGTATGGTGTGAGGTTCATGGTGATTCATCTGTAAGAGGAAGAGTTTTTCTGCACTTAGAAATAAAAAAAGAAATACTCTGAACACTGGAGAAGAGCAGTCTGGCCTTGATTCCACCCTCCAATGGCACCCCTCATCTTCACATAGACCCTCTCTCGTGTGCATTAAATTTCTTCTATAGTGCTACTCATCCCAAGTATGTGGGGCAGAGTTTTGGTATCACAAGGTTTAACGTAGCACATTCACCTGTTGCCACTCACTTTCACCCACCTTCTTGGTCCTGAAGAAAGCCCTTGCAACAATGTTTACAGGCTGAAACATTTAGACCGCCACACATACAGCAACTTACGGTAGATAAATCCAGACTAGTTGCACGACACATATTATCATTTTTAACCATATCCTGAGCCGCCACTATTAAAGTTTTAGGCAAGGATCCACAGAGATATTTTTAACTGTAAATACCTCACCTTACATCACATTTATGGACAACACCAGCTCCGCTGTAGTCAGGCGTCGTAGAACAACGGGGAGGCATTCGGCCGCCCGGTTGGGACCCCAATGATGAAGCATGACACCAACCAGGTTCGTGTGTGAGGTGTCTTTTAAGAACACCTAATGGGTCCATGTTCTTACTACTCACAGTGATCTAAACCGCACACACATAGTGGGTCCGCCACATTGTTTAAGTCTTGTATTGATTTGGGGAAGGAATGTACCTCTGTAAAAATTCTCCCAAGCTCTTCCTTTTGATTTTGTATATTTGGATATTACACTCCAAATCTATCATGCCATAACCGGTGGGAACCTGGAGCCATTCCATGAAAAACTCTTGCATGGGCAAGAATGGCTTTAAGCTGACTTAGTGTAGCGCTCCTAGATCTGCTTTGGGTGGCTTACACCATCTTGCACAGAACTGACATGGCTAACATCGGCAGATGTGTTTGCCAAAATTGTGGCTGTACAATTTGAGACCACAAGCACTCACCAAATCTGCGTCTATATTCTCCTTGAACCTTTGGTAGGCTGTGTTAGAAAACTGGGGACAGGACATCAGATCTGTGGGGGAGTTCACAGATGATGCATAGTCTGTCTCATGTGTTTCAGTGTCCAATAGACAGAAAATCAAAAAAGTAGTAGTGTTGATTAATATGGAGCCAGACCTCACCAGTGCAGAGGATTCCAACTCAGTGGCAGCCTAAATCATCACCTGCAGAACTTGGAAACAGAACAGCATTTTCTGCAATACTTGCAAGGGTAGTCTGAAGGAGAAATCGGACCCCTTTGATTTTAGACCCCTTTCATGACAGCACAGTATGACAAAGGAGTGCCACAAGAAAAAAACTCTAAGGCATATCCAAAATGTGTATGGAAAAAAGTTACTAGGACAGGGTGTCATTTACAGAGAGTGGCCTGGCATTCTGTAGGATGCATACACTAAGTCTGCAAAATAGGAGTACTAGGGGTGGCTCATGCCCTTCCTCTTCGAAAGTAAAAACTTTTTAAACTAAGGTGAGGAAGGGAACTTGCTGGAAAAGGAAAGAACTTCAGGGTGCAACATTGGGCAAACTGTGTATTTTGTGCAGGGAAATTGGCAAGATATTGCAAAGTAGATTTAATCTACTTCCCTTATCTAGGGGAGACATCACCATGTACATAGAGGTTTTGGGGAATTGTCCCCTCAAGGCACTCTCCAACTCCAAAGTGAAGCACATAATTTAAAGTTTGGTGGATTATGCTAGCACATACTTGCAAGCCATTTCCCTTAAGTCCATAGACAGTCAACATGTAGTTGAGGGCTCTCCCTACTTTTAGGTCAAGCTTGTGCATCACATGCGCTGCTCTGCGAGCCATGATATATTTGAGTATGTACTTGAAGCCCTGCCCACTCTCCGCCCATATTTGTCATTGGCTTGTGTCATTGTCCTTCGTATATGCTGACTTCTGATTCGTTATTAGGCTTGTTAGTCCCTCCTTAGTACCACCTTGTCTTCATTTGCAAACTCCCAGGAGGACTGGCCCTTTTACATTGGTTGTTACAAGGTAGCCTTCTTTAGTCTGTAAGCACTATTTTCTTTAATGATTTTCTCTTACCGCAGGAGGGCAGGAGGGTCTCTCTTGCGCAGTGTGACCACCGGCTTGTTAATTTAACTCGTATCAAACAGGGAGCTCTTCAGGGGTCATGGGAGACAGAAGGGGGCAACTCGGCGATGCCTTCAAGCATTTGGAATGCAATAAGTCTCGTATTTGCAAGAGTTTATTCTATTGGCATTGTAAATGACAATGCCTTTTATTTACATTTTAAAAACCAAAACCTAAATAAAACGCATTGTAATTTCCAATGCCAATTGCTCAAACTTGCGTAAATGCGAGACCTATTACATGCTTGTTTTCTATGGAAATTAGTTGCAGTGCCTGTCAGTAGCCATTTGTGTGGTGCTAGACTTACTCCAAGGCTGGTCTGCAATACATTTACTACTATTTATGTGGCATTTTGGGCTGTATTCAGTTTAGAAGATTAGTTTGTGAAAATAAATGATATTGCTCCTTTTTGGGTGGGTGTATATGTTAGTATGTCCCTCCCTAAATACCTCTTTGACCCTCCCTAAACCCCTCCTATTTAGTAGTAAGTATTCCTAATTTTCTAGCCACTTCCCCTACCCTCCCACATTTACTACAAAAGTGAGTACAAGTGTGTTCAGAGATCTCCAAAACGATGGTGGTTAAAAAGTAGGAGAGGTGCAGGCAGAGGTGTCCAGGAGTAGGTTTGTAAACAGCTTGTTGTAGTACATGGCTAGTACTACTGTAGTACTACTTAACTTACTACAAATTACTGTTTCTTATTAGGCCCCAGTGTGTTGTGTATCACACTGCCTGCAGTCCCTGGGGAAAGGCTGAACATATAGCACAGGGGCCTCCCTCAGCTTCATGGCCTGATATGTATACCTTTGAAGCTGACGGCTAATCACAACTTTACAGCCTTGAGGGACAGGGTTACCTCACTGCATTGTCTCCTTACGAAATGCATGTACTTCTGCCACCAGCCTCACTGTATGGTGCTCGCCTTCCCATGGGTATCCAATTTAAACAGAACAGGGAGGCAATCTTACTCTGGCTGCAAGGAAAGGTGACAGCAAAGTAGGTCGGTTGTAGAGATGCTTAGTTGGGCAAAAAAAAAAAGAAACATAATATAGTCTTGCAGGACACAAAGCAGGACCCAGAATTCACAAAAAAAGAGCAGTTTATTCAGACACAATGTGCAGTATTACTCCTCCCATACATACAGTAGCCACAATAATGGCCAGTCCTTAAGTCCTTACAAGTAGAGTATCCAGAAATAAAGACATTCCCTTGCTGGCACAGTGTACCACACGCAAGTCAAGTCCCCACCATTGATAACCAGCCTGAAAAGGCTCCACATTTTTCAATCCACAGGGGCATAGTATGGAAGCATAATTAACAGTCCATATGAGCACCAGATTCTCCCAAAATGGCTGTCCATGCAGTATGTTTCCAGCACTAAATCCCAGCAGCAGTGGTCACCTGTTACGGTCGGCTCGTATAGGCATCGAGCGCAGCAATAACAAACCCTCCCTGCACGCACAGTAGGCCTCAATGAGGACCAGTCCATACAAGTGGTGCATGCAGAAATAATGGTCAACCCACACAAGCATCATCCATAGCAGTAATGGCCAGCTAATAATGCCCAGCAATATTGACCACTCAAGAAAGTATCAGTATCCAGGAATTAAAAAGAGTTCAACGCTAGCCCGTTACCCATCGGTACTGGTGTAGACCTCGTGGAATACCATGCAGCAAAAAAGACTACTCCATTTGGGCTCCGTCTGGGCTCACTATCTCGCAATAATGACACGTTCTTTCAGATACAGTTTCAATCAAAAAGCTATTCGATGCAGTCTTAGTCTTAACGAATAATGACCAGTTCAGACATGAAAAGCATTTTCAAAATTGATATACTCAGAACGTAAGCTGCTTTAATGCTGAGCCTATTCCAGTACAGTACTTACTAATGATGACCAGCCCCTAGGGGCATAGTATGCAGCAATAAAGCCCACACTGGGTCAGTGTCCTTCAGTTATCCCTAGTCTGTCGAGCACAGTGTCCACAATGAATAATGACCAGCCCTAGGATGACAGTCCTTGCACCGTGAGGACGACTGCACCATCCGTCCCTGGTCGAGTTTTTCTCACCAGCCCTGTGTTTCCCTATCACGCTTGCCATGAGTCTGCCTGCTGGTGCTGCTATGCCTGTTTTTTTGCTGCACAGCAGTGCAGAGCCCTCTGCTGGAGTGGGGTTACCCACAGGGCGTACCCCTACTCACAGTGGAAGGCAGCCACTGCCCTGGTACCAGGCTGTTCTGCTTAGACTTGGCAGGCACATGTATTTTCGAAACAGGGTAATAGGACTTTGCCTAGTGCCCACCAGTCCCTCTTTGAACGTATATAGTCCTGCATAATTCTGGCCTTTCACTTTTCCTAGCGTATTGTGTCTGACTGTGTTTATGTGCCCTATACATAGAGAATGTGTCCTGAATGAATAGTGTCCTCTGTGTGAACAAACTGAATGTTGCACAAGATGGGAGATCTTGGCATGATGAGGGTTGACAACATTCTGGCTCTGTTGTCTTTAGAACAGCTTACATGAACTGGACCCGCCTGGCCTGTGACATGTCCATACACATCTCAGTGACCATTTGTAGAGAGCCCAAAACGAAGCCTGCAAAGATGCTTCCCCTCTTTGGTTCGCCAGCGCTGTGACTGGTTTGAGAACAGACATTCCGATTGGAGCTGGATTTTTGCCAATGTTTTGAATATGCACTGGTTCTTCATACCCTGTGTATTGAATTAAGTCATGTGCTCAGCGGACTACTGCGTCCACTCCAGGAACCTGTATTAGACCACATTGTGACAGATTTGAACCCGGCAGATACACTCAGCATTTTATCCTTCCATGGTTGCTAAAATGAGTTCATTTGTATAGTGTAACAAACAAATAGTATTCATCCCCAAGGGACGAATGTACAGCTTACAACACACGTTGTTTTATATTCATTTGATTTCACCTGAAGCTCCATAGTGTCAGATATTCAACCCAAGGTTGGGAAGACACTAAAGCCAAGAGGAAGGCCCTGTCACTGTTCTCATCTGGAACACAGGCAGGCAGCAGAACCACGTGCCAAAGAAAAGGCCTGCCATGACAAGGAGGGTAAGTCCAAGGCACTGCCGAGAGAGTCTGAGGAGGCTGTCTATGGAGGTGACGTGTGCAGGAGCGGGCAGCTCCGCTGACCGCCACCAAGCCTGAAGTGAAAGTGGCAACGGCATCATGAGACCTCTGAGCATGTGTGCGAGTCACAGAAGGCAGCATCTGCTCAGTAGCAGGGTCCCCCTGGTCCATCAGCCTGCTGTGGCGGTTTAGGAGTGAAGGAGAGCGTGGTCTGAAAAAGGTTGCTAGTATCCTAAATGTAAGTATTTGGGAAAAGTCTAACATCATTTCCTTAACCTGAGAGGGCCTTGAAGCCCTCTTCACCATAGACCCATGTGGTGAGTTATATGTGTTGTAGCTGGTCGCGCCGAGTGCAAAATCATAAGAACCACCACCCAAACATTTACGTCCCAGAGAGGGTCGCCCCAGCCTTGGATCGCTGCAGGGCCGCACTGGTTTATACCCACAGAGGCTCTGGCTTCCATGGGCTGCTGGCCCTGAGCTGCAATGGAGTGCCATTTTGGACTGCACCTCAGCCCCAGAGGGTTCCAGGACTTTGTGGTTTTCTCTGTTTTTTCTGATTTACGTTGTCCACATCGGTAAATTATATAAACTGCCCTGCCTTCAACATGGTTAGAAGTCTACAGGGTGTCTGAACTCCAACCCAACTACCATCTTCTGGAGTAAACTTTGAATTCTCGGCCAGACTATCATTGTAGAGTCTGGGGTACAAATGGAGAGTATTTACTCGGCGTGTAGTTGTTTCCAATGTCCCGGACAGCAGTAACTGATAGTCCACCATGGATGCTGGCGGGTAACTGAGTGCCCCAGGACTCACAGTAAGTGTCATATAGAAGTGCACACTGCGAAGTGCACGGCAGCCATGGGCAATCCATGCAGGGACGCGCTGCAAGATTACTGAAGCGAGGCGCCCTGCCTGGGTGGTGACAAGACCATCTTGTGGTGTGACTTGTTAAGTGGATCAGATTCTGAAGGCAAGCTTAGCTACAGAGCCCTGACTAAGCACTCGTTCTCTGGTGGGTTTGCTGTTAACCCCGGGCTGAGACCATTAAGTACCGTCACGGCCCCCGTGGCACCGGGCCGTCTCAAGGACAGCCGGCGGCGGCAGGTACAGCTCTGACCGCCCTCAGACCCAGACAGGAGGAAGCGGTGATTCTTTCTGAGGAGAGAACAAGACAGCGGCATCTGAGGCGTCAGCTGCGCAGGCCTCGGGTCACCGACCTCGCAGGCAACTTGAGCTGCGAGGTCTGGCGGGGGGCAGGGGGGAGCAGGCCACCTGTCACAGCTCCCGGGCACGGCTGGGGCAGCGCCGCTTCCTGCGGGCACCGTTGTTTGTCTGGGGTCTCGGAAGCCCTCGACCGGCGGTATGGTATTTTTGTTGCACTCACACCCAGGGGTTCCCTAGAAGACTAGTAGATGGGGGTGCAGACATGATACGTGGGTCTATTCATAGGGTAGTTTGAGGGTTTTACTGGTTTCTTTCTGCTACTGCTCTGCAGGGGTGTACTGTAGGGGCTGTGCAATGTTCAGGGGAGGCTGTGGTATATTGAATACATTAGCAACTTTGGTGGGCTGGTGTTGGTGATTATGCAGGGGACTTCCAACTGCTGCCCCCTTTCACCTCAGCTACGCTCAACGCGTACTCTTCAACTGCTAGGCGGCAAAACTGAGGCCACCAGCAGGACGCATGCCCGGCCCTTCCACACAGACGATGGACGGTGACACCAAGCAAGAGCAGACCAGCCTCTCACACGAGGGGAGCAGGCAGGGCACGAGGTGACTCACGAGCCAAACCTGCTGCAGCACAGGGGCGGTAGGGCTCAGCCACGTGCGCAATGACCTCAGTGTGAGTCACTCCACTCCGGGCACACACGCAGCTGCGTCACGCAGCCACCACGCATCACGTATAACCCGCGCCCATCCACTCGCACCTCAAAGTAAAGCTCACTCGTCTATCCCATCATCCCCCGCGCTCCTATACATGCTGACCACGCTGGTCGGCACTGTAGTGTCCTAGCATGGACACGTTCTAGTGTTCCAGTGTGATGTAACTTACTTGACACCCACCCACCACAGACGTCATGGCGTCACATGACGCTGCCAATAAATGGGGCCGAGCGCACGTGCTCGAGGCGATTCCCACTACCCTCATCTGGTGTCTGCGTCAGTCATTGCGGCTCCTCACATGCGGGCCTAGGGCCCGCCACCACGAACCCTACAATGGCGACGAGGCCGGTAGTGTTGCCCATGCGTGCCACTACCCTCGGCTGATCGAGAATAAAAAGAGGGGATGAGAGCTGCCCGCATAGAGGGCATCCCCTGTGGTGAGGCGCGACGCGCCGTGAAGCCGGTAGGCACGTCGGCGCCCCACAGCAAGCCGACCGGAGCCTACCCGCGTCGACCGCCACCAAGCAACTGCGGACCGCCCAGAGCCCACCTGCGACGGCCGCGAGGCTGAAAACCCCCATCGGAGAGGTACACGGGCCGGGCGGAGCCCACCCGCCGCGACCGCGACGGAGCATCTGGCCCGCCGGCCGAAGGTGAGCCCCACGGGCGAAGTGCCCGCCATAAACTGTGGTGATCAATAAGCAGCGCCAGCGGAGCCTACCCGCGGCCTGCCCGAGTCGTCCCCCACCCCCGCCGCGTGTGTGCTTGGAAGCGGCAGGGGCACAGAGACGAATGGCGGCGTGAAGAAGTGCGGCCGGACCCGCAACACCCGTCAACAACGAGGGGAAGGGAGCGGAGTAGCTAACCGCCTCCCGACCCCCCTCGCAACGTGATCAAGACCAAGCGGAGCCTACCCGCGGCCTGCCGACGGCACACACCCCCCCCCCCGCGAGGAGAGACACTGCAGAACCAGCGGAGCCTACCCGCGGCCTGCGAGGTAAATGGCAAGTCTCCGCCGCGCAGCGTGAGTGAGGAAGGGCTGCTGCGGCGGGAGACCGGAGAGTGGAGCCTGCAGCAGCTGGTAATTAAGCAGAGCCGGCGGAGCCTACCCGCGGCCTGCCTTAAGCACCCCCGCCCCGGGAAGAGTGACCGGAGCGACAGCGGTCCCCGCCTGAGGAAGCCTCATCACCCCCCCCCCCCCTCGCGAGGACTGCCGAGGCTGCGCGGGCGGGGAGGGGAAAGCAGGAGAAGCGCATACACGCGGCCAGCGCCGCCGACCAGATGAGCCTCCACCTCGTGGGCTCCATAGGAAAAAAATAATAATAATAAAGTGCTGCCCCCAACCATAAACTGTGCCACGCAGAAACAGCGCCTTACTTGCAAGCACAGACACTCCTATGTGCCACATCTCTCAAAAAGGTGAAAGTGCCGGTGCACCCGGCAAGAACCTGAACATGTGCCCCTCTGCAGCAATCAACCAACTGTGAGGCGCCTGTGCCTTTCTGCCCCCAAAAGTAAAAAAAAACAAAAGAGACTCACCAGCTCCCAGCAGCAGCAGCTCCAGCCCCCTGTGCACTGTGACCATAGAGTGCACATCAAGGGAGGACAAGGCAGGCTGCTGACACAGTGAACACTGCCACCCAGTGGCCAAAAGGCAAAGAGCACCTGCATCTCAAAAAAAAAAAGAAAAAAAAAAAAAAAAAGAACTAAAACAAGCATTGCACAACGCAAGCTCAGTCAACAGCATCAAGGGGCATCAGACTGAGTAGCGCCCCCAAGGAAAGCATCTAAACTCCCGCAGCAAGCAAGCATCCAACCTCACGCAGCAAGTAACTGCGCAACAGCGCAAATGACACCCACCCACACCAGCAAGGAGTCGGCGGCTGCCACTTCCAACGCGACGTGGGAAAAAGGCACCAATGCCTCACAAAGCATCCAAGCCCTGACGTCTGGAGGAAACGACTGCCAAGCACCAGAAGAACGTCCGGGGAAACGACTGCCGCGATCAAAGGACGGAGAGAGCAGCGACGCCTGGTGGCCACAGGCGCTCACCGCAGCATCAACTACTCCCGCCAACGGTCCAAAGCATCAAGTACCTGACGACAGCCAAAGCAGCAAGTACCCAACGTCCTGCAACAGGCGTCCCAGAACCCTGAACAGTAAGTGCGCAAACAACGCGCCACGTGGCGACGCACAGCCACCGCAAGCAGAAAGAAGAATGCATGCAGCGCCATCGCGCAGAACAATCTTCGCGAACGATCGCCCATCAAGTGCCGACCCGCGACAGATCCATGGCGCCTCCCAGGGGCCGATCCGCAGGATGATCGCCCATCAAGTTGTTAAAAAGGGGTTCCAAAGACAACCAGTAACCAAAGACCCTTTTTTGTTGCCCGGCGGTATCGCCGCTATGACCCACCAATGTTAATCAATGAAGAAGCAGGCGCTGGAGACTGGAAGGCAGGAAACGAGGATTTTATTCTCTCCGGAGGAGAACACATCAATTCAGACAGCAAGTATCGTCACGAGGTGCTCTACCCACATCTCTGAGGCCTGGCCTCTTATACTAGGGTTTATGATCTTTATTGCACATAACACATTCTCGTAACACTTTGGTACTTGAAAGAACATCCTCGGAATCTCCCCTTCGGACTCGTTCCCACATACATTTACAGTTGGATTCCCCACCCCGGTCACAACAGGTGATGGTTGTCACACAGCAGGGCATTCCGCCGATTCACGGAATGCATGAGTTTGATCGGATCTCATAGGGTGGGGGCTTTGATCGGCTCGAGGGTCTCTTGATGGGGAGGGGAAGCTTCCTACTGTATGGGGTAATAAACAGCATCCGCAGGGTCAGGTGGCGGCCTGGGAACAAGGAGGACAAACGGGGACACAGGAAAAAGGGGGTTTGCATCAAAAGGATCTGAGGCCATGAAAGGAATGAGGGGAGGTGTTGCGCTGGGAACAGGATGGGGTTCTGTGGTGAAGCTGCGCTGAAGAGGGGTTTATGACCCAGGGCATGAGAGAGCGGGGGTTGTCAGTGTGCGGGGGGATGCTTGCGAGGTTAAGAGAGAGAGAGAGACGCGCTGGCTATCAGTGAGGGGCAGGGAGGCCATGGTGCTCAAAATGGCTGCCACTTACGCGCACGAATGGGCTCGAAAAGGGGCAAGATGGCGCCGATAATGTTCACCAAGTTTGTATTAATTTTCCACAGTCCTCCCTTTAACATTTCCAAGACATCTTGCTGGCCTATTTCCTATCTATACCTATATGCAGCGATCATAAGTAAGGGAGGGAGGACTTAGGCAAAGGAACTGTACATTTACATCATATTATAAACGTCACATTGAAAAATCTCATCATCTAGTAAGCAGGTTCATCGTTAAGTTGGTTGTAGAAAAAAAATCATCGTAATGTAATATCAGACTAGAATTACGTAGTGAGGGCGTTGGGTACAGATCATAGGTACTTATAGTCATTCGAAATAGGAGCTGGTAAGTTATCATATAAGTAAGTCCTTTTTGTATTCGGCGGGAGCATAGTTAGTCCAATGGTGATTGGGAGAGAAAGGAGATACAGTAAAAAATATCAGAGTTCTCGTTGTCGTTTGTCGTCTTCTGTCGGCACTGTTGAGCACCTGGATTACCTATCAACAGAAATGTTCATGTGGATTGAGTCGTTGGGGGTCTGCGGGTAGGGGTGCATTTTGTTTGGTTTTCGTCAGACCTCGTAGGAGAAATGTGTTACGGTTTTGGAGCAGGTGCATCTTCTTCCGTAATGCAGAGCATAGATTTGCAATGGAAAATGCAATTGTTCCAGAATTGTGAGATCTGTTTGTTTCTTGAGTCTCTGTGGTGGGCATTTCCTGTTGCTTCCATCATCTTCGAGGCGTTCAGCAGCGGGTAGAACCACATACTTCGTTCATCTTCTCTTTAGAGGCGACCCTTGGTGGAGTTCTAGGTCACCGTTCTAAGATTAACATAGTTCGTGGTCTACTTAGTCGGAGCTCCCTCCCTTCTGACGCAGGGAGTACTCTTCTCTGGGTAGCTCAGTAGGATTTGGAGGAACTTGGAAGTTTAGGTGGAAAGGTGTGGGTGTGAACAGTCCTTATGGTAGGTCGGAGGAGGAGGGGATGGAGCAGGGCCAAGTCGGGAACAGATCAGGGGGACGGAGAGTTTGCGACAGGCGGGTCCGTAACCATGTTTAGAGAGCGGGGACTTTTTGGCACACGTCGATCATAGAGCAGGGGCTTCAGGTCAGCCCTTTCCTTAGCTTTGTCTGAAACAGTGCCCAGTCCTGCGACTCCTTACTGCTGTGGTCTCGCCTCGGCCTCCGTCGCTGATGTTCCACAATCCGCAGTCAGGCCGCGTGCTCCCACATCCGGTCTCTTTCTCCTCCGACAGTGATACCCTTAAATGAGTTTTGAAAAGACAGTCTTTAGAGATTTTGCAGAAGAAGGTAATTACATAAATCTATTTCTCTCCCAACACCAAGCAACTGGGGTAAGCACTCGCTACATTTGAGATTTTTGCGGCTAACGTATAAACAATTGATGATGGGTTTGCTGGATTCCTTACAACTTCCTTTTGTTGGCTAATTCTTTGGCGCTTTGATGATTATTACGTTCATTTGTAATAGGTACGAGGTCTGGTACTCATTTATTGCATACGTCTATTATAGTAGATGTCAGTTCTTCTGGTAGAGACCCATTTCCCTAGTACGAGTCTTGCAAGGCTAGGCTGGTCTTCAGGGCCTTGTATTTTACGAAAAAGTGCAACGTGCTATTCACCACAGTCTGATAGGCATCCTTCTGAGGGGTGAACATAGGCTAAACAAGTCTTCATTACATCAAAACATCTTATTTTCAACAAGGCTTACTGCAACAAGTTCTTTCGATTTTCGATCTAATTTTTAACTTTGCACACATCTTTCTAACTTTCTATATAAATCCTCGCAACCTGGTTACTACAAAAACTCGGGGGGTGGTTTGCGATAATTATTAAACTTATCCTCGGGGAAGGTGGGATCTTATGGAAAACAATTAGGAACACAGTGAATTGGAGCAGGGGGCGTTTTTCAGGCTCTCGTTCAGGGCAGCTGATACCAAACTGGGGGCATTTTGGGAAGACGGGGGTGTCTCGATCATTTCTTACTGTTTGGGGTATGGAGACAATTTGGAATGGGGATGGTCGCATTACCACAGACATATTTTATCATAGAAGCCACTGACAAATAGTTCCCTGGTTGTGGGTCAAATTTGGAGAACCTTAGTTGTCTTACCTGTCCTTTTCCTTTCGGTCAATTTAAATTTCATTCATATTTTAGTAGAAAAGGAGAGGTAGTAACGTGGTACCGATACAATTTTATTTAGGACAAATTTGTGCAAATACTTGTGGTATTTGGGGCCAATCAGGAGGTGCACCAGGTTCGTCAATTAGGTGCCAGTCGCTAGGAAGAGGGAAAGTGTGGAGGGGTGAAAGAGTGAGAGAGAGAGAGAAAAAGAGAGAGAGAGAGAGAGAGAGAGAGAGAGAGAGAGAGAGAGAGAGAGAGAGAGAGAGAGAGAGAGAGAGAGAGAGAGAGAGAGAGAGAGAGACAGACAGACAGACAGACAATAGGCCAAACAGTACACGTGTGACATGGAGAATGACCGTGTATTGTTTGGGCTATTCAGTGCGTTACCCAACGTTAGACGTTTTGGGTCTAGGTTAGGATGTAGAAAGCATGCAGTTTTGGGACGGAAGAGCATTAGGTCAGGTACAGAAAGATCGTGCATTGGGTAGGGCGTCTTTTTGTGTCGTCTTGCAGCGTTAATCCGTTTTCATGCATCGGGCGTGACGTGGCTCCAGATCCTTTACGGTACCCTAATCAGGACCCCAATGTAATCTGCAGAGAGAAAAAGGGGGGAAAAAAGGGGGGGAAGGTGGGGGAACAACATTCGAACACATCAAATGTGAGGGCACGAAAAGTCCTTTACTTACCGCATACTCGTACTTATCTCTTCGGGATATAATCCTTAGGGTCTTGGTCTCTGAAGTCAAGGGGGGGCGGACAATGTGATAGATGGTTCATGGGGGGGGGGTTCGAGGATGGCCTGAAGGATCGTGTGTAGGGAAACGCTAAAAAGGAATCAGAGGTGCCTAGCGTGAGGTACCCGGTTTTGTAGATGTATCCGGCCATCGGGATCCTTAAATCATTCCCAAAGCTGTGAGGTTCTAAGGCAGATCAGTTCTTCGTTTAACCCGGTACCTTAGTACCTTTGACCACCATATCTTTATAACATTTTATCAATCACACCGCATTACTTTACCCATTCTCAGACGTCGAGGTCCTTCTCCATACGTTAGTTCCTGAGCTTAGTCGCATTTTTTTGGAGGCAACGTATCATACCTTCGATTCGGTCATCAATCCAGGGCCGAACAACCATTTCTTCAGATAACCTTAAAAAAGGAGCAGAACGGTTGCGTACAGAAAAACCCTCCCACCGATACCCGCATTTACAAAAGTATGCGATGCCTATTCATAGTTTTTAAGACCTTTATTTGTATAATCATTCAGTACGTAAAATGTGAGAGCGCAATCATAATTTGGCCTGACATGTCGTCGATGGAAGCACATACAGTAGGGGGTTATTTTGTAGCACAAGAACATGTAAAAAAAGGCCTAATTTATTATTTGCAAGTAACTAAAAACATTTCATTGCGTGACGAGGGAATCAGGGGCATTTCAGTTCATAAATGGAAACACAGTCAAGCTCATCGGAATCACATTTCCTAGATGTAAACCGTGGGTGTGCATCATAAGCGACGTTATGTACCAGTTACAATAAATATCAAAAATAAATCGTTCATTGAAATCAACATTTTTACGGAACCCCTCTCAAATGTTCGCCAAGTGAACCCTCCTCCCTTTCTCATCGAGTGCACAATGGTTCGTATATATATCTTAGTACATCAAGTTTCATTAGCTAAGGAACACCACGAGGCATCCGTTAGTTTCCATTGATACCGGCGCCATTTTGGGCGAGGCCGGTTTAGTCCGGAAGTAGCATCAGAGGAAAAAATGTCCCCGACGATTGGCGGTTGGACCAGGGTCCCTTTCGGCAGTTCAAAAGAAAACTGTGCTAACAGAGGGGCTGGTGGTGTGGACCGTCAATCAAGAGAGGGAGGGGGTAGAGTCTTTCTTACCGGGTCATGTTGATGTTCAGCCGGAACTTGTTCGAGTTCGTTAGCCCATAATGTTCCTGGGTGGTTCAGACGGAAGTTGATGCAGACACGAGAGCACCGCCATCTTGTTGCTGTGCCGCGGTTATTTCATTAGTGACCAATGCAGCTGTTCCCCTCCGGAAGCCTGAAGGGGCTGAGGGCTCTTAGGACTTTGGTAGAATCTTCAAAGTCGAAGGGATGTTTGTCGATGGTGGGGGCCTGCGCCCAGGTGGGCAAGTGCCCGAGTTGCAATTTCGGACAAAGTTACTCCAGCGGCCTAGACCTGCCTTTCGAGGGCCCAGACGCCATTTTGAGACCCTGCGGCGGCCACCCTCCGTCGTATCCATCAGGAGTGGAAGAAACTTCTTGTGATGGCGAAAGACAGAGCATCATGCTGCTGGAGCAGGACATTTTGGTTTGGGGCGCCAGGGTGCAGCAGTGGAGCCCTCGTCTGGGGAGGTGAGGGAGGCTCGTCCGTGCCGCCTTCCTCTCCCGGCGCATCCTACGCCGTCCCTTTTGAATCAGGGGTGCACATGATGACCACCCTACACCCCTGATTCCGACTCTTGGGGGACCATCGTGCGTCCGGTGTTATTCAAGTAGGCCCATCAGACATTGTGTGTCCTGTACTATGCAAATATACCAGTCGGGCATTGTATGTCCCGTGCTGCGTAAATACATGTGCGTCGGGCATTGTATGTCCTGTGCTAAGGAAATATACCAGTCGGGCATTATGTGTCCTGTGCAGCGTAGGTATATAGCCGTCGCCCGGCTGGAGGACATCGGCGCCGGACCAGGGCAGGGAAGCCTCCTACCTGTGGAGGTGGAAGAGGCTCGTCCGCGTCGCCTCTTCCTCCCTGCCCACCTTGCATCCGCTCGATGGAGGAATTCGTGATGGCCGGACCAGGAGATACGAGGGAGGGGGTCATTTGCATCCGCCCCCTCCCTACTCGCGGCCCGGGGGACGCCATCCCTGGAAGGGTAGTATGGGAAGACCATTTCATTGCCTGCTTTGTGGAGCCTCCAGTACCTTCTCGCCAGCGATCTCTTTTGGCCCATGGCTGCTGGCAGGCCCCGCCCCACACGTGCTATGTGTTTCGGATGGGCGGGACCATCGAACTGTTACATTTCGAGGACTTCCGGAGTGAGCATAATACGTTTTATATTTCTCCTATTAGTACAGTTTGTTTTAGAGAGTGTTCTACTAGTTATTCTATTTACCGTTGGTTGTGTGTTTTCTTTACCGTAATTAAATCCTAAGTTATATAATAGACGCTTGGCTTCCTTGAGTCTTTTCTCTAACGGGGGGTTGTTTACACTGGCCTGCAGTTGTGTTTGTTTTTCAGAGTGGGGGAGCAACAGAGAGCAATCAGTCCCAGAACTCTAACATGTCGTTAAAATTGGTCCGACGAAATCTGTGCCATCGAGCATAATCAAACGGGGTGGTTCTGTCTGTCCTGTCTGCACTAGTCTGATTGGTTTTTATCTCGCGTCTTTTCCCTTTTTGTCGGCCTGTTCTTTCTGTAGACCCTCCGTTCTTACCTATGCTCTGCAGAGTCGGGCATTGGGCTTTCCAGTGCCCGAGACATTTACAGAAAGCACATTGGTTTTGTTTTAAATCTGTTCGTCCTGTGTATAGTGTCGGGGGATTACCTTCGGGTCGTTGTGTTCCGGGGTTGGCTTGTCGGCACATCCCTTTATACCGTTCTTTTTTCATGTCTACTCCTCGGAACTGCGCCATCGCTGGCCCTTCCCTTTGCCTACTAGACGTTTGGAGGGTTGTCCGTCGTGTCCCTTCACCTTTTCCGAATTCGTCGCCTTCCCTTCGTCGTGTGGCTTCTTTGCGCCACATACCAAGACTATCGAGCATAATAGGTGTTGTTTCATTCCTACGAAGAGCTATTTCTACTGTTTCTATTTTGTCAAGATCAAAGGATCCTCTCAGTGGCCACTGACTTTCTCGATCCTTTTTCGTATATTTATGCCACAGCTCACTATAGGCTATAGCGATTAATCCATGCTTCATGAACATGTCCTTATTAGGGGTGCCTTCCAGCGGAGCCGGATGGTTCATCTCTAATAAGCGGTCCGGGCTAAACAGGCTACTAACCAGTGGGGAGAAGACAGGCATGACGGATCACAATGGGGATAATAGTCAGCACTACCTATCTTATCACTGCGCGCAAAGACTAGACAGAATATTTCTATTCTACGTTGTTTGCAGGCAGTGAATACCTCATGAACCAATCTTGAGCAATCAATGTTAGGTCAAAAATAAAAAATCAATATGGTCAATGGGGAGAATAAGTAGGCTCGCAAAGGTTCGCGTCACCTACCCTTTCACTATCTGTAAAGAGGGGACCTATTCTTCCCTGTTTGCAGACAGAGAATCTCCAGAAAACAATCTATAACAGTTAATCAATGGGGGGAGGGGGCAATTGTTCAATGGGGGAGAAAGATAGGTCCGACGGGTGCGTACCTATCCTTCGCTGTTTATAAAGGGAGAGCCTGTTGTTTCTCCGTTTGCAGACAGTGAATCTCCAAATAAATTAACAAAAAGTAATACTAGTATTTTCTCATCAATTATCAATCACTTTCAATTATCAATCACTTTCGCAATTTGTCGTGTTTACACGACCTTACCCAGACCGCATGGACAGTTTCTTGTCTTCCGAATCCAGCGCCCGATCGTCCTCTTCTCTTCGTACTTCTCGTGGCACTCCTGATGGTTCCCAGTCAGGACCGCAGATCACTCGGGAGAGGTCTGTTCGGAACCAGTGAAGTTCGGATGATCGGCTGTCAGACGAGGGTCTATCGGACAGGGTACCTTCCGATCGTTGCAGTCGTTCACTCTGTCGTTAGGACCTCTCCCACTGGATCCACGAGTCGCTGATGGGCCCCACGTTGGGCGCCAATTGTTAAAAAGGGGTTCCAAAGACAACCAGTAACCAAAGACCCTTTTTTGTTGCCCGGCGGTATCGCCTCTATGACCCACCAATGTTAATCAATGAAGAAGCAGGCGCTGGAGACTGGAAGGCAGGAAACGAGGATTTTATTCTCTCCGGAGGAGAACACATCAATTCAGACAGCAAGTATCGTCACGAGGTGCTCTACCCACATCTCTGAGGCCTGGCCTCTTATACTAGGGTTTATGATCTTTATTGCACATAACACATTCTCGTAACACTTTGGTACTTGAAAGAACATCCTCGGAATCTCCCCTTCGGACTCGTTCCCACATACATTTACAGTTGGATTCCCCACCCCGGTCACAACAGGTGATGGTTGTCGCACAGCAGGGCATTCCGCCGATTCACGGAATGCATGAGTTTGATCGGATCTCATAGGGTGGGGGCTTTGATCGGCTCGAGGGTCTCTTGATGGGGAGGGGAAGCTTCCTACTGTATGGGGTAATAAACAGCATCCGCAGGGTCAGGTGGCGGCCTGGGAACAAGGAGGACAAACGGGGACACAGGAAAAAGGGGGTTTGCATCAAAAGGATCTGAGGCCATGAAAGGAATGAGGGGAGGTGTTGCGCTGGGAACAGGATGGGGTTCTGTGGTGAAGCTGCGCTGAAGAGGGGTTTATGACCCAGGGCATGAGAGAGCGGGGGTTGTCAGTGTGCGGGGGGATGCTTGCGAGGTTAAGAGAGAGAGAGAGACGCGCTGGCTATCAGTGAGGGGCAGGGAGGCCATGGTGCTCAAAATGGCTGCCACTTACGCGCACGAATGGGCTCGAAAAGGGGCAAGATGGCGCCGATAATGTTCACCAAGTTTGTATTAATTTTCCACAAAGTGCTGACCCACAACGGGTCCCCCAGGAACTGTTGTAGCGCAAAGTCCGACAGGACGACCGAAAGCAACCTGCCCGGCATCGGCAGAAGTGGACCACCAATCGGTCCAGGACGTTCAACCATGAACAGGTCTACAAACATGGACCCCTGAACGTTACCAACAAGCATCAAGAAAAGAAAGCATCAAGAAAAGAAGGTTCGTGACACCAACTCTGGCTGCTGAGGAAGAAGGAGAAAGTGTCCCCGACGGGGACAAGACCAGGGGTACACATGCGGGGTGCGCGCACTGCATGGAGGACCCAGGTCAGAAGAGAAGACACCAAGATCGGTCCAAGTGATGTCGCGATGCAGAAGGAAGGAAAGGAGAGACCCGAGTGGCACGTCTGCCACCGCGAAAAGGAACGAAGAAAAGGAGAGATCTGAGTGGCACGTTTGCCACCGCAAAAAAAGGAAGGATCTGAGTGGCACGTTTGCCACCGTGAAAAGGAAGGAAGAAAAGGAGAGATCTGAGTGGCACGTTTGCCACCGTGAAAAGGAAGGAGGAAAAGGAGAGATCTGAGTGGCACGTTTGCTACCGTGAAAAGGAAGGATCTGAGTGGCACGTTTGCCACCGTGAAAAGGAAGGAAGAAAAGGAGAGGTCTGAGTGGCACGTTTGCCACCGTGAAAAGGAAGGAAGCATATCCATGTGGCCTGTTGCCACAATTAAGAGTAGAAGGAGAAGTCAGTGCGAAGCAACGTCCTCACAGGGAAACAACTAAGGAAAGACAGAGAGGAGTGCAGGAAGACGAAGACCACTCACTCCCGAAGAGAAGTAGGTGACAAGTGCCAGGACAACGGTGCGAGGAACACGAAGGCCGGAAGAACACCAGTGGCAAAGAAGACCAGCTGACAGACGATGTTTCCGCACACCCAGGATCTGCGGAGAGGAGCAAGCGAGACCGTTAGTGACATCCACCTTTGGGGTCACACGGACACTGGACACATGCCAGCCGTGGTGACTCAGGGGCAGAGGCCTCCGGGACGCAGTCCCCGCGACGAGAGACGGTCCTCCGACGCCCATCCGGAAGGTCCGGGGAGGGCGAAGACATCGCAAGCAAAGACAGAAACCAACAGCTACCTTGGGACGAGGCTGCGGAATCTGAGGTGAGACACATCGTCTCTTCCATACCCCCACTGACGGCGGCGCAGGAACAACTGATGTGGACACATCCAGCCCAGCGCGAATCCGAGAAGAGGACCTCAAGGATATCCCGTGGCAGGGGAACACCGACGAGAGGGGTCATCCTAGTGAGAGGGATGCCTTGCAATGGATCTGCCTTTTGCCAAGTAGGACACAGACTACAAATAAAACTAAGGCCAAGGCCGGAAATCGTGCATCATTCCCCGGCGAACCACAAGAACTCTAACTGCACCCGTTGCCATGGAAGTGAGCAAAAGAAGGACTGTGAGGAAAATTTGGTTGCAGAGTCGTCAACAGACTGTTTCCATCGAGCACCACAAACCGGTGCCACTGTGAACTGATGTTCCCCGCAACAGATTGAACATCATCTGTAATTCCAAGCAGCGGCGGATCGAAAGACACTGCGGAAGCTGAACACTTGACTGCATCCTGATACATGTTATTTTCCCCACAGGTTGATTTCTGAATGTGGGTTTTTGCAATTAAAAAAATGGGAGGGATGTAGTGTCCTAGCATGGACACGTTCTAGTGTTCCAGTGTGATGTAACTTACTTGACACCCACCCACCACAGACGTCATGGCGTCACATGACGCTGCCAATAAATGGGGCCGAGCGCACGTGCTCGAGGCGATTCCCACTACCCTCATCTGGTGTCTGCGTCAGTCATTGCGGCTCCTCACATGCGGGCCTAGGGCCCGCCACCACGAACCCTACAGGCACTTACACAAACACCCCCCAGGTAGACCACACCTGGCAGTCCAATAAATTCTTCACCAAGCTCGCCCAGCGAATTGCATAGTACATATTAACGTAAAATGAAGGAGGGACACGGGGAGTGTGATGAGCGGACCCCGAGAGCCCCAGGCCTCACAGAAATGCATAGTTCATAGGCTGCTGAGGCGGGGCGCCGCAGGGGTCCTGTTTCGGCAGAGAGAGGACAAGAGGCGGTGGGTGCTCTGAGGTTGTATGGGGGCAGGTGGGAGAGCTGAAAGAAGAAGATGACCCGGGGGACTTCGCGCGGATGACCATTTCTGGTCGGTGAGGGGCAAAGGCGAGAGAAAAGGGTCTCGAGGAGAGCTTCTCTGAGCCCGACGACGAAGAGTAAAGCACTCTTTTCTTTAGGTCTGGGACCCTTGCACCCCGCTCTGGGTCAGTGCGGCCACTGGCTGGCCCGGCTCTCCCTCGGCCTCCTTTGGCCCGAAGGCGCGCGTGCAGCGCTGGCCGTGGCCCGTGCGCAGCCCAGGTGTGCTCTTTGAAGCAGTGAGAGCCCAGGACCCTTCCTTGGGCCATGCCAGGCAGCAGGGAGGGCCTTCTTTGGTCCACAGACCCTTCACGCCGACAGTTTGCAGCGGGAGGCTGCGTCCATGTTGTGTGGGGCCAGGAGGGTGGGCCCGCTATTCCCACCTGCATCGAGGAGCTCCAGCCTTTCCTCTAGAGTACAGGGCTCGTGCTGCAGAGCTGAGTCTGTGACCAACATGTTATCGCCTCAACTCAATTACAAGAAAAGAGGTGCACTCAAATTTATGTCAATTTAACCAAATAAACTAAGGGTGCAAACTGCAAGACTATGTTGGCTACATAGTACCAAAATAATGACCGAAAATGCAAGCGGAGCCTGCATGCAGGATGCACTGTTCCTAGGAGAAAATATTCTCACAAAGTACACATATAATAAACTGCTAGTAAATCAAAAGATATATACCTAGATATTATCAACATAAATTTTATTTTTCACAGTGATTATTCAGTAATAATCCTGCCTTTTTAACTCATCTTCTGGTTCATACAATGATAACTTTCCATAAATCTATATGATTGATAACAATAGCAAAATACAAATGTATGTGTGACTTGATGAGCCACTATAATTTCAAGTTCATCCATATGTAGAAATGACATTAAATGTAGTTGCTAGTTGTCGCCCGATGCATTTCGGGAAGCCCTGTTCCCTTCTTCAGGGGCGAGTACCTAAAACAAATATAATACAGAGAAATGTGTGTGTCAAAAAAGCTACTATTGCAAATAAATACACACTATACACAGAGAGGAAAGAAGAAATCACTTTCAAATTTTGTCATTAGGAAGATCTTCAGTAGTTGAAGCATATGAACTGTGTTGAGCTAAAAAATCATAATGCATATCCCATAGTGTAAACACGTAAAAACATTCATATTATGTTATTATACTGTCCATCTGATGGTAGAACAGAATGTTAATAAATCAACATAAATGCACATAAGTCCTTCTATTGGTAGGTTTATCACTCCCCTATTTGCTCGCATGTAGTCATTGAACTTAGCATAATCGCGCTGTTGGTTATTCATACTTAGTGACCGACACTACAGGTTATGATATATACTTGTCTATTTCATATGGAATCTGCCTGGTTTTTTCAGTTTATCCTTAGACCACACACATTTCCGAAGTTGTATTTATATGTTACTGTTTGTGAATAATGAGCAGTGTTTTCTACTTATGTGCATTTATGTTGATTTATTAACATTCTGTTCTACCATCAGATGGACAGTATAATAACATAATATGAATGTTTTTACGTGTTTACACTATGGGATATGCATTATGATTTTTTAGCTCAACACAGTTCATATGCTTCAACGACTGAAGATCTTCCTAATGACAAAATTTGAAAGTGATTTCTTCTTTCCTCTCTGTGTATAGTGTGTATTTATTTGCAATAGTAGCTTTTTTGACACACACATTTCTCTGTATTATATTTGTTTTAGGTACTCGCCCCTGAAGAAGGGAACAGGGCTTCCCGAAATGCATCGGGCGACAACTAGCAACTACATTTAATGTCATTTCTACATATGGATGAACTTGAAATTATAGTGGCTCATCAAGTCACACATACATTTGTATTTTGCTATTGTTATCAATCATATAGATTTATGGAAAGTTATCATTGTATGAACCAGAAGATGAGTTAAAAAGGCAGGATTATTACTGAATAATCACTGTGAAAAATAAAATTTATGTTGATAATATCTAGGTATATATCTTTTGATTTACTAGCAGTTTATTATATGTGTACTTTGTGAGAATATTTTCTCCTAGGAACAGTGCATCCTGCATGCAGGCTCCGCTTGCATTTTCGGTCATCGCCTCAACTCAAACATCCTGACATGACTGTGCAGCAGCAAGACAGAGACAAGGGAAGCCACATCCCGTGGGAGAAAGAAGCAACTCAGAGGAGTTAACACTGGCAGAGCACACAGGATAACTGCATCGGATGTAGCGCCCACTGCGCTGGCCACGGAGCGCTACGCATCAATGGCCACTAAAGTCTAAAGCACACAGTATGAACGCACAGCACACCCTGCCGTACAAATATATAGAGGTGGGTGAACCGACAAATTAACAGCAAGAGAGGAGCCACGGGGCTTATTTACAAGAAGGCACTTGCGCCCCCCCCCCCCCCTGCGTCACTTTTCCACATATATTAAAAGTGACCCACCGGCAGTGCAAGGGGTTTGTAAATGAGCCCCCAAGACTCTCGCCGGCATCTTAGAGCAGGTGCCCGAGCCGAGCCCTGAACATATTTGTACATCATACAACAAACCACGTAAAATATTAATAAAGTCTCTTTCTTTAGCATGTGGAAGCGTTGACAGTAATAGAGCTGCAAGTGCTTATTAAAGTGGTAGTTTTATACAACTGGTAATCTGAGGTCACATATTTGAAAGTGCTTTCATAAGCGATAATGAAAAAAGAGTTTTGTTGAATTAAAATATGTGCTTAAGATCACACAATTTAACCGTGGAAGTAGCCGTTTATCCAGGTTTTTGGGTTTCACTTTGTACAAATTAAGCAGTAAATGGGGCATCTATTTGTCTTTCCCTCTGTTAAGGCTTTGTTTTTACCACCTAGTGCATTTTTCTGCAGTTGTGAAATGTAGCACCAACTCGACCAGAAGGCCGAGTGCTTTACATGAGTGCCACATTACACAAGGTCACATGCATGGTTTATAAACATTGGGAGATTAAGTGCTTTGCCTGAATCACAGGATGTTAAGCCCACGCCAGACTCAAACCTCGTTCACCAGTTCCAAAGCCGGCAGCTCTGACAGAAACCCCACATCCTTGGTGGAGGGAGGGTGGCTCGGCTCATTATGGGCTTGAGGTTCTAACAGGACCTCGAGCTGAGCCAGAGCCAAGCTTTAGGCTGGAGCCTGGCTCGAGCTTTCAGTGGCTCGCCCGTCCCTACAAATACACGACAGGGGACATTTCACTCCTAAGGCCCGCATAGAAGACCTTTGATGCCGGGACAATGGAAGACCCCTTGACCACAAACAGCAAACAGACGACAGAAACGCACACACCAGAACTACATCTGACTTGTAACTTCGACCATGCGAATGAAATGCAGTGACTGCAGAAAGGTAACCGCATCTACTGACATCAATAGCCACTCAGGCACACATAATCAACTCCACTCGCATCATCTGTCATGCATATGAAATTCGGCTACTGACGACACACAATCAAGCTAACAAGTAACATCAGTATGAGGAGCACCATAGCACAGCAGGCTTACATTAACATGAGGAACACCTTCACAGTTAACACATGAAGCGAATGACAATCTGACAAACGCTTAACACCAGGGCTGGATTTAGCGCTGGTGCCCGGTGCATCCATCTTTGTTTACACCCCGACCGACAATGACCTTCTTCTCCCCAGATTCCCTCAATACCACCCTCCAACAGTGTCCTTCATCTCTTCATAACCCCCTCTCACATGCATTTCATTTCTTTTATAGCGCTACTCTTACCAGTGTAGGGAGTCAGAGCGCTTTACATCACACACACACACATTATTCAGAGACAATGAAACATACGAATGTACATCAGTCACACGTCATTCTTACTGGTCAGGGTCAGATTGGGAACGCGGGCACTCGGGCAATGACCGAGGGGCTGGTATCTGAATTCCATCTGTGGGCTGCTTTTTTGAGCAGCGTGGGGGCCGATTTGGGTGGTTTCTGCATTGTTTGGATGCCCCCAGCGGCACAGTGGGTGCCTGAGTGGTCTTTCTGGGGGTAGATATGCGTCCATTACCTCCCTTTTATCAACAGGCAGAGGTGTCACTCCCTTTCTCTCGCTGGGCCGGCCCATTAATATATGCATATTGAGTGGGGGCAGGGGGCCTGAGCAAAAGTGGCCTCACTTGTTTTCAGGTGTGTTTCACCAGTGTAAACTAATCCGTGCATTTTTTTTACCCCCTCCCCTTTTTTTTATATAAACTTTCGCTGGAGCAGAGTTTTGCGGAAAAGTAATATGCAAATGTGCAACTTTTGTTTATCATGCCCAGGACGATTTTCAATCCCAATCCAACCCTGCTACTGGTAGGTTATATATGGTAAGAGTGTTTGATTAGGAGAAGCACAAAGTCAAGATTTAAAACATACCACAGTGGTGTAGGTTAGCTTTACTTATTAGAAAGTATTTCTACCCAAACACCCCCTTTTTAGCAACATTGGGCTAATGAAAGAATGTCGGAAAAAACGCAACGTACTAACCTCTCCCATGCAGTTTGCATGCAGCTCTCTGATGACAGTTCATAGTTTACAGCGCTATATTAGGACTGTAACTTATGAACTGCAAAAAACAAATGGATCTCTATGACAAAAGCAGTAACCCTCTGCGCTATCTTCATAAAATACAATTCGGAGATCTGCATGGATCCTGTTCTTTGCAGCAGGCATATTAACCCTCTGCACTACCTTAGATGAGTCAAAACTGCCACTAGACAAAGCTCTAATCTCCCTCCAGCAGAAAAAATAGTCACCAGAGCTATCTTGACATTTCTAGCCTTGCCTGAAAACTGCTGGACACACAAAGAACTTTGCAGCAGGTGTTTTTAAACGTATAAGTTATTTCTAACCACAGCAACCCCCCCCCCCCCCCCCGCCCCGCCCCCTCCTCCGCTCAGCACCACCCCGTAAAGCCGGTCCTGCTTAACACAACAAGCTGACATCAGTATGATGAGCACTCAACAAGGAAACACGGGGTGGCAGTCCCAAAACACACTGCCCTTTTTCAATTTAAATACTGGAAAAGACAATAGAAGTCCAATTGTGCTACTATTTAATCTTCAGAGCTCTATTTTCTTAGACCAGGTTTCCCCCGTCTCGGTGACAGGCACTTTTCTTCAAAACAGCTCACGGCTGACAACGTGTTTCACGTGATTCTGCAGCTGCGAGTGTTGCTCAGGACAATAATGGATTTGGCGCACTTGTCACATAATCTGTCTTCTCCGGCTTCATTTGTAGATTTTGACAAAACAACTGTTACTAGCTCCATCGGATCCCAATGCACTAATAAAAACGCCACCACAGGTGTGTGCGCAGTGGCAGGCTTGTGTCACTCGGAGACAGGTGCACTTTCAATTGCTGATAGCTGCACTGAGATGTTAAACGCATATTAATGAGGCGAAGCTTCTGACTATACAGGGTTTACAGGTGTAAAAATGACAAAATAGTAAACTATTAATGTTTCAAAATGTGCCTCATTTCACACCGAATTTGCTTTTTCCTACCACATAATTAAGTCAACCGTGCCACTTAAATTGGTCCTACCCTTTTGAACCTGTTGCATTACTCTAGTTTCCCTGCTTATTACACTCCCTAAACCCCATATGTAAACATGGTATTCTTTTTCCTTTTGCATCCTTCAGTGTTATGGATTGTTACCCTCGCATTGGGGCTTCCTCTAATTTTCGAAAGTCCCGCGTGTTTTGGAAGTCACGTTCAAGCGTCATTCTGGCTCTTCCTTGCACTGACCCCAGAACACATCTCGAGCCCTGTTAGAGGGCACAATGCCACTTCTACCTTGATACGGTCGCCCGGACCTTCGTCTCCGTGTTACCCTCCCTGGGGCTTATACTGTAGATTATCAACACTGCAAAACAATGCAACCGCAGTACTCTCGAGCTATAAAAGCGCCTAGAAACAATGCGGTCACGGAGTGCACGTCTTATAGGGAAGCATACCTACGAGTAACACATTCAGCAGGTCAATCATGCTCTAGAGAGGTACACACACAGAACAAGAAGCAGCACACACTAGTTACTCACAGAACAAGCAGCAGCACACACACTAGGTACACAAGAACAAGCAGCAGCACACACACTAGGTATTCACAGAACAAGCAGCAGCACACACACTAGCTACACTAGGTACACAAGAACAAGCAGCAGCACACACACTAGGTACACAAGAACAAGCAGCAGCACACACACTAGGTATTCACAGAACAAGCAGCAGCACACACACTAGCTACACTAGGTACACAAGAACAAGCAGCAGCACACACACTAGGTATTCACAGAACAAGCAGCAGCACACACACTAGCTACTCACAGAACAAGCAGCAGCACACACACTAGGTACACAAGAACAAGCAGCAGCACACACACTAGGTATTCACAGAACAAGCAGCAGCACACACACTAGCTACACTAGGTACACAAGAACAAGCAGCAGCACACACACTAGGTATTCACAGAACAAGCAGCAGCACACACACTAGCTACACTAGGTACACAAGAACAAGCAGCAGCACACACACTAGGTATTCACAGAACAAGCAGCAGCACACACACTAGCTACACTAGGTACACAAGAACAAGCAGCAGCACACACACTAGGTACACAAGAACAAGCAGCAGATCTGATACACACACACACACAAGAACAAGCAACACAGACACACTAGGTACACACCGAGCAATCAGAAGATCACATGCACACACATATGGGAGCACACAGAACAAGCAGTGGCATAGACACACAACGCACACACAATATGTACACAGAGAACAATCAGTACAGGCACACACACGTACTAGGTACACATATAACAAGCAGCACCAAAGGGGGGCACACCTACAGATACACATTCTAGGTACACAAAGAACAAGCAGCACACACACTAACATACTCAGACACTAGGTACACACACAACAAGTAGTAGCCAGGTACGCACATACTTTGCACACAAAGAACAAGCAGCAACACATGCACACAAACACACACTCTCTAGGTACTCACAGAACAAGCAGCAGCACAGACGCCCCTCCCCCCCCAAAAAAAATTAGGGGCACACGGAACAAGCAGCGCACACAAGGTACACAAGGTACACAGACACACGCATACTAGATGCACACAGACCAAGCAGTAAAAACACATACACACAAACACATAGACACTGGGTACACACATACAACAAGTAACATCACAAACACACAACTCCACACTAGGTGCACACAGAACAGCAGTACATGTACACACACACTCTAGGTGCACACAGCAGTGACAGTGACACACCATACCCTCCAGCCTCAGACCTCCCCTCGCAGTCACTCACGCCAGAGCACTGTGCGCACTGGGGGATGTTACCGGATCCGGAGAGCAGCACGCCACATGTGCCCAAGGTAAACTGTGCGACAGCTCGGGTCAACGAGGCCGAGAGTCACGGGGAGGCTGTACAGTGGAGGGGACACCGGTACATTATCGGCACCAGCAGTACTTGTGGGGAAGCGAGAGTTACCGGGACAGCAGCATCTGCACTTCTAAACAGGACTGCGCCACTTTCTGACAGGGCAGTGTCACGGGGCAGCACCAGCACTTCTCGGAGGGGCTTTAATGGGCAAGTCACAACCTTTTTTTGGGGCGGGGGAGAGTAGTGCCCTGTATTTCACACACCGCCCGGCTCCCAGCAGCGCCCCCCGCCTGGCGCCTCTGCAGCGGGCCTTGTATGGAGATATTACGGAGACAGCTCTGAGAGGCCCCGGCTTCAGTGAGGGGGAAAGGTGGCCAGAGCTGTGGTGAATCTTTGGATACCTCCCCGTCACCCCCTAGCGGCTGTACGTCTGTCTGAGGCATCCACACGGACCCCAAGTCTCCGGTCTCAGCTGTGAATGTGGGCGCCCTGTTGGCCCTGCACTGTTCCCGTCCCGCGCGAGAGCCCTTCGCAGCGCTTTACCTCTTCAAACGGAGGGCACGCCCGGCTGCTCTCTCCCTCCTCGAGTGCATTGACCCCTCGGGCTTCCACGGCTCCAGCCGCTACACAGCGCTAGGAAGCGGACACTGCTCACCCCCCACAGCCCCAGAGTCTGGTGCAGACAGAAGCAGCCTGCCAAATAGGGCTCCGAGGGGCGGGGCACAGGCTGGGGGGCCGAGGGGGGCGCACCGTGTGCGAGCACACAGATAAGGGACGGTAACTCTGTGAAAGAGGGAGGGGTGGTAATTATGCACAATAACACTCCAAACAGTTTTAAGTATGCGGTACACTTTATGTCGACCCTGCAAGGATAAAGGGCTGAGTTAAGCAGCATCAAAGCTTTCGTATGCATGTTTTGCCCATCTCTGCACAGACAAAGGACCCATGCAGCTGCCTTTCCATCGAGAAGGGGGTCCGCGGAGACCCGCGGCTCCTGCACCGTTAGCCCCTGTTCTCCTGCCCGATTCTTCTGCGATCACTTGAAAGGTTGCTGCCTGCTCTGCAGATCTCCTCCACTCGGGCCTTTTATGAGCATTGCCCTCCAGGAAAGGCGTGCCCGGATCGTCACAGCAAGTAACAATCGACAGGGCTAGTTACCGTGTGTTCCTCTGAACCTCGGCGTATTACACTATACAAATACATCTGCTTCTGTTGGATCGGGTAGTAATGTTGCGCAATCTCAGATGGAACCTGTCGAGCAATCTGTCATGAGTAGGTTATGTTATGTTGACACTTTTAGTCACTCCATCCGGAGTGCCCGCGCTAAGTCAATTACTTTCAAAAGTGAATTCACACTCACGCATAGATCGTTCTTGCTAAAGTTAGCACCACAACACCACGTCATAAGTAATATAGCTCAAACGAGTGTTCCACGTGCAATGAAAGATGGACGAAGTGCTTGTACAGTGTGTAGTTGCGCGTGAAAGAACACAACAAAACACAACAAAAATTAAACACAGTTGATACAGCCTGGCTGCACAGCACATACATGTATTTCATTGGTCAGTACTAGGGTCAATTTGCTTTGCCTCATTCCAGTCATGTAGTGCAGGTGTAGGTTTGGGATTGGAAAAGAAATAAAAGAAGACGAATCTTGTGAAATCTTGAATAATTATTTGTTTGTTCAACTGACTGTTGAAGCTATTTGAAGCTATTATAATTGGTGTGCTCCAGTTGTTGTGGATTTTCAATGTATGCCTAATCGTATGATTACGCAGGGAGAGGTTGGGTGTTTTTTCTCCCACATTGTGAGCACCTAGAGAGGATACGTTGAATAGAAATATAACAGTCCTCGGATGTGAGAGTCGGGAGCTGCCGGTTTGAGCTTACAGTTACCAAGTCTGACAATTTACGGCCTGCCCATTTCCGAACTACAAGGAATAACGAACTGAATTGAGGTCCTCTTGAACTAGACCTAGTTCTTCCTCGCCTTCTACCACCGGTACAATGTTCATTGCGCTACCGGACTAGGCACGATTGATTTCGAGTGCTCGTTATGTACCAACGGTTTCTCAACTGAATTTCTCAGTCAGAGCTGAACTTCTCAGTCAGAGGTGTATCACCCAACTGATCTGGAATTGCTACACCTTCTCAGTTTCTTGTAGTGCTTCCCCCCCCCCAGGCCCCCCCCAACCGTCCTGAAGAAGACCCGCAGCAGAGGTGGTGAATTTCCCTTATTGCGCCAGGGTCGAAACGTCGACGATTCCCCCATTTTTATTGTTCAAAGCCTACACCAGTCCCTCCCTGTCCCCCTGTATAATATTGTATATATACTGTGTATGGGTAGGCTTTATATGTGCAATGTAAAAATATTCTCTTTGTTGCACTGAATCATTCTAAACCTTTACTTATACCTTTTTTCTCCTCATCACCTGAGCACCAACTTTTCTTTTTTCTTCTTGCTGAAATTTTATGAAATTGTAAATAAACTGCAGTAGAAATTGTCGTGATACTGTTGTGTTGGGTTATTGCATTTATAGCTGAATTAGCTAAATATACATCTCCATGTGTTTGTGTGTTCAGATTAAGTCTGACTATTTGTTGACTGTGAAGAAGTAATACTCACATCATTTGCAGTGTTTAAAAAATTGTGTCTAGGACCTCTGGGCCCGAGCTGGCATGAAGCCAGGTTTCAGTCAGGAACAGCGCGTCTGGTTGGGAAGAGGCAAGTAGATCAAAGATGTGATCTTTATTTTTTGAAAGAGATCAACAGTTTATACTCCAAAACTTGTAGGATAAGATCGGAGGGGTTATGGACAGGGTATCTTGATTGAAAGAGAAGTTGCATTGAGGGCAATTGGTTAAGTTGTTGGCTGAGGGTTCTTGGGGAAAACAGATAGAGGAGTGACTATTTAGCCGGTGTAGCTCATCAGAAGAACAGGCGACCTGTATATGGGAACTTGGCTCAATTGGGGCAGGGACTGTGGCCGCTGGACGCTCCGGGGCGCGGACGGGCGCAGACGGGCGCAGACGGGCTTGCCTTTGGCGAGCCTTCGGCGCGCCGCCGGCGCGCCCGCTGCGCTCATCCGCTGCGCCTCCGACAGGGTGGTTCCATTTTATGCAGTGCAGGGTGGGAGGGACGAGCAAGTAATCTGCTCGCCCTCAAGACTGACCCAAGATGGCGCCGCCAATAAGTTCCTCGGGCCGATGCAGCGCCTAATCGGCTGCTGTAGGCTCAGAGTAGGGGTGCCCGAGGGTCACAGTAACAAAGGGTGAGTGCCCGCCAATTGTGGTTAAAAAAGCAGTTAAAAGATTTTTTAAAATAATGTGCAAATTAGCAGTTTTACAATTTTGTCTGAAATACACACCGTTCCCGGCTTCCGCCTCAGGAACCACAGACACACTACCTTCAAGCAGCAGCGCTTGTGAGATGCTGGGCTTTTATGCAGTGCAGGGTGGGAGGGACGAGCAAGTAATCTGCTCGCCCTCAAGACTGATCCAAGATGGCGCCGCCAATAAGTTCCTCGGGCCGATGCAGCGCCTAATCGGCTGTTATAGGCTCAGAGTAGGGGTGCGCGAGGGTCGCAGTAACAAAGGGTGAGTGCCCGCCAATTGTGGTTAAAAAAGCAGTTAAAAGATTTTTTAAAATAATGTGCAAATTAGCAGTTTTACAATTTTGTCTGAAACACACACCGTTCCCGGCTTCCGCTTCAGGAACCACAGACACACTACCTTCAAGCAGATAATTATGGTGGTAATGATCATGTAGTGGGAAAATTGTATAGGTACGTACGTAGTGCCTGTATAACATAAAATATTGAATGTGCACAATTGAGTGTACTTTTTAGATGTAAAATAGCCTATTCTACATTGCAATGAAGTACGCCTTAAGAGGTCGAACAATACACTACAGAGATAATAGCATGAGGTGAGCAAGAAGGGCTTCTCTGTGGAAGACCCAGAGCCCACTATGCATGTTTTAAAGTACTGATAACATGAGGACTGGCAAGTAGGCAATGCTGTCTGTAGCCAAACCAGAAATGGAAAATGCAGCCACTAGGCCACCCCATTCAGATCAGTCTCTGTAATGCATCCTAGGGGGTGGAGTCATAATTCACTGTAGGTGAACCCACTGGACTGACTTAGAATAGCCTGTAGAAGTGGAACAGCCAGACCCTGGTGTCCTGGTAACTTGGAGTCTGTGGTGACATAACCTGTAAGAGGGTTCTTTGTACACGCAGGCGATTCTTAATCAACACCATTGGTTTGGGTAATCGCATCACCTGCTTTTTATAGCGCTATGTATGCCAATTCTGAGGAGTTTGAACTAGAGGTCCCAACAGAGAAGATGTGTTTACATACAGTAACAAGCCCTTGGCCACCACCGTTACCTTTCAATGCAGAACATCCGAGAGCCTGTCCCTTTAATAGTGCTTGTGTTACTGCAGTAGGCAGCCCCGCACTCAGAGAATCGCAGGGTTCCTGTGGCAGGGATCCTCAGAAGTCACTGTGGGTGTTGTGGTTGGCATATCTATAACAGTTCTAACATTTCTCCAAATTCAGGATCAGAAAGACCTCTGCCTGAGTGAAGGAGAACTAGCTAGTCTGCCGATCGAGCCCCACAGAGGTTCGAATGCTGTACCTTCAAAAGCACTTACGTCTCTTAGGGTACAGCTCAGTGGTGGTTGCTCCCTTTGGGCGGAGGAGCCTCGCCCCACCTGCTGAAAGTGCAACACTAAACCAACTATTCAATATGTTCGGCGTCAGTGCGTGCCACTGGGTTTGTGAGGGCGGGGATGACTCTTTCCTGCTGATTGATTAGTAGCAGCACTGCATTATTAAGGATGACACCTAAAGGGCGGAGTGCACATGTTAGATTGGCCGGCTGTCTTGCGTTGGCCATCCCCGCATGCGCACCTGTGCCCACCCCATCAATTCGCAAAAAACACAGTTGATGGACAGAATGTAGAACAATGTCATACATTCACCCCAGTACAAGGATCTGGGCCTAAATCCATCGTTTTTTGCACTCCACACCACCCTGGGTTAGACACTGGCTATATGCAAATCAGCTCTGACCCTGTGCCTCATGGGAACAGTCCAGTCGAACTACCAAGCCATGTCTTTCCCAGACCGGAATCAAGCATCCAAGGACCGGTTTCTGGCTATCAGCCTTCATCAGCCTGGATAGCTTGACTCCAGTGGTGTGGAGAGCCTGGGACTCACGTCTGGTCGGGGTGAAAATTGCAAAAAACACAGTTGATGGACAGAATGTAGAACAATGTCATACATTCACCCCAGTACAAGGATCTGGGCCTAAATCCATCGTTTTTTTGCACTCCACACCACCCTGGGTTAGACACTGGCTATATGCAAATCAGCTCTGACCCTGTGCCTCATGGGAACGGTCCAGTCCGAACTACCAAGCCATGTCTTTCCCAGACCGGAATCAAGCATCCAAGGACCGGTTTCTGGCTATCAGCCTTCATCAGCCTGGATAGCTTGACTCCAGTGGTGTGGAGAGCCTGGGACTCACGTCTGAGTATACCCAGCACACTCGGGTGAAAATTGCAAAAAACACAGTTGATGGACAGAATGTAGAACAATGTCATACATTCACCCCAGTACAAGGATCTGGGCCTAAATCCATCGTTTTTTTGCACTCCACACCACCCTGGGTTAGACACTGGCTATATGCAAATCAGCTCTGACCCTGTGCCTCATGGGAACAGTCCGTTCCGAACTACCAAGCCATGTCTTTCCCAGACCGGAATCAAGCATCCAAGGACCGGTTTCTGGCTATCAGCCTTCATCAGCCTGGATAGCTTGACTCCAGTGGTGTGGAGAGCCTGGGGCTCACGTCTGAGTATACCCAGCACACTTGGGGTGAAAATTGCAAAAAACACAGTTGATGGACAGAATGTAGAACAATGTCATACATTCACCGCAGTACAAGGATCTGGGCCTAAATCCATCGGTTTTTTGCACTCCACACCACCCTGGGTTAGACACTGGCTATATGCAAATCAGCTCTGACCCTGTGCCTCATGGGAACAGTCCAGTCCGAACTACCAAGCCATGTCTTTCCCAGACCGGAATCAAGCATCCAAGAACCGGTTTCTGGCTATCAGCCTTCATCAGCCTGGATAGCTTGACTCCAGTGGCGGGAGAGCCTGGGACTCACGTCTGAGTATACCCAGCACACTTGGGGTGAAAATTGCAAAAAACACAGTTGATGGACAGAATGTAGAACAATGTCATACATTCACCCCAGTACAAGGATCTGGGCCTAAATCCATCGTTTTTTTGCACTCCACACCACCCTGGGTTAGACACTGGCTATATGCAAATCAGCTCTGACCCTGTGCCTCATGGGAACAGTCCAGTCCGAACTACCAAGCCATGTCTTTCCCAGACCGGAATCAAGCATCCAAGGACCGGTTTCTGGCTATCAGCCTTCATCAGCCTGGATAGCTTGACTCCAGTGGTGTGGAGAGCCTGGGACTCACGTCTGAGTATACCCAGCACACTCGGGGTGAAAACTGCAAAAAACACAGTTGATGGACAGAATGTAGAACAATGTCATACATTCACCCCAGTGCAAGGATCTGGGCCTAAAACCATAAGTGTGGCAGGGTATACTCAGACGTGAGTCCCTTGCTCACTTTGCCACTGGATTCAAGCAAGCCGGGCTGAAGACGGCTGGAATGCCAGAAAACGGTCCTCGGAAGCTTGTTTCCGGTCCAGGGAAGACATGGCTTGGCAGTTCGGGCTGGACTGTTCCCATGAGGCACAGGGTCAGACTGATTTGCATATAGCCATGTCTGAACTGGGGTGGCAGAGTGGGCTAAAGAACGGTGATGGATTAAACCCAGATCTTTTGACTGGGTGTGAGTGTTTGATTGATTCAGATGCTCCGTCCATTACCACCCCCTTTTGTACCACCCCATCAATTCAGCTTCTGTGATAACAGCGGTGGATTGCAGACACAGGCTCCCAGTCGCACAAGGAGCGCTTGGTTAGCCTGCTCCGTGCAATCATGCAGCTTCTCTCATCATGCTGAAAACATCATAAGAGAAGCAGCGGGATTGGTTATATTCACGTCGTTAGCGTTACATAATCCCGTCCAAAAGCTGCACCTGAGGTAGCATGGAGCACGGGCCCTCAGGGAGAAGGACTGAATGCATGGCCGAACTGAAACTGCTTTGCTGAAGATAAGGCCAACTGGACAATGGAACAGATGAACCATGTTTCTTTATTGAAATCGGGTCCATGTCTGCCATGCCACGCCACTGGACCACTTGGTGCAGGTATTGATTCTGTGGTGGTACAGTCATCTACCCCGGGTAACATGTTCAAAATGGTGGCCTCGCGTCATAAGAGCTGGGGCTCAGCCAGCAAAACCTTCATTAGCTTCTTGTTTTGCACGCGCAGCGCTTACAATACACATGCAGCACGCGCTTGCACTCAGTGACATGTCATCAATTCGTTTTCTCGTGTAGCTGGTGTATGGCGTGATCGCCATGGTAGCTGCCTCGACTCAGATTAACTTCTGAAGTTATGATTTTCAGCTGATTTAACTAGTACATTTCAGCCTAAAAGCTCGATTTTCAAAACAGAACCAACAATGTATTTTAAAAATTAGCTTGTGCATCTGACTAACAAGGGTAGCACCTAGGTTTCCGCATGTTCTCCATTAGGCCTTCGCTTTGATAAGAATCCGAGCCAGTTCCTGAAGTACAGATTAAATGGGAGTGGGTGTCCCTGAGCTGCTTACAGTTTAGTTTAACGGTTGTTCCTCGATCCTACTAAGTACTAAGACAGAGATATGTGAGTCAATGCACCTGACGCAGAAATCTGCATGCACGTAGGAGGTCACGAGTTGAAGTCCTGGCTGTGCTATCATTGACTTTCATCCGATCAAGGTCGATAAAAGGAGTTCCAATTAGTTGGGGGTAGAGTAAAACATTGTATTTACATCAGCATGAAAGCTAGCTGTTACAAAAACTCAGAGGGCTCCATTATCAAGGCTGGCACAATCATTACTCATTTAGGGGCAGATTTATGAGGCCGTTGCGCCTCTTTGCACCGCAATTGCGTCACTTTATTTGACGCAACTGCGGCGCAAACAATGCGCCCTATTTACAACGTGACGCATCTAGGAGATGCGTCACGTTGTAAAGCACTGCGCCATAAGGAGGCGTTCCTGCGCAGGGGGGGCCTTCCTGCGCAGGATCGCCTCCTGAAAGTGGCTGAGTGAAATCTATGAGATTTCACTCAGTCAATTTCAGGGCAATGCTGCGTCAAAACCCAGCGCCTGCTTGAAGCAGGCGTAGGTCTTGACGCAGCATTGTGCACATGGTGTACCCCCGAGCCTTGCTGGAGCTGCGTCGCGCTTGCGACGCAACTCCAGCAATGCGCCACATTTCCGGCACAGATGTGTCACGCATCTGTGCCGTTTTTGCACCATGGTGTGCCGCATTATAAATGCGGCGCACCATGGGTGGCGGAGCTGTGGCGCATTGTGGTGCATGTTAACTGGCGCATCCCTGGGGATGCGCCAGTTAACATAAATCTGCCCCATAGTCCTGCTGGTTAATTACCCTCCTGGTGTCATTCGAGACATTCTCACTGTGGGACTCTGTATTTGAAATATGTACTTAGGCTGCACGTGGCCGCACCTGGGTAACTGTAGAATACATAAGCACTGCGCCCTTCGCTGTAAATCCCTGATGATCCGCGGGTAGCTGTGTGCGCTCAGCGCTTTATGTAATCACTGGAGACTACAGAGCACCAACCCATACCGCCAAAGTGCTTCTCTTGTGCACGCTGTAATTCTGTAATCAAGTTCCACAGATAGGAAGATATTCTCTTGTGGTAATAAAAGCTAGCCAGCTTTGAATCTGGAGGGAACAGCAGTTGGTCTGATGTTAATTTATGACAACGTTCTGCTAAACATTGTAGAGAAATGGAAAAATAGATTCCCTTGTTAGTCGAATGCAAGTCCGTTGCCCTGAGCATTTAGTGCTCACTGCTGACATTTGGTCTACCCTACAAGGGATGGATTTGAATCCTGAATAGGTCGACTCCACCTTTCATCCTTCCAAGGTTGATAACTTTAGTACCATTATTATTAGATATTAGGCATTGTTTCTTTGACGCCTGTTACAAGTAAAAGATGCTTCAACTTTTTTAAATCGTTGACACTAAAACCCTCAGTAAAGAAGAGTAGTAAACATTCCCTCTCCTGCTCCTTCCTTCCCAAACAGGCATGTAAGGTTGGTTACCACTTATACTATATCACTTATTCGGTTAATATTACAGCTCCATGGAGAAGATCATTGTGTTCACTGGGATCTCTCCATAACACATCCTTCCTGTTCCCTTCTTTCCACCTGTTTTGTTTGCTCTCTGGACTTTTCACATGAAATCTCTTTATTGATGTCATAACCACACTTTCAAAATTGCTTTATTAACCTTCTTGCTTTCTCAAATTTGCCTGAAAATGTACAATTTGCCCACTCTTTTTTCAAAATTTCTCACAGGGAGAAACCCCCTCGCCCACAATCCTTGTTATGATGGTCAGCCTTGCTCGCTACACTCGCTCAATACAGGGCACTCATCCAGAACTTTTATGCCTCACCACTTTCAAATGTCACCAGCCGCCACTGGCACAGCTGTCATAAGAACTTGCCATGTTCACCAAAGAGGCCTATGGCGTGTGACACCCACAAACAGATCTTGGATTTCATTCAACATCCCGATGGGACACGTAGGCTCGTAGGTAGTATTGGAAAAAATGAAACTACAAGCCCCAGAATGCAATCTTATCTGAAATGAAAAGCCCCGACCTGCAGAAGGGTCACACCAGGCATGGGGTTACTGGGTGGGCAGCAGCACTTTCTATTCTGTCTTGAAAACTCATTTCAAAAGCAGACAGAATCACGCAAACCTTTGTAAAAGTCCCACAGGTGACATGCGTAGCGATCCAATGGATTCACCATAACCTGTTCTCCTCTCAACACCTCACTCTATTGATATTATATGAGTTTCATTTATGAAAAATGTTGCATTGCTCTGTGAAAACAGCGATGCAACACTTTTCAATGCGCCATCCTTGCAACACCATGGATACACCATATTACTGTACGGCGCTCCATGCCGCAAGGATATGCAGATATGTCAGTATTCCTGACGTATCTGTATTCACAAAAGTGGCACATTGTTGGGGGTTTCTGAAATCAGACGCAATTCCAGCAATGTGTTCTTTCACATTGGGCAAGGCCCATAAGAAAGGGGCTTCATCACTCACTCTTCATAAGGATTCGAAGCAGTGCTGTCCTAGAAGTGGCATAGTGAAATCTCATAGATTTCCTACGAGCCTTATTAGCGGGGGTACGCCCACCCTGCGCTATATTATACCTGATGCAGGTATAATATAGCGCAGGGGTTTACTAAGTAACGCATATGCCTAGATGTGTCACTTTGTAAATAGGGCGCAGTGTGGAGCACATTTTAAACCACTGCAGCATCACAAAAAGTGACTTTTCCCCAAGGTCTCTATGGGGCTTATTTACCAGCCCCTTGCGCTGCCTGCACGCCACTTTGTCCCATGATAAAAGTGACCCACGGGCTGCACATAGGGCTTGTAAATAAGCCTCTTCGTTTGGAGTGCTTCCTGGTTCTGCGGCGCACCACTTGTAGGGGAACAGCCCCATCTCGTGGTTATGGAGAAAAGCGCAGGAAGTGCTCAGCCAACAGGTTTAACTAAATGTGATTAACGAGCACACTTTTTTAATCAAACCATTTCATGCTGTTCGACTACAGCGATGTAAAAACAGTCGTTAACATGTCCCAATCGTACCTATTGTTATCGACTTCAGAGGATATAATGCAGTCTCTGTCTTGCGAGGAATTAGCGATCTGCGCCCGGATCAGCAGTGAACTTTCTGCCGGTCTTCGGAACCCCCACATATCCTGACGCCTTCGTTCTGAGTTATGTTATTCCTCTCTGCTGAGGCTCAGAGTGGAGAGTGATTCGGCGTGGAGAGAAAAGAGTGTTTGATGACGTAGCAGGCGTATTTACAGGGTTACACGTCCACCACAAGAGATGTCTATGGCGCTACCGATAGATATTTATCGGCACACAGCTCGCGTTTATCCATCTTGGAAGAAAGAAAGTTTCAGCTGATTTGACCCTGGAACTTTACTGGGTGAAGCAAACACGTCTCAGTGGATGCATTGGTCCACAGGGCCCCATGATGCACAGAGTGTCAGAGTGGAGGGGTGTTGATACACAGTGCATCAAGGTGGGCAGTTGAGATGTGTCTGATACACAGTACCCCAGTCCGCTGAGGGAGATGTGATTGATACACAGTGGCCCAGGTCTATGGAGAAGGGGACCCTGGATACACAGGAGATGTGATTGATACACAGTGGCTCAGGTGTATTGAGAAGGGGACCCTGGATACACAGAAGCTCAGTTTGGAGAGTATGTTTGATAAACATAGGCTTGGAGTTGCAGCCGATGTCTGATGTCACATTAATATTTTTTGTTAGGCACGGGGAGATTAAGTGATTTGCTGAGAATCACAGGATGTGGAGTCGACCCTGGTTTCCCAGCTACAAAGTCGGCAGTATAGCCATGAGACCACATCCTCTCCCCTTGCTTGAATACTAGTGAAGGGACGTATGTCCTTCACGCAGGGGTGTCTGCTGGCCTCCCTACCTAGAAGCTTCTCCAGTCTTCCTTGATGGGCTGGTTGCTCATGTGTGGCTACGGTACTTGTGGAAGGCATGTGTGCATTTTGTGTGTGCCATGGGTTGTGTGGGCCTTGGTCGCATCCAGGAGTGTGCCTTGGGAAATGTGTTTCCGACTTGTGTGTGAGGCAGCCTTATATGAGAAAGGTCTTTGCGCCCCTGCCCGGGTCCCTAGAGCCCCAAATCTGTGATTCCCACCTGCCACTGAAATGAGGCTGCGGCGCAGGAGAGGTGGGGTGTCAGGACCCAGACGCAACGCCATTGGCTTGGAGAGAGAGTCATTGCCTACAACGTGGCATAGGTGCTTGAATTGTCTATGGCCCTGCCTGGTGCCGCCCCCAACCAGGAACACTTCAGTCCCTTCTCTGACTCGAGCGATGCAGAGAGGTGACAGGCTGGGCCTTCAGGGACCCAGGAAGTGCTGACCACGTGGAAACCCGTCACGTGCTACCAAGATAGCAACCCTTGTTGTGCCAGCTTTTCCTTGGGAGTGCATGCCCCGATCTGTGGACAACCTGGCACTGATACCACCTGACCCTAATCAGCAGTGTAAAAGTGTACGGCCCTTTTAAATCCTTTCTCACAGGGAGTGAATGGACACCAGAACCACCATTAACCCCCTTTTGTGTCTCAAGCCCTCTTTAACAGGCACTAAACGCCGTCCCTGCAACCGCCTGTGAGCGCTCCAGCGTGTGTTTGAGGCAGCGGGCCTGTTCAGTGGGTTCGGTGTCATAGGTCACAGGGATCGAGTCGGGGTACCACGCGGGTGGACGGCGTCCCCCACTTATTTTACAGGGCGGACGCCGTCCCCCCTGTCAAACAGCTGAACTTCACCTTTTGGTCTCTCTGGGACGAGATCGGAGCCACCTTTCATGACGTCACTTCCTGTTGTCACGCCACTTCCGATGACAGCGTCCCCCCACTTCCTTTTTAGGTTTCAGACCGTAGGCTGCGCTTCCGCAGTCTTGCTCCGAGATTTAATGTTTCTTAGTATGGGGGCTTTAACCCGCCCCTCTTCTCCATTGGCTGGCTTCCTAAACGGAGGCCAGCCATTGGAGGAGAGGGGCATTACTCCTTTCAAGCCCCGTCTTTTTCGGATTCTGGGGCGTGTTTTTGCAGTTTTTAACTCCATGACGTAATCCGTCACTCAACAGCAAAAACCACGCCCCGAATACAAAAATGTCGGCTTTCCTGATGCCATTTCTGCCGACCGCCGCCACAAGAAGTCGCGAAGCTGCAGAGTCCTCCGGTGAGTGCTTGCTGTCTTGCCCCCTCGTTGCTCATGCTTGCTGTCCTGCCCCCCCTTGTTGCTCCTGCTTGCTGTCCTTCCCCCTAGTTGCTTGTACTTGCTCTCCTGCCCCCCTCGTTGCTTGTGCTTGCTGTCCTGCCCCCTCGTTGCTTGTGCTTGCTGTCCTGCCCTCCCGTTGCTCGTGCTTGCTGTCCTGCACCCTCGTTGCTCGTGCTTGCTGTCCTGCCCCCCTCGTTGCTCGTGCTTGCTGTCCTGCCCCCTCGTTGCTTGCGCTTGCTCTCCTGCCCCCCTCGCTGGTTGTGCTTGCTCTCCTGCCCCCCCTCATTGCTTGTGCTTGCTGTCCTGCCACCTCGTGCTTGCTGTCCTGCCCTCTCGTTTCTTGTGCTTGCTGTCTTGCCCCCTTGTTGCTTGTGCTTGCTGTCCTGCCCCCTCGTTGCTTGTACTTGCTGTCCTGCCCCTCCTCGTTGCTTGTGCTTGCTGTCCTGCCCCCCTCTTTGCTTGTGCTTGCTCTCCTGCCCCCCTCGTTGCTTGTGCTTGCTTTCCTGCCCCCTCGTTGCTTGTGCTTGCTCTCCTGCCCCTGCCCCCTCGTTGCTTGTGCTTGCTCTCCTGCCCCCTCGTTGCTTTTGCTTGCTGTCAGGGCCGGACTGGGAACCACAACCGGCCCGGCAAAGTGCTCGACCGCCCCCCCTCCCCACTCGGGGGTGCTGGAGGTGCAGCCGAGCTCTTTGTCGGGCCGGTTTTCAGCCGATTTTGGTACAGGGCCGATTTTACAGCTATGCTGCAAAAACGGCCCTGTAACAAAAATGGCCCCCAGGGGCCCAAAACCGGCCCCCACCTGTGCTGTGCACCGGGGGATTGCCCTATGCCTGCTATGGCCAGTCCTGCCCTGCTTGCTGTCCTGACGCCTCGTTGCTTGTGCTTGCTCTCCTGCCCCCTCGTTGCTTGTGCTTGCGGTCCTGCCCCCTCGTTGCTTGTGCTTGCTGTCCTGCCCCCTCGTTGCTTTTGCTTGCTGTCCTTCCCCCTCGTTCGTTGTGCTTGCTTTCCTGCCCTGCTATTGGCATTGTAAATGACAATGCCATTTATTTATGTTTTAAAAACAAAAATATACATAAAAATAATGTCATGAGCAATGCCAATAGCTCTAACTTTAAGAATGCTGAGACCATTGCATTGTAAATGCTTATTTAGGACTTTGGCCCTGCATAGGAAGTGAGTGAAACCCTTGCAAAGTGCTTACACACACGGACCCTTAGCCCAAACTCTGTTAATGCCAACACTTCGTGGCACCGGGGGCTGGTGGCTGCTAGGGGTGGAAAGTGAAACGCCGAGATTGTGCCTCTGCTGTTGACTGTTGAGACTGCAGACAGCGCCCCTGGACCACGTACTGAAGATCGCGAGGGACATTGTGCAGAGACCGGGGCAGTAAGTGATACTATTGCGTTTAGCACAGAGGCGCTACAGAAATGTTTGGGGTTTGGGGTCTGAAGTATGGTGAGGAGGGTGCTAGATCTGTAGTTCTATGTATAGCCCTATTTTATGTATAGTGTTTGTAATGTGTGCATTATTTTCTGTTAAACAAAGTAAAGCACGGCCTGAAGTGTTCGCTCTTTGGATGATACTTCTGTGTTCCGTTGTGTCCGAGCCCCCCTACCCCCACTCCTTGAGTAAGCCTTGGGCGGCTCTGCATCACTCTCCCAGGAGTCCGGTGTTAAAGGGGATTAACTGGTAATTCAGTTTGTTGTCCAGCAGCACAGTGTGCCCAGGACACTGGAGGTAAACAAGCAATCCCACGTTGATTCGACTCAAAAGACAATACAATAACACTGTGCTGGCACTAACAGGACGCAATAGCACTGCATAACACCAGGCAGGAAACCTGTCATTTTTTGCTGGGATTTGAAAATCACATATTCTATTCTGTTTTATCAATAAAGCCATTCATGATACCTTATTTGCTGGTGTGGTTTGTTGGTCAGTCAATGCCTTTTATGCTACAGCTCTTGTCTGGGAGGTTTGACTGTGAATTTCATCTTTCCAAAGTAGATAAAATGAGCACCCGGTGGCTGATTAAGACCAAATTCAGGGGCATATTTACAAGGAACTGACGCATCTGAATAGATGCGTTGTTTCCTTGCGTTAGCGCCGAACGTCCTTGCGACACAATGGATGCGCTGTACTTACAATACAGTGCTCCATGACGCAAGGATTAACAGATGCGCCAGAAATTCTAACGTATCTGTTGACGCAAAAGTGACGCATTAATGGAGTTGCTCATGAAAGTGACGCAACTCCAGCAATGCACCACAATAGATGGGTGAGTCCCATTCAAAAAGCTCTGCGTCATTCCTGACGCCTGGTCTGTGCAGGCGTAGGGATTTTGACACAGTGAAGGCGTAGAATGACGCAGTGAAATCTGGTAGATTTTACTGCATCAGTTCTACATGGTTTTTTGCATGGGAACTCCCACCCTGCATACATTATACCTGATGCAGGTATAATGTGATGCAGGGCTTTACAATGTGACGCATCTCCCTAGATTTGTCACGTTGTAATTGGCCACAACATTTACGCTGCGTCGGCGTCATAATAGTGATGCAACATCGGCGCAAAAGTCAAGCAAGGGGCTTGTAACTCTGCCCCTCAGTATTTACAGTGCCATGACGCTAAATTAGTACGACTGCGAGCGCCTGGAAAAAAAATATTTGTTTTATGTTTGAGGAACGTCCAATGGGTGCACGTGACCAGTGTAGAACCAGAACTGCTGTGTTCCCCCTGCCCCCCGGAGATGCTGCAAAGTACCCACCGGAGCCTAGTACTGCACACCTGCCCTTTAGTTACTCCCACATGACAACATGTATGGGAGTGGTGTTGATTCAACAGAGACATGGGTGTGTGGAGAGAGGAACCTGTTGGACCGCTCACCAGCTGCTTCTTACCCTTGTGGGGCGGCGACCCACTTGCACCTCTCGTCTTGGACAATTTAAGGCAGGGCAGGATTTTTCTAGAACAATATGCAACTATGACATCCTTCTCATCTGAGAGTTTGGAGCTCACAGTGGGGCACAGGTTTTCTTCCGCTAGATAGGTCTTGTATATACTTCTGGTCCCCGTGCTGTGAAGATACTTCTGGTCACTGTGCTGTGTATATACTTCTTTTCTTAGCTTCTGAATGTTGCTGTGGTAAAGTGACGAAGCACTGAAGCTCCGCCCTCCCCACTTCCTTCAGGTCTACCCTCGTCCATGGTTACAGCTCATTCGTTCCTGCTGTGGGCAGTGCTATCATTCTGAAGGTGGCTTCAGCGTTTGTTCTCGCTCATCACATCATCTTCTAGCTCGCATGAGGTCTTCACAAACCACTTACCTGTCTTTGGCTGGCTTTGAATAAAAAGAGAGCATCAAAGACACAGCTCCTCATGGCCAGTGCAAGATATCTGGACCACAGTGCAAAATAGCTGGACATGGTGCCACAGCCATTGGAGTTTCCATAGTGATATACCTGGACATTCTCAAGGATACCTTTCTGACATTGTCTGGAATCAACCAATCTGACCATAGTCCATTTTTTGTTTCTCCAACTCCCGAATAGAAGCTTACTCCTATTAAGTCCACTTAGAAGAAAAAAAGAAGGGATGGGAGAAATGCTTGGATGACTCTTACTTCTTGGTAATTACGTAGGCACATTCCGCTTCATTGTTTTTCTGCTCACTCTAGACAAGGACCAGCCGCGAGCAAATCTCAGCATTTCAAATGCTTTCTTGCTTTTTTAAATTAGGTCCAAGCCACCCTGCCTTGTAATACACTGGAATGATTATGCTTATTCGAACGGCCTGGACTTCCGGAATATGTTTCTTGCCGTCTTCCATTGCTCTAAAATGTAGCATCATGTATGATCTTTGCGTTAAGTTGAATACGTCATATCTCCTCTGGCTGGGCCTCACTTATTTGGCTCCTAGCTCTGTGTTTTGGGGTTGGGTGTGTCCTTTTTGATGCTGACATTTCTGCGGGAATATTCAGTGGAGAGCCTGGCCGCTTTGCCGCTGAACGCACGCACAATTAGAAAACCTAGAGCCTCTGATTGGTCCAGCAGAACTGCAGAATGAGGTTACGGTCATATGTCCAAAAAAGAAAACTATAGTTTACCAATAATACTAATCTCAATTTTAAATACGGGCACTGTCTTTTCCGTTAGCTTAATTTAATGCCATTAGTTGCATATTATAAAAAAGTAATTTATTTTGTTACCTTTTCACATGTGAATGAATGAGGAAACACATCTTCAAAATCAACATGAGAAACTTTTCTGGAGAGTCAAATCTATCTTTCTTAAAATGAACATCGCGGTTTCTAGTACATATATTTTAAAGGCTATATATCAATCATTATCCACCTCATTAGCCATCACACTCTATATACAGTCATGCTTTAATGCCACTCACAAACATATGATACAAGGAAGTGTATAGCCATTCCAAAAGTACATGCCTTAGAATAAGAATTGTGCAAAGAAAGAAAGTTCATCAAATAACTTATGAATGCTGAGATTTCATATTGAGTGTATAAAAAGGTGAATGTGTTGTTTCGGCAGCAAATCTGGCTGGTAGGCTTAATCAGGATATACAATATTTCATACGATGCTCAAAATATTGGGATTTATGTTAAATATATCGGGCCTCATTTATGAGGCCTTGCGTCAGTTTTGCGCTGCGGATGCGTCACTTTTTGTGACGCATCTGCGGCGTAAAACATGTGCCTTGTTGCGCCATATTTAAAAAGTGACGCATCTAGGTAGATGCGTCACTTTTTAAACCCCTGTGCCACATTATACCTGCGTCAGGTATAATGTATGCAGAGGGGGCGTTCCCCCGCAAAAAGCCTCGTAATAGTGACGCAGTGAAATCTATGAGATTTCACTGCGTCACTTTTAGGATGCTGTTGCGTCAAAATTTTGCGCCTGCCTCACAGCAGGCGTAAGACTGACGCAAGCCCTTTCACATGGGGCTTTCCCCATGTGAAAGGACGCATTGCTGGAGATACGTCACTTTTGTGACACACTCCAGCAATGCGTCACTTTTGCGCTTACAGATGCGTCAGAAATACTGACGTATCTGTAAGTCCTTGCGACATGATGCGTCATACATTAAATATGACGCATCATTGGTGTCGCAAGGAGTGCGCAGTAAAAAGTGACGCATCGCTGTTTTCACGCAGCGATGCGTCACTTTTCATAAATGAGGCCCATCCTCTTTACAAATTGTGTCTCCTATGGGTATAATTCTATGGTTTTCTCCAGCACCTACATTCTAAAATCACTTCTCATAAAAGAGAAATGTCAGAATGTGAAAGTTTCATGGCATTTCAGACCTAAAATTGCACTCCTTACCTCTGCAGAGGGCGACTCGTCCCTGGAGTGGCACTGCAAGCAGTCATTAAAAGGGAAGAACCCATTCCTTAGAAATTCTCTTTCTTTTCATGCATGAGAGACAGAAGGAAAGCCACAGATGCAGGTACATAGCAAGCCAGTAGCACTGCGGTTTCCTTTACAGCAGGGACACCATTGTATGTCCCTTAAGAAATTATTCAATACTATTTTCTTTGACAGTATAGCCATTATTTGTGTTATGGTGAGCACATCTCAGTATTTGCGCCAGGAAGACTTTCAGAGACACAGCGCGTTGCAAAATGCCACAGCATACCATAGTTTAAACACAGCTGAGCACAAATAACCTTGACCAAGAATTGCAAAGTCCCATAGCGACTGAAAGTAATAACACAGCCCTTTGTCATGTATCACATCTACTGTACACATGTGAAGACCCACAGTTTTAGGGCCATTCAGATACTAAATTCCTATGTGTGTGCAGGGAAATCTTTAAATTCAAGAGGAGTATGGCATAGGTTTGGCCCTCAGGGAAACTGTAAACATCCTTGTAAGCCTGCTCATCAGATCTGTTGTTGCTGAGAACAATCTAGTCCCGTAAAGATTAGCCTGCTATGCGGCCAACTTTGTCCCAGTTCTATTGGCTTCATCTAGTCAGAGCTTTTTGGCAAGGATAACACTTTGTCAGCTGTGCGTACCTTTTCGAGGCCCCAGCCTATGGGAATCTTTCAAGCACATTACTTTACACCAGTCTTATCTGCATTTCAGAGGCCCTGGTCTGTCATGTGACTGACTCTGCCCCAGTCCTGGTAACTGCTTGGGAGCAAGCTTGACATTTGGCATACTCTGCCAACTGTGTCGTTTATTTACTGCTTCCTGGGCAGACCAGATTGGCCCTAGGCCAGTCCACACTCTCCCTCACAGTACCTGAGCCTCTGCCCACCTGCCATACTGTGCCTGAGCCCCACCCACATGCTCACACCCACCCACACCGAGACAACCACGTGCCCTAAATTCTCTCTGAAGTCCACATCACCTGCTCATACTTCACCCACGCGGCACCCACCCACCCTACTGTACCAGGCTCCACCACATGCTGTACCCGTCCCACACGGTACCTTCGCGTCCGGCTTGCTGCCTTCGGAGCCCATCCTTCTTCTGGTCAGCCTCGTTCAGAGCAGGAAGGAAGCTGGAAGACGTGGTTAGATCGTGTTAGCATGGTCAATGAAGACAATATACACTGATTGACAAAAACAGTTTTTGAATCGGATTTAAAACATGTGTTGGGACCTGTCACTCAGTGGACCCAGGTTCAGGACTTTTACTCTGGGTTGGTCCCAGTTTTACTCTTCTGAGACCTCAACTCTCTTGCCATGTTTTCCGTACTCCCCCACAATGTGGTGAAAGGACTTCGGTGCTCTAGGGGCAGAGCCTGCCCCACACTGCATCTTACACGTGTCAACAAAATACCTCATCAGGGCTCTCTCCGCAGTAGTACACACCACTGACGTGGTATACCCCATCATCGCTGACACCATGTGCTCATGCAATCTAGACACGCTTCATCACAGAAACCTAGCAAAATCCCATCTACACATAGACACCTAGTGGATGTATTCACCAAAAGCGGATACAACATGCAGGACATCAACTACACCCATCACACAGGCGGTGGCCTTAGCATTATACAGAAACCACGCTGGTCATGCGCAAGCCTGAAGGTAGCCACGATCCGATGCATGGCACTCCTTTATTGTACTTCCCTCCCTCACAGTCACCTTCCTCCTCAGTTACAGATTCAGGGCCTTATTTACAAGAAATTAATGCAGCGCGGTGCCATAAGCCATTTGGCTGCGCCGCGCTGCGTTAATTCCGAAGCCAAGGGTTGCGCCATATCTACAATGATATGATGGATCCCTTTGCTCTCCCCTGCGCTGTGGTACAATTAGCTTGCATGCACCGATGCAGGCACCCTTGCACCGTGGTGCAAGGGTGCCTGCGCCACAGAGATGATTTTTTTTGTGCAGGAAGGGACACCTTCCTGCACAAAAACACTCACGAGAGATGATTTCCTCTTCCTATGTGTGCTTCAGAATGTAGCATGCATAGAAAGAGAAAAAAAACGAGGAGAAATGAAAACATTTCACCTCATTGCGTCTCCCTACGCCTCCCCTTTGGGAGGCGTACCATTCTGACGCATTTCCAGCTTTATGATTTCTTGTGAATAAGCCCCTTCAATGAGCAAAGGAATTCTCCATTGATGAAGTAATCGATTCTTTGACCATCATTTCTCATAGTCTGGCAAACAACATCTTCCTCTGACTCTCCAAAGGCTTTGGAGATTCCTATGCCATAATATGAAGGTAGCCCTAATCCAGCATCTCAAAGCATTGGACTCCACCTAGCACACCACAGACCCCATCCACTTTAAAGGCAGTGCTGTGGACCTGATAATTAACCTCTCTCAAACACGTACTTATACCCCTTGAGACTAGCACTGCCACCCCCGCCACAATGCACTGTGGTAAACTCATATGCACCAGACAACCAAACCAACCAAGCATTTCTCGTATTCATTCAGGAAGTTCCTTTCGATTGCCTTGTCCAGGAGGCCACCACCCTGGCTGCCACTGTATTTAGCACTATAGATGCTGACTATTTAATAACCTTCTTTAATCAGCTGCATGTCCTCAAGGCAAACGTTAATAAGCATGCAGAACAGAAAGTAAGTATCAGTCTCAAATAATCCACGCCCTGGTGAACTCAAAAGTGAATCAAAGCAGAAAATGTAGGAACACAGAGGAGGAACACTGGGCAGCTTTCAAACAAACAAGAATTGCTGACTTCTGAATACACACTGCACCACAAGTTGGAACATATTACTGTCAGCAAAACGCACTACTACTAAATTATCTTTGCAGATGAATGCAACACAGATGAAACTTCAATCCAGTCACGTGACCCCGTCTACCCCCAGGCTCTGCAGACCACACTCTAGGTAATACCAACTGTAATCAACAAATTATATAGTGAAGAAAATCAACAACATTCATCTTCAAAACAAACTAACTACCCACACCTCTGTCACGCCTCAGATCCCCATAGGTGAACGCCCAAACTGCACATCTTGAGTTTATTGCACAGACACACATTATGAGTGTCCTGGGCTCTTGCAAACATCCTACGGTGAGGATCACCTCCCTCCGTTGTCCATTACATCTCCCACTCAGTCACATGTCGCTCCAGTCACTGCAACCTTCCTCCAGAGTCACTAACAACAAGCCTGAATCTCCTGCTACTCAAGAAACCAAGTATTCAACAATGTTTACAATTAACAGATCAATGTCCATCTCCTGTTCCTTTGGAAGGTCCCTAAGAAAAGCTCCCAACAGACCTACAAACCTATCAATCTGGCATTATGTATGGATGGGAGAGTGAATGACTTCACTCACCACACCAGACTAAGGCGGAAAACGTAGCCCTTCGCAAAGATCCTCACTTTTCTGTTGGGTAATGTCCTGTCCCCGAAGGACACAGTATACTGTGGCAGGGGATTGTTTGCTGTCTGCTGCTATGGCTGGACATCAGCATCAGGTCAACTGCGCCTGATGGGTGGGGGAAGGCATGAAGCTTCAAGCAGGGGACAGAAGCCTGGATGCGGCAATCCTCACTGTGGGACTCGGGTGCCCACCTCACTCTAGGTCCTTACAGTGACTATCTACAGCCCTGAACTTTTCGCCTACACATTTTTTTCTGGTGTGTTAATCTAATTAGTTCGATGGAAGCAGGGCAAAAGTACAACACCCAGAAAACATTAGGTGATTACACTAAAGATCAGGAAATCGTGTCTGTAATTACATAGAAAAAAGGTGATCAGCCTAGAGGGCACACCAGAACTGAGCAGCAGCAGCACGTTTCTATCAGAAAGGGATAATGGGGCGGGACAGTTGACCCCTTTTTCATTTAAAAAAAAATCAAAAACTTTGCAAACCAAACAAAAGTTTGCAATCTGTACACTTTGCAAAGCTTAGAACGTTTTATAAACTAATGTGAATTTGCAAGTGAGTTGCCTTTGCTGCTTCGCATACCCCTTGGGCCTGTTTAAGCATAAACATGGACAGTGCCCTCCTCATACTCAGTAGTAGAGAGCTGTGCTTCCTGCTGCTTCTACACAGCAGCCTTTGCGCCATTGAACATCACATCTTCTCAGCATCCCCTTCACACACACGAGAGCCTGCCCTGGCTGTCTTCGTTCCTGGGCTCCTGCGCCCATGTGTTGCAGTGGGGCTCTGAAGTATCCCCATAGAGTCTCTCAGCGGCCTGTCCTCTCGCCTAAGTTATCCACCCTCTGCCTTGGAACTGGTACCGCTCTGCCTGGCAGGGGCACCGCCGTTCTACGGTAAATACTGCGGTAACACATATGAATCGAGCTCCTTGCAGACAGGAACCACACAACTGTAAGAAAGAGAAAGCGAGGAGTGAAGTATTCCAATTCCTTGGCAGCCACAGAAGGCCCCGCCTCTGGAGATCAGACACAAACAAACACACACGTTCAAAGTCTCACACCGGCAGAACAAACCTCTTTCTCACACAGTTTGACATACATGTACTCTCATGAACAAGTGTAACAGACACACAACGCACACACCTCTCTCTCTTTCGTACACGCATGGTGCCAAGGAGGCAGAGAGCTTCACAAGGGCAAATAAACTCACAACAGGAGAATCGCAAATACAGTCTACACAGGTGACGTACACAGAATCACACACAAAAGCGGACGCTAAGGCACCACACAGTCACACCCGCAGTGTCAGACACGTGCACATACGTGTGGGGGAGCAGAGTCTCACGCAGGCACGGTGTGCGCACACAGACTCTGGCACAGCACTGCACACAGACAGAGAGTCCTTCAAGGCGCACGCCTGCTGTGCCGCTTACCACGCCATGCCGCCCTGCCCTTCTGAAGAGAACACGCCTGACATGTCACTAATGACACCCCTGCGCTCTGCAAGGCTCCACCTTGTGACTAACTCAGCCCACACCTTACCGGCCCTCAGAGACACCTGCCTGTCCAGACGTCTCCTCGCAGTCTCTTTGGGACAGCCCAGCTGGTGCATGGACACCCCGCCTTACAACAAGGTCTCTGTGCTGGCCTCCTTCTGATGCTCGCATGAAGGCCTCCTGTGCTGCCAGAACCTAAGGGAGCTGCAGAGATATTTGGAGAGATTTACACTCCAGCCCTCTTCTCAGTATCGCTGCTGTCTCTGTGAGGAGCGGGCATGTTATAGACCAATGCTCCAGTCCAACCCTTACATTTCACACTGTAATGCACTGTGGGAGTTGTAGTCTTGCTTCACATCTATGCAACCAATTGCATACATTACCAGAATGCACTGGACCCTAATGGAAAGGCCCAGAACAGCAGCACGGAATCCTATATGACAGGGAGTACCTTGGTCACCCCACAAACATGCATCCTGTCATCTGCAACTGCCCTACAGGTCCCCAGGGTGAAAGACACACTACACACACACACTACTTTCCACCCAGTGTTCAAGGACTGGCCTCGAAGCCCACCTCTGGGGCATAGCGACCAGAACCGCTGGTCAACCCCACTGCACCCCAGACACCAGCCCTCCCTGATATCTGCTGCTTTACCCCTAACATGGCCAGTATCCGACAGTGAGCACCTTCTTAGTCAGAGTCAGGAGTCTCTATGAATTTCACTGCCTCATTTCTCATCCGCCCGGCTCACCGGCCACTGCCCAGCTACCACTGTCTTTAAATCCCGCCTGCAGCTTTCCACTGCATCTCTCTTCAACATGCTCTCGCTCTATTACATACTAAGACAGAACATAGCCTGAAAAGTATGCATATCAAGGCAGCTTACACACTATAACATACATGGGGGGGGGGGGGGGGTGCGCTGTGACGCAAACACACACACTTGTACTGAACGCTGCCTCACTCTCACGTGCAGTGTAAACATACATGGGAAAGCACCACCGACACACAATACCACCAAACACAAGCAGAACACACACCCTCTCCCCCACACAAGGGTAGGGTGAGACCACCATCCACGCAACCAAGACAAGTACCACACCACACAGGAAGAGTAAACACATGCGAATGAGGAGTGAACACTCAAACCTCGGGGGCGCGAGCCCCCATGCATGGAGGACAGTATCACACACAGTCCGAGTGAGCACAAGAGCAGGCTGCGAGAGCCCACACCCCCTTCTGCTCTCACACTGTCAACACTGGCTGCCATATTACCCAGGGAAATATTAGGTACCAATCTGCGAAATGGTACGGCACTCTGATATAGCACCCGCTCTGATGCTGGACACCAGTGCGTGATATTGAATAGCACTGTTACGCTGACTAGCACAGTGTGGGATTGGCTAGTAATTCTGATATTAAAATAGCAGCAGTGTGCGATATTGTAAAACACAAGGTGCAACTCAACAGTACAGTTTGATATTGCAAAGGAAGATCGCTGTGTTACCCTGGATAGCAATATCTTACATTGGATATCTGTGTGCAATATTGTACAGCATTGTACTGTCTGCTATTGAATAGTGTGTGATATTAAATGGTCCTGTGTTATATAGTATAGCACTCAGTGGTACTAGACGGAAGTGGTGATTCTGAACAGTGCTGTGCAATAATGTATAGCTGTGTGTGATACTGATAGCAATGTGTGATTTGTCGGTATTGTACAATACTGATCACTGTGTGATACAGTACAGAACTGTCCGGTATTGGACAGCACTAAATGATATATGACATTGGACAGATGACTGGACTCAGGTCCTTGGGAGCACCAGCAGGCTGGTTCCTGAATCCACCAGACCTCCTTGGACATCAGCAGGCCGGACTGAGACACATGGGAGCACCGGCCAATAGGATCCTAGTTCCACAAGTCTCCAGGAAGTATGGCAGACCAGACGTCTTCCTCCTCCAGACTGAGTATAACCAGGCCTCTTAGAATCATACCCAGGGTGGGGAAAGGAAGACGTTTAACCCTATTTTTTCATTTGTAGAATTTTTTCTAGGTGCCCTTAAAATTGTCTCTTTCGGAGCATTAGCTTTTAAGATCATTCTCGGGTTTGGTTGGCTGACTTCCTTTCGGTTCTACGCGCAGGCTTTTGCATGGTAAGTGCACCCCTAAGAGGCCTGGATCCAAAGCAATGCAAAGACACCTGTGGGGACAGGGTTGTGGGACAGTGTGCCAGGTCAGGAGATAGGTGCAGTATGCAGATAGCTTATATGGTTGTAGAGAAATAAACTACATCAGAGCGTAAGGTACCAGCCGCGGTCCGTGTAGGTAACAGAGCTGGGTAGGTGGGGCCGGGTAAGGGGGAATTTCAAGGGACGATGCAGAGGGAAAATGTATTATTTATTTAATTTTCCCTCTGCATCGTCCCTTTAAATCCCCCTAACCCGGCCCCACCGCCCCACCGCTGTACCTGCACGGACCGCGGCTGTAAGGTACTAGGTGAGCGGGTAAGGTGGCGTGTGGAGGGTAGGGTACCAGAGCGGAAGAGGAGGCATGGGGTCGGTTGATATTGTGACACGGGCATTGCTGCGGAAGGTATGGCATTAGAAGGAATGATATGGAGTCAGAGAAGAATGCATGGGTTAGAGGGGTATAGGTTTAGAAGGGAGTATAAGCCAGAGGGAAGCATTGGTTACATTGTGGTGTTCACACCGCAATACCTTTACAACGCGGGCATTACAACGCAATCACTACAATGACTTGCGCTGGATGGCGCTCTATGCTAAGGAATAGTATGATTTACTATTCCAACATCTTCCCCACTGTAACGTAGGCTGGAGTTGGAATAGTAAATCATACTATTCCTAAGTCCAGCGCCCTCCAGCGCAAGTCGTTGTAACGACTTGCGTTGTGATGCCTGAGTTGTAAAGGTATCACAGTGTGAACAGACACAGTGATGTAACATTGTATATTCCTATCTTGCCCACAGTAAAAACATAACAATAAAATCAAAGGTTTTGAGCTTATTTAGCATTTGAAGCACTGAGTTTTGCTCCCTCCGTCCCTGAGGCAGGTCTGGTAGCACTCACCTTGCTGCAGCCAGTGCCTGCCTTTTCAGAGTGTTCTCGGCATGGGTCCCTCACGAAGCTTCAAGAAAGGCCGACATCTTGCCGCCTGCACGTCCGGCTCCTCGACTCTTCTGGGAGATGAAGTCACGTCCGAGGAACACCTGGGGAAAAAGGGAGTTACTGACAGCTGTAGCCAGTCCTAGGGAGTGTTTCCGGGTAATAGCACACGTGAGGACATGGCAGAGTTTATTGTTGGGTGTGCTGGAAACAGCCCCTCCCTGTGACACAGAAAACTCAACAAAGGGCGTCAAAGATACCTGAACAGCACAGACTGCACAGAGCGGGCAGGAGTGGGTGTGCTCTGCTTGGCAGAGGCGTTTTAAGGCATGGGCAAAGCGGGCTCTGGCCCAGGGCCTGAGCTTCAGGGGGCCCCTGATAGAGCCAGCTCTGTTCTGCTGAGAGTCTTGCCCTGATGACCTAGAATCATTCCTAAATAGATTGCTTTAAATACTGTTTTCCTTTCATTTACTTGTAATGTGGTTGATGTTTGACAGCCTATGACAGAAATTTTGCAGAGAAATGTGTTTATGTTTCATGCAACCTCCATAAAAAAGTTTATTTAGATCACAGTCTCACGTTTGAGAAATGAGAGGGTGTCACAGAGATTATTTTCAGTAATATAAGTGAGCTGCAGCTGCTGCTACGTTATAATATTAAAAACACATGTCCCTATCCCTGAATGTTATATGTAAACACATTTAGAATTCGGATGAGTGTGTCAGTGACCTGGCCAAAGAGGGCAGCAACGAGGTGAAATTGAATCATAAAATCAAAACTGTTCCGAACAGGGGCCCCCAAAATATGTTTGAACAAGGGCCCCCAAAATCCTTAAGATGTCCCTGCTGCAGTTGGGACACGTGTTACAGGAAGTGCTGTTTTGCACGTGGACCCCTCTAAGAACGAAACATTCTCGAAGTACACAAACTAGGCCGCTTTAATACCTGTGCATTTTATGGGGCATTGTATGGTGGCTTCTCCGCAGGCGTGCATGCAACACATCATGTCCTCTGTTGGTTCCAGCAGCGAAAGCGAACATGTAATGTGCTGAACAACGGGTTTGATCGTGTATGCGCATTTTGCGGAATGCTACACCTGTACCCAAATAGTGCCCGAAGAGTGTGCAGTACTGTGCCCGTGTCCATAGAGACAGCGCGGGTGGCATGTGCCCTTCATTCTATGAAGGCTGACCCGCAGGTCAGGGCACGAGTTGGGAGTACACGCAGGTACACAGTGTCCACCCGCTATTTTCACAGGCTGGACGCCGTCCCCCCTGCCAAGAAGTGGGGGCTCACAGAAATATGTTGAACTTGTCCCGGTGTAAGACACTGGGACACGTTCAAGAGCGCCTGTACATTGTCTGCTTTCAAATCCCACTTACAACCTGGAGGCAGTGAGGGACTTTTTTTTCACCTCCTGCTGGGCCGATGTTAAGGGGCCATTAGGCCTTCTTTTCTTTGAAGATCCTGACTGGAGGCAGCCTGGAACCTCACACTTAAATGTAAATGCCACAAAGGGGAAACAAAGGTACACAGCTTGTTATCTCTTCACAGGTACTTAAGAGAGGCATGCTTTTGCCTTTGCTCATTCCGTGTATATATAAGAGATGAATGCACTGTAAGAATGTCAGATGTGTTGGTCTGTCCCAGTATTTACACAAATAACAATTTCAATAGCACTATATTATTTATTTTATAGCGCTACGCAACCCAATGCAGGATGTCAGAGCTCTTTACGTAACATACACGCACGCTTGACGGTGGACGCGCGCTTGAACTAAGGTGCGCTAGCTGCTGCAGGTGTGCCTGAATTTTTTTAATCTTGCCCTGATATTTTAAAAACCAAACATTATTTTTACTGTGTATTTACCTGTGAGTATTGTAGCGGCTCGTTGCGTCACTCCTACCGCCTGATAACCCGCCCCTACCCTGGTCCACCGCGGGCTCTGCCCGATTGTTGTGGAGGGTAGGGCGGCCAATCGCCAGTGACAACGCTGGGAGGGTGGAGCCACAGGGCAGCGTGTCAGCCATTTAAGACAAGGCTCAGCTCTGCTTTGCTGTGGACGCGCACTTGAACTAAGGTGCGCTAGCTGCTGCAGGTGTGCCTGAAATTTTTTAATCTTGCCCTGATATTTTAAAAAACAAACATTATTTTTACTGTGTATTTACCTGTGAGTATTGTAGCGGCTTGTTGCCTCACTCCTACCGCCTGATAACCCACCCCGACCCCGGTCCACCACGGGCTCTGCCCGATTGTTGTGGAGGGTATGGCGGCCAATCCCCCAGTGACAACGCTGGGAGGGTGGAGCCACAGGACAGCGTGTCAGCCATTTAAGACAAGGCTCAGGCCTGCTTCGCTGAGGACGTCCGCTTGAACTAAGGTGCGCTAGCTGCTGCAGGTGTGCCTGAATTTTTTTAATCTTGCCCTGATATTTTAAAAAACGAACATTATTTTTACTGTGTATTTACCTGCGAGTATTGTAGCGGCTCGTTGCCTCACTCCTACCGCCTGATAACCCGCCCCTACCCCGGTCCACCACGGGCTCTACCCGATTGTTGTGGAGGGTAGGGCGGCCAATCGCCAGTGACAACGCTGGGAGGGTGGAGCCACGGGGCAGCGTGTCAGCCATTTAAAGTGATGCACTTCCAGACGCGCAGCTGGCACGCCGAAGGCGTGCTTAAGGCAAGCCCGTCTGCACCAGTCCGCGCCTGTGCCGCGACCAGCACCAGGCAAGCTGCTCAGGATCCCCATATCAAACGAATTTGTTGGCTTAGGTCTCAACTACTAGCTTTGAGACCCAAATTTGGCTGTAATAATATTAAATGCAACCCGGCTGGGCTACTTAACAAACACTTTGCCTGCAAGAACTGCTCCTTTTATATTCCATGTTCTCCTGCCAGACCTCGAGGTTGTATTAAGAGGAACAACACGTAACCCCCCACAGGTGATAAAAGCATGTCTCCTTAATTGCCGGTCCCTTCCACGGCACTCTGGTGATATCTGGTTGTACCTAAACTCGAACTCCTGGGACCTGATGTTCTTCACCGAGACCTGGATAAAAAACACCTCTAACCCTGATATTGCCTTAGCAATTCCTCCTGACTACCAACTGGTCGGGATTAGCCGTCCAGGCACAAAAATAGGAGGAGGGTTAGCCATAATATCACGATTACAATGGAAAATAACCTCCAGGAAAATTGCGAATACTGGTCCCATTGAAGCTATGTATTTCAGTGTCTCAGACTCTACGCACTTGATTGTTGCAGATGCATTGATTTACAACCCTCCAGGCACCCAGCCCTCCTACCTTACGGAGCTACTATCTACCCTTGCAGATCTATCTTTGAAACACCCCCACTTTACCATCTTGGGTGATTTTAATCTTCATATAGATGACCCCTCCCGCGCGAAAGCAAGGTCCCTGATTGAAAAATTAGCAGGCATTAACCTGGAACAAAGAGTTCAGGGCCCTACGCACAAGGCGGGCCATACCCTGGACCTTCTATTCACCAATTTGTCGGCTCTTACCACTTACCCTTCTCTACCCAGCACCTGGTCAGATCATTTTTGAGTCCCATTCAATCTGATTTCCCCCCCCCCCCCCCTTCATGGTTATAAGTAAAATGGAAATATGGGGGAGAAAGTGGGCCAAAGTCACTTGTGACTCGCTCAAACCCATACTGGCCAACCGGATTTGGCAGTCTTCGGATGATCTTAATGCCGATGCTGAGAAATTTAATATATACCTCGCTGCAGCCGTAGCCGCCATTGCCCCCCTCCAATCTCACACTTCGGCATGCGCCAAACCTTCCGCCCCCTGGTTTTCCTCAACCTTGCGCGAAGAGAGAAGTAATTGTAAGAGACTTGAGCGGCGCAGAAGTCAACTACAGAAATGCGTTAAGATTTTTTTACAAACTCCGCCAAGTGGCCATGAAAGAATATTTCGCCACCAAAATCATGACCGCAGACAATTCAGCCAAAACACTTTACCAAATTGTGAAAGATTTCTCTAAACCAGTGGCTCTGGCGTGCCCTACTGAACCCAGTCAAGAGCTTGTCTGATTTCTTCCACAATAAAATCTCTGATATTTTTTCCTCTTCAACCCCCCGGAGGGGTCTGGAGAGGTGACTACTCCACGGAGCCCACTCTTAAGTGAATCAATGCTCTGTACCTTCAAGCTTATTCCCCTAGACATGGCCCTTCTGCAAATGCAGAAATGTAAATCAGGCTCCCCTCTTGATCCGGTTAATGTTAATGTTAATGTTAATATGAATTTGTTAAGCGCTCGTACGCCCAGGGGCTTCATGGCGCTATAGAAAGGAACACAACGCACCAATTAAAAGTAGAGATGAGGCAGCTCAGCAGTACGCCTGGGAGAAAAGCCAGGTTTTAAGGGAATGTCTGAAACTGAGGATGTTGTCACTCAGTTTTAATTGAAGGGGAAGAGAGTTCCAGAAGGTAGCTGCAAGATGGTCAAAGCAGCAGCCTCCAAAGCGCTTCCTCTTGTAAGAAGGGACAATCAGAAGGGATTTATGAATGGACCGAAGATTGCGGGATGGGTTATAACTGTGGAAAAGATCTCTGATAAATGAAGGGCCAGAATCATGTAAGGATTTAAATAAAATACACCCGGTTTTAAAAGCCACTCGCTGCTCAACAGGCAACCAGTGTAGCTGTTTTAACCCTGATCTAACAGACTGCCTTTTGGATAGATTCAGAATAAGTCTGGCTGCCTGATTCTGAACCAGCTGGAGGCGTTTTAGCTCTCCAGCTTGGAGCCCGAGATAGAGGCTGTTGGAAAAGTTTAATCTAGACAGGACCAGGGAAATGACAATCTGTGTGAGAGCAGCCAGAGAAAAAAACAGGCAATTTTCCTAATTTTCTTCAGTTGGAAAAAGCTAGATGACACAACTGCGCCTACCTGTCTTTTCAGGGAGAGATCCTCGCTGATAAAGATTCCTAGGCTCTTCACTGAAGATGACTTAGAAGGAGGGGCTCCCAAGCTAGAAGGCCAGAAGCTAGGGTTCCAACTAAGAGAACTCTGCCCAGGCAAGACCAGTTCAGTCTTGCCTGGGTTGAGTTTCAAATGATTGCAGCTCAGCCAACTCAGAATGGGAGGCATGGTGTTTTGAAAATCTACCACCGAGTTTTTGGTGTTTAAGGGAAAGATGAGCTGCAAGTCATCTGCATAGTTGAAGATGGTAACTTTCGCTTTCCTAAGAGAGTATAGAAGAGGGCGTAGGTATAAGTTAAAGAGCAAAGGTGACAAAGATGAGCCCTGAGGCACTCCACAGATGGTAGGTATGGTGGGAGCAGTGAAAGAGCCCAATCTAACAGATTGAGTGTGGCCAGTAATGAATGAGTGAATCCAACTCAGCGCAGGGCCCCTGAGACCTGCCTGCTCGACACAGTTGACCAAGATGGTATAGCCAACCGTGTCGAACGCCGCAGAGAGGTCCAGCAGCACCAGAGCCTGGTGGATCCCGTTATCTGCATTCCGCCTCAAGGTGTTCTGCACCGAAAGACCGGGTCTGGTGGCTCAGTGGACTAATGCGTCCACTGCAGGGGCCTGTGTTCGACCTCATGGTCACAGGTTCAAATCCCGGCGGGTCCACTCAGCCTTTCATCCATCTGAGGTCGATAAAATGAGTACCATTGAGTTGGGTAACAATAAACATCTGTTATTCAGCGCCAAGAAACCGCTGGGTGAACGTGCGCTTTACAAATACACATGTTATGTTATGTTATGTTATGTTAAAGAATAACTGCTTCAGTTGAGTGACAAGGGCGGAAACCCGCCTGATTGGGTGCAAGATACTCTGATTCTTCCACAAATTTAGAAAAACTGTCACAGACATGAGCCTCTAGTAGTTTGGCACAATAAGGCAGCAATGATATAGGTCTGTAATTAAGCGGGTCCAGCAGGTTAGCTCTGGCTTTTTTTATCAGGGGAATAAGGAGGGCTTTTTTAAAGTTGTCGGGGACTTTACCCTGAGAGAGAGATCCATTCAGCATGGAAAGCATGCCCTCAGGAATGGTAGTTCCCACTTCTCTCAAAATGTGTGTGGGGCAGATATCATCAGGGGAGCCTGATTTAACCTTGGCAAGGAGTTTAGATAGGGTGGCACCGTCAATGAGGGGAAGAGATTCCAGAGTTGAAGGGTTGTAATAGGTATCAGCCAGGAGGGAAGGGGATGGAGTGGTGAGGATACTTTGTTTTATGGTGCGAATTTTATTAAAGAAAAAGGAATTCAATGAGTTGCAGAGGTCCTGAGTGGGGGCCACAGGTTGGGAAGTTCTGTCGCTGCCACTAAGACTTTCCACGATGTTAAACAGTTCTCTTGATTTGTTGTGGGAGTTTAGAATTTTTTCCGAGAAATAATCGGTTTTGTGTTTCTGGATAAGTTTCTGATAATCCTTTCGGGCCCTACAATAATTGGCCTTATCTAGTTCTGAATACTGAATCCTGCTAAGATGTTCACTTCCCTGGCCCGGTCATTATTCAACCACTTCTCTCCATATGGAACTCCTCCCTTCTCTCCGGTCACTTCCCTTCTGTGTGGAAACAGGCCACAGTAATCCCCATCCTAAAAAAACCTGAGGCTGACCCTTCAGTATTTAGTAACTATCGACCCGTATCGCTCCTCCCCAAACCAGCTAAAATACTAGAAAAAGTCGTACAAGAACAACTGGCAGAATTCCTGAAGACAAAAAATCTCCTTCATGACTCACAGTCCAGCTTCAGAGCTGGCTATAGTACGGAGACAGCCCTTTTGGAAGTCACAGAGACGATCAGGGAGTCCGTGGACAGAGGCGAGGTAGCTATGCTGGTGCTCCTCGATTGGTCCGCGGCTTTCATACCGTCTCCCACTCCATACTACTAGACGGGCTTCACGAGGTAGGGATACGAGATAACCCTCTGGCCTGGATTAAATCCTTCCTGATGGATAGAAATCAACAGGTGTGGTGCCGACCCTATTTTTCCAAAGACAACAAACCCCTTAGCTGTGGAGTCCCCCAGGGATCGGCGCTTAGCCCACTTTTCTTCAACGTCTATCTGTCTCCCTTAGCAGATGTAATAGAGGCTCACGGAGTCAGAGTGGTCTCTTATGCTGATGATACTCAGCATATTTTAACCTTCAGAGACCACTCTGACAATACACTCAGGAACTTTGAAACCTGCCTCTCGGACATCGTTGCTTGGATGATACTCTACACCTTGAAATTGAACACGGATAAAACGTAGGTCCTATTTTTTAACCAAAAATCCCCTTTACCGTCGACGATGTGGTGGCATCACGAGCTGAATCCCCCCCCCCCCCATCTCTAGTGAAAGTGGCTCGTAACCTTGGCGTTCAAATCGATAATGAGTTGGCATATAAAATTCAAATCCACAAAGTGACCTCTGCCTGTTTTGGCAAGTTGCGTATGATAAGAAAAATCGCGCCATACCTGCCCATGGACTCTCTAAAAACGATTGTACATGCCCTTATTACCTCCCACCTAGACTATTCTAACGTCCTCTATGTGGGCGCCCCAGCCTATCTTCTACATCGGTTGCAAATTGTGCAGAATGCGGCAGCCAGGCTGATTTTTAATGTGCCCTACCGCCACTCTATTTCCCCCATTTAAAGAACCTGCACTGGCTTCCGATATCCGCCCGCATTCAGTTTAAGGCCCTGGTCCTTACGTTCAGGGCCTTGAACGGGAAGGGTCCTGGATATTTAAGAAGTAGGCTGAAGCTAGTAGGCTCATCACGAGCACTCAGGTCCAACCACCTCTGCCTCCTACGACCCCCACGCTTCCTCCGCTCCAGAAAAGGAGGAAGAGCTTTCGCAGTGGTGTCATCTAAAATTTGGAACTTCCTCCCACTGAGTTTTCGATTGATTGAGCTGGAATCTCAGTTCATATGTAAACTCAAGGCATGGCTGTTCTCCAGCTACTAACTCCTTGGTTTTGCCGCTGTCGTCCCGGGACACCCCCGCTGGGGGTAGCCGTGCGATTTACAAAACTTATAAATAAATAAATAAATAAATAAATAAATAAATAAATAAATAAATAAATAATACGCATTATACATTGACAATCAATCATGTACATGTGTAAATCAATGTACAAGATGAGTTACATGAGGCAGGGTTACAAGGTGTAGTTGTCACATGTCCTTCATAGCTCACTGTGCTATATTACAAGGATTATAATTTATGAACTGCAGGAAACAAAAGGATCTCTGTGTTAAAAGCAGTAACCCACTTTACTATCTACATAAAATAAAAATCAGTTATCTGCATGTTACGTGATGTGCTTTGAAGGAGTAACATTAACCTTATACTACTTTGATTCAAATCTGGGACTTCATAAAACACAGATCTCTCCAACAAATGCGTTAAACTCCAGAGTTATTTCACCATTATTACTATTCCCTGAGATTTACTGGACACCTTTACAGCAGATGCCTCAACCCAATCAAAAATTTTAAAATGTAGACTTTGCAACCAATTAAGCATAACAGATCTACTGCCATGCTTCTCCTGGTTGCCAATTTCTTTGTAGCAGGGCTTAAAATAATAAATGTGTTAGTTGAGGCCCAGATTTGTCATCAGATTGCACCCATTTTTTGGCACAACCCAAACGCCAAATCTCATTTGTTAAATCTCATAATGCGCTTAAATGTACTCATGATATACCTGATAATCATGTGTGAGGTCTTAATATCTGATGTCATTTCTTGTGATGTCACTTCCAGTGAGGTCACTTCCTGTGATGTCACATGCAATGTCAAGCGTCGTGACATCATGCACTATGATGTGTGTATCAAAAAAATAAAACTACCAGATGAGTTCACAGAAACAACCTGCTTCAAGGGCCCCACGCTGAAATAAGGCACAGAGTGACCTATCTGCATAGAAAGTTCTTAGACCACTTGGAAAAATCACAGGAATCAGCTGCCTTTACGTGTCTATACAAATCACAGCCCTGAAGAAGACCTTCTTTGAAACACACCACAGGCCCACTGTGAAGGTTGAAACGAGTCGTGTACTTATGAACATGGGCAAGAGCTATCATTAAGTGTATAATTTGCGCATTAAGTTGTGTATTAATGGTAATAACATTTATGACCTCACCTGTACACTAATCTACGCTTTAACTACCTTTCAAAATAGGGTCAAGTAGTACCGCTTGGAGGTAATTTTTTGATGATATATCATGCGCTGTGATGGCACGCGTCATGATTTCACTTGCATACTGACTAACCTGGTTAGTCCCTGCACTTCTTTTTTTAGGACTCGTGCCTTGCCACAGGTGAGGTATTTAACCTGACTCCTGCACTGCGCGAGCACACGCGAAGCACAAGATACTCTGTGCCTCAGCTCCTGTAGTGCCTGTGCAACGCATGAGGTACTGTACTTGCCCTACCACAATGAATGTGGGGTGGGAAGGGCTACGCCTGTAGCTTTACAGTGACTGTCAAGCATGTCATGGGTTGCACCTGGGACACTACAGTGACTCTGGTTGGTGTTATATGTTTTACTTGGGCATCTATAGTGACCTTCCAGTGCCTGAAGTACTGTACTTGTGGTCGTACACTGACTGTGTATTGTGAAGTGCGACTAGGGCAGACCTGCCTTTTGATTGGTTGAGCGGCATTTACTTCCGGTCCTGGACAGTCAATGGCTACCTGTAATATTTGTGGTGGGTGCTGTAATCTATAAGACCTTATTGCACTTTCACTGGATACCCAAGTTCCTCCATTTCTATGTTTGCCTCTCCATAAATGTTAATATGTACAGGCATGGTTCAATCCAGGAAGGGGGCAGGGCATTTGGAGCTCAGATTATAATAGGCTCACCAGTCAGATCTAGACCTTCTGTTTTTTAAAGAATACACCTTTATATACGTCTAGAAAATGTACAGCAGTTAAAAGAGTGATCAGCAGCGCAACAATCATGAGAGTTCTCAGTAGGCCACAGAGTGAAATTGAAATTCAGCAGGAAGAATGTATGAGGAGAAAGAAGGAGCGAGACAGACCCGGTGAGGAGGAGAAGAGATTGAGGGGGCATATGGGCAGGGACTAGAGAGTGAAGAAGGAGTATTGCCCACTTAAATGTTCAGGAAATACCCTAAGCACAGGATCAACCCTGATGGACTGTGAGCGAGAGGAAGGGTTCAGCGAGAGAGTGGTGCAAAAAAAAAGGACCCACCAGTGTGCTGATGCTTCTACAACTCCCAGTCCAGCATCTTCACTTGCTGCGGCAAACGCCCAGGAGAGAGGGACATCTCCACAGAAAAGAAGCATGGCTTAAGGCAGCAAGAAGAGCCTCCACATCTCCATTGCACAAGTGAAGCCCCACAGTGGGCCGAAGACAGCAGTGTCATCTCTCACACTGCCTCAAGACGGAGTCGCCAGTGGCACCACGCAGGCAAGAGGAGAGTCGCACACTCCACGTGGCAAGCTGCAACCACAAGATGTGCTCCAAGGACACGTGGCCGGATGCCACATAGCACTAGGAGCAAGGAGCACATCCCTTGAAGTGACCAAGCATGCCTGAACGTAGGCAGGATCAAACGCCACGACTGCGCAGTCTGGCGACGCAAGCATGACTCCCTTGATTGAAGAAGTTAACTGCCACCCTGGCACCGTGAGAATCCCTGAAGAAGAAACACAGAAGTCAAGTGGCTGTAAAAAAAAAAAAAAAAACGTACGCCACCCAGCACCCAGGAAGAAGAAGAGAGGATAGCACCTGGAAGTCTCACTCCCATTGTCCAGGGACCGTTAAAGTTGATAGGCCCTGTTGGCCTGGTTGAAAGAAGGTGCATGCAACTGCATCCGGAAGACGAATCGAAAACAAGAGTGACAATCCTGTCACCATGAAGAACCAGACAGATACAGGTGTGCTAGGGAGAACAAGAGGAGAAGCATGAGGACTCGTAGCAACACAAGCCAAGAGCACACCCAGAGACACCAGACAGCCACCAAGGTGGACCGGCATCCCTGGACACAGCCCCATGGGAGAACCAAACATAAGCTGCAACAAGCTTAAACCACGTCTCTCCCATATGCTTCCCAGTGTGACTGTTCATCCCCGAGCGTTGGCAGTCTAAGTCGGACTGCATCCCTGCTCCTGACCGCAGATGCCAAGGGAGAAGGAACAGCCTCAGCAAGACAGAGATATGTAGATGCGAAGTCCCTACAGAAATCTCTTCCCTGAGAAGATCATCACCACCTGTCATCCAGGTGCCAGGGAAATCACATTATCCCTCTTCTTTTTGTGATTTAAAATAAAATCACATCATCACTGCCATGTGCATGACACTGCACTCAGCACGAAATGTGTAAGTGTGACACGAGGGTCTACAGTAAGAATAGGACAACCAACCACGTTTGGATGGGAAAGTGGTGAGTGGCTGGGCTGAACGTTGAAGAGAACTCGAGCTGCTAAAGGAGTGCATCCCAACACACTAACAGCAAGTGAAGAGGATGACAACCAGATAATGACCTGCCGACCGCTTAGTGGGAGACCGAGAGTAAGCCAGAAGGATGTGCGAACAGATTCTCATGCCTCATGTTTCTCAACCTGTCCATCACACCACTGTCACCGACGTCTTGGTAGACCAAGAGGTCCAAGTGCAAGGATGCAGATGTCTCCCCAAAGGAAATGGAAGCACCGGACCACCCCCACTCTCGGTGATCGGCTAAAGAACGAAGGCCTGCTACCATCCCAGCAAGTCGTCACCAATCGTTGTCCAGACTCACCACCACACGACTGGCAATGCCATCATGTCAGTCCTCGCCAAAGGTGCAAACACTACCATCTCAAGTGTACCAATGAACTGGAATCCTACAACGTTGCTAATCCAGCCGACAAGCAGACCCAGAGGCTACCTGTTAACCTGGCTTACACCTGAACAGCAAAAACAACAGTTGATGGACAGAATGCCGAACAATGTCATACATTCACCCTAGTAGAGAGATCTGGGCCTGAATCCATCGTTTTCTGCTCACCATGCCATTCCAGTTTGAACCCAGCCATATGCAAATCAGTCTTGACCCTGTGCCCCATGGGAACAGTCCAGCCTGAATTGCCAAGTCAGGTCCTCCCTGGACTGGAAACAAGCATCCTAGGACCAGTTTCGGGCTTTCAGCCATCAACAGCCAGGATAGCTTGATTCCAGTGGCATGGAGAGCACCGGACTCAGGTCTGAGCATACCCGTCCCACTCGGGGTGACAAATGCAAAAACCACAGTTGATGGACAGAATTCAGAACAATGTCATACATTCACCCAAGTACAGAGATCTGGGCATGAACTGAGGCAGCGAGAGCATGTCTTGACCAAGGGTTGTGCAAGTGACTAGGTACTGGCTCCTCAGTAGTCTTACAGCTGCCCCAGGTCGGCACACACGCAGCCCCAGCACAGCCTACAAGTAGTCCCATGGCAATCCCGACAAATGGCCTCTCCAGCAAAGTAGTCTAATAGAGACTTCAGTCGATCAAACAACACCTTCGTGAACCTTCACCTTGGACTCCAACCATGCTCTTGACCCACCCTGTTTACTGAACTGTTAGACCTCACCACAGCCATCCTCAATGTCAGCGGAGTGGAGCAACGTCGGACCCTACGACTTGTTCTCACCGATATGCTGCCGGGATGCAGCTGACCTCTCTGAGCCAGCGTTCGTGTCCCGAACCACTCAGGTTAAATTATGAGTGCCAGCTAAGAGTGTCCTGCTGCCGTCAGAGTCACCAACCCATGTCTGCTGTCTTCTTGCTACCCGATTCGAGAAGCTGTGGACCTTGTAGTGTCTAGTTAATTGTTGTTTACCCCTACAGGTTGGACTTGGGTTTGTATTGTTTTTCAGTAAAATTTGGAAGGAATGTAGTGTCCTGCAGGACACGTTCTAGTGTCTCAGCAGACACTGACGTGGTTAGTCACTCCCTTGCGGGAGTGGACACAGATGCACCCTACACCGATCCATCACAGGCGTCACGAGTGACGTGTCCCTGTTAATAAAAGGGCCTGGGTGCATGTGCTTGCGGACTGTTCCAGTACCTTACTTCTGTGTCTGTGTGGTTGTAGGACCTGGCACTGTTGGCGTGGGTCTCACTTCCATTTTTTGCTGTTGTCTCCTCTGTTTTTGCTGGTATTAGATGCTCTGGGCGCTGTGCCACTGCCATTCAGTGCCACAGCGCAAATGCTCCCTGTGTAAATATGACTGCGAATTGGTATATCCCTGATTGGCTTATTTGTTTTACCTGTTAGTCCCTAGTAGTGTGGCCTGTGTGTGCCCAGGGCTTGTAACCCAAATGCTGCTGGTGAGCCTGCAGCACTAGTTTGCGCCACTCACAGAAGCAGCTTGTAAAGTGTTCCTCAGACCTGCCACTGCAGTGTCTGCATGCAGTCCAGAACTGCCATCTTGGCTGTGAAGTGCCCACACTTCCCAGCCCCTGAATCTTCCCTTAGCATCATGTCAGTCACCCCTTTGGTAGGTGCTTTGTGTGTGTAAGGTAGGACATGGCTTGATATGTGTTGCATGTCCTGGTAGTGAATCACCCTTCATTTTGTTTTTCACTGCTGCAAGGCTACCTGTTCACCATAGGCTAGAATGGGCAGACTGGCTATTACATCTTATGGTCGTATCTGACTCAGGAACATGGTAGAAATTCAAGTTTAGTATGCCTGAGCTCAGCCTCCTGATTCCTCCCAGCGGGGATTTCTATCTGCAGGTGAGGCCCCTGTGAGTTCCAGGGCCTCTAGTTTAACTACAGAGAAGAGAGTGCTGAAATTGTCGCTAACGCCCGTTTGCGAGCCGCCGCAGCTGAAGAGCGTATGAAAAATCATCACGCTGCTGCCGCCAAGTGCTCGCAAACCAAAGATCATCGGATTGCATGCTTGCGGGCCACAAAGTGCTCGCTAACCCCCGAGATCATCACATTGCACGTTTGTGGGCTTGTCGAAGGCTCGCTAACCCCGGATCATCGCATCGAGATCATCGCATCACGACATCTCAAAGCGGGCACCGTGCGTCCGCCATTTTCCTCGCGTCGCACCCGGATCATCGCTCCCTCGCGGGCGCCATTTTCTTTCATCGCAACAAGATCGCACACGCAACAGGATCAGCGCATCATCCTCCCTTGAGGCAAGGATTCAACGCATCACTGCCCTAGCATGAAGAAGTCTGTTGCTTTGTCCCGCACGCACCCGCAGACCGGCGCATCATCCTCCCTTGCGGCAAGGATTCAACGCATCGCTAGCCTAGCGTGGGGAAAATCATCGATTCAGTTCGTTTGCAACATTTTGCTTGTATTGCTACGAAATCCAGGTACTTTGTAAGTAAAAGGGTCGCGGTGACCCCTGCTTTGATCTGAACCCCTATTTGAAAACTTTGAACTCTTTTTCCAGCTTTTCAAGAGTACCCCCCTTTTCAGTAATGTGGCTTTTTACTGTTATTGGTCTTGTGTTAAGTCTATATATAAAGATACTTATTTCTTATAACTACTTGTGTGGTGTCCCTTTATAGTGTCCTTCACTGTGTTACTGTGTATGATCATAAATGCTTTACACACTGCCTCTGAGATAAGCCTAGCTGCTCGTGCTACGTTACCACAGGGCTGAGCAGGGGGTATCAAAGGGTATAGCCCCCTTACTCTGACTTAGGAAGTAGGGTCCCTACTTGGACTGTGGCCAGCCACTGCCAACTAGAGACCCCCATTGCTAACAGTGGTCATTCCAGAAAGCATGTGGGCCTAAGGCCCCATACACAACAGAGCATAGCACTGGCGTAATGACGTAGGACATGCGTGACATCATAATGGCTGCCACCATCTTTATTTATATTTATGGCTTTTTCATGTCAGAGTGTAGTAGAATCCACCTACCATGCCTAGAAGGGGAAACATCATTTACCACGAAGGACTTACCACGCATAACGTTTACCATGGGTCACTCACCACGCAAACGTCTTTTGAACGCGGGTGCCTTCAACGACCGTCTTTACCACGCGAGTGGTATTCCTTCTGCCTTTACGATCTGCGTGGGCTTGGGGGGTGGGGTGGGGAGGGGGGGGGAGCTGGAGGGGCTGGGGGGGCCGTGGGGGGGTCTCCCCCCCAAAAAAAACAAGCGGATATTAATAAAAAAATTAGAAGAAAACTTAAAAAAAACGCTCTACAATGCCTCAAAACGAACACGGAAAGAGCCTCACCGTCATAACAGAAGTCCTTTATCAGTTTTGATAGACGTGTTTTGACGCTTGTTTCCATGGTCGGTGGATGAAAGGGCTGATGGTGAAAGACGCACAGGGGACAGATAAGAATCTAAACTTTGATAATAAAGGTATTATTAAGGGGCATTATGAAAAAAAGAAAAAGAAAATGTAAGGGAATCTGTTGTTTTTTATTGTTTATAACATCGATCCTTTTCCTTCGTACTGCATGTAGCCTATCACTATCATTATGTAAATTTCAATGGGACGTGAGATGTTTCGTAACGTGATTATTGCGGTGTAAAAACATGCGTAGTAAAATGCTGCGTGGAAAAGACACATGCGAACTAAAATTCGCGTGGTAATGCCATGCGTGGAACTTGTAATCGTGGAAAAATCATATATTCGCCTAGAAGAGCATGTGCTTGGAGCTCGCCTTATTTTAACGTGTGAGAGATTGGCGCTGACTGTGGTCATTCAGTAGCACCAATGATTATCTAGGAATGACTGTGGGTGGAGGGTCTGCCCTCAGGTACAGAGAGAGAGTCCGGTCCCTTAAGGGGATGCATGTAGGCCTCTAACAACATTCCCAAATTTAGCACTCCCTTCACAAGGTGGGATGCAGTAAATGTAACTAGGGGAGGAGGCCTCATAAATGAACTGTACACGCGAGGCCACACTACTGCCATTCAGTATGCTCTGATAAATAAACTGGTAACAAAAAATTCCATGATCGAAAGATAAATGTTAGACTTTCCTTGAGGAAAAAGAAAGTCTGCTGAGGCCGTTTCAAGCCTAGCTACCGCGTTTTGGCCTTACTCCAAGACACGCGGTGATAGCTGCAAAGTTTAAATGCAACTTGCAACCAAGTGCAAATGCAGCAGGGGTGCAAGGAAGGGGCCGATTGACAGTCACCAACCCATGGTACAATGAGCAGTACGCAGACCCGGAGGCTGCTGCTTGTAAGCGGAATGCGGTGGCAGGTGAAAGGCACGAGGTAGGAGTCGGCCGTCGCGTCGGGTCTGTTTATAGCCTTCATCACATGAGTGCTGCTGGCGCCAGCTGCCCAGCGCGCGCTGCCGTATTTACCCTGGATATTTCCACTGTTTACGCACGCGCTGCAGGCTGCACCTCCAGATCCTGGTGCACAGGAAGCAGGCCTCAGACTGGGGGCGTGCACAGCCATGGAACCTCTCTGTATGTAAAAGATGGATCGGTAATGGAGCCCCGGTGTTATGTGCACAGGGATGGGATCCCACTGAACAGGTAAACTGTATATATTGTACCAGTGCATAATTAGTAAAAATATATATTTTTAAATATAAGTGCAAGGGGCCTCGCCAGGAAGCCAATGCAGCCCACAGTACCCATTGACCCTGCCAGCGCTGCCCACAACAGTACAAACACAACTCCCAATCATCACACTTCTCCACGTGTGACAATTCAGACTATTCCAGGCCATTGGAAGCTATAATAATGGCTTGAGCAGCAGGTATTATTCTGGTTTTTTATAAACTTAATGTGGACTTATTAAACACTGATGCTATGCTCATCTCAACAATGGACAGACAGCGCCACCATGTGGTGGACTGTCACTAGAGCCGGTGCTGACAATTAAGTGCTGGTGCACTGGAAACCACCGGCTCAAATTAAGCACTGTACTGTACACAGATATTGACTAACCCACCCACGGTGCACTGAACTCCTTGGTACGAGCTGTCTTTAGAAAGCAGCCTTATTTGTGCCTATGTATTGTGCATTCACAAATCAGTCTGCTTATTTTTTTTTGTTATGGTTTACCATGTGATGCATGTGCAGTGCTTAAACCATGTGTGCACAATGATTGTTGCATGTGGCGGTGAATCTACTGGAGTGTAGTGGCACATGACTGGATTACTTACTGGTTAACTGCACTATTTTTTACAGGCCAACCAGTCAATTCCTGAATGAGTGAGAGATTGCTGAAAAAAAGACAGCTTTGCAATGTGGGTTGGCCGTTGCTGAATGGATACAATTTATCCTGCACATGGTCTTCTGACACACACAAGTAAAACAAAAACAAACTCTTTGTACATTCACCAGGAAAGGGAATGACCCAAATTTATGAGGGCTGGCCAAAGTTTACAAGTTGGGTATGGCATGCTGTCTCAAAGCCAGGAGAGCACATAAGAAAACATGTACCACATAACTCTTTAAAAAAAACTACCACCAGCCGTCAACCACCTTACAGCTGTGGAAAATTAATTTTATTTAGAAAATAAATGCTTAATATAGGTTTGGTTTACGTAGGCCGCACTAGGCCACATTATGAAAGTGCATGTTCAAATGTTGTGCATGTGCATTGCTTGAATTGCTTTTCAGAAAATAATTGAAATTCAGCTGTGTCTTGTTCGGTCTGTCTCTGTACATGTAAAGTAACATTTTATTCTAACTTCCTCGGCTGAAGGGATGTGTTTTGAAACATTTAAACGTTTTTTTGATGAATCTTTGTCGCTATGTCTGTCGTTATGGTTGTGCAGAACAGTCCACTGTATAACGTTTTATTTCTTGTTTATTTCCTCTGTGCAAATACATCGTGCTAGATATTAGCTAATGAAAATGATGAGCAAGTAGGTGTTATTTGGTGTGGATGGGTTGGAAGCTAATAGTTTGATTAGGTTGTTTAGTGCTGACTTTTTACATAATGCCATGCTATGAAACTGTGTGTTTTCATTGTCTAAAACTTTATAAAAGATGGGTTATTCAGGCCGGAGCTGCGCTGGAGGGAACTGTTTGTCATTTAGTGTTACATGCTGTGTGGCCCTTTTTTGTACCAGGGCTTGTTATTATTAATTTGACTATTGCCATATGTGCTGTGGCTACTTTATTAATTAAAGGCACATTGTATTAATACATTTTTTAATGAATTTAGCTTTTAATTTTGACAAATTTTTTACTTCCTGTATTAATGTGACATTTGAATAAATCTACAAACTGAGACCTATAAGAAGCCTAGTTGTTCACATTTTTACTTTACGGCCTTTGATGACCCTCCTTAATGTTAATTGGGTTGGAGGCGTTAACACAGTCTTGTTTGAGGAGGAAGTAGCCTTTATTGAATATTGTTTGGAATACTCGTAGGTCCTGATTATCTCCCATTTGTACCCAAAAGAGGATTACAATCTGGGTGAAAATTGAAGTTGTTTTCTCACGTGCAGAATGTAAATTTGTACAACCAGAAATTAGTGGAATTTCGTGCAACCGTTGTGTGCTTCCTCATCTGTCAAAGCACACAGAATAATACAATGCAATCATCCAGAAATTGTGGGCATACCTCGCCAGTCCTACGGACCACCGCCGCAGAATCGCTCCCCCCCGCCGCCGCAAAAGCCACACCAGCGGCCGCAACGGGAGGGGGGCGTTCGGGACAGGACTTCATTCCCCAGACGCCCTAGCGGCGGGGAACGCCGCCACACCTCATTCCTGCGCCAGGAGGTGCCACAAAAGGAGGCCAGCGCCCGCGTTGCGGGACCGGGTGCGGGTCGGCGCCAGAAGAAGCCCGGGACAAGGGCGGGACTATCTAAGGCCATCATAGGCCCGAAAAGGCCGGGCCGGGCCACCCCCCCTGTCCGTGCAACTAAAGGAGGTAAAGAGGCCCGTTTATTATTCATAGGCACACTCCGTCCCTCCCCAAGGGAAACCATATTGTGATTTGTGACATTTTTTAGACTATTCTAGGTGTTTGTTGCTGTTCCCGTGCTAATAACATCATGACATGTAAGGGGGTGCGCAAAAATCCTATTCTCCAGAGGGACTCGGCCAAGGGGATGTTGGACCACTACCTAAATAAGGCAACACCACCCATTGTCCATCAAACAGTGAGAACAGAACGACGACTGTCTACAGATTACACCTTCAGTGAGCGATTTCCCTCACAGACAGTTGACGTAGTAGAAAACTCTTCATTGCTGGAGTAACTCAATAATTTATGTAAATCTAAGTACGCTACTGTCAAATCGAGAATCAAGCAACTCAGTGCTTCTATCTGCCCTACAATCATTTCAAGTCCCCAGTCTAGTACATTATCCCACCCAAATGAAAGATTGCTTGGTACTCCCCTTTGTCTACCTGCAAAAGGAAACACGAAATCCATAATGTCCCCCCAGGTGCCCTCTGGTAAAAGAAAACGATATGTGGATAAACACACAGGGAGTCAAACAAAACAGCAAAAACTGAACTTAAGCCCTCCACTGCCTATCACCTTTACTCCTAAAACATGTAAGGATTCCGCGAAATGGGTAACTTCTGCATCCTCTACCCGGCCAACTCTATTGGCCCAGATAGAAACCATGATCAACTCTATAATATCCCCCTTGATAGAAAGAATGAACAATCGAGGGGGTAGGATTACGGGCATAGAGGAAATGACTAAGGCAAACTCGCTACTTTTAAAAAGTATGGCAGGCCCCAACCAAACACAGTCTGTATCCGCCACTATAGTGCCCATAACGTCTCTACAAAGTAACACTGACCAAAATCAACCAGTAGCCTCACACATGTTATCTTCAAACACTCTGAAAGTATCTGCAAAATCCACAATAGCACAGAGTTCTTCTTCCAGAATAGGGCTGAATAAAGAACCCATACCACATAAAGGGTCACTTCCTAATCGAGGGAATATGTCACGAAAATCTAATCATATACAATTACCACCGGAGGCTGCTCCGTTTGTGTGTGTCCTCTCTGGAGTGCCAGCACTTACAAACGGAAAATCTGAAAGACAACAGGACCTAAGAAATAAGGTGGTGTTCTGGTTAACAAAAAATAGACCCCTGCCACCTGATATTGATGGAAGAATACGAAGTGTTAGAAGGGTGGGCTGGCTAGGTCCCCTCCGAAAAGATATACCTGGTGACCTGGTATTAATGAATTTTAGGAATAATAACGTTGTCCCATATCTTCAAACCTGCCAGCCACAATTAGGAGACGGCCCTATACACACCTGGGAACTATCTGACTTTTATCCCAGAGCTTCTCTCCTCCCCCAATCAAGACTAAACGAAGAGAGTACCTTCCTGATGGGCAGAAACCCCCCTGGGGTGAGGGGCGATAATATTCAGACTTCGATTTGACATAATTCGTAACGAACTCAATGATTAGCTGGTTTGCTCCAAAGATTTAATTCTATATTAATATAATGTTATTTATTGTGAAATGAAATGTAATGGTGTGTATATATGTAATGTTGCTTTTAGGATTTTATATTTCAAAATCGAATAAAGCTAATCGAATCGAATCAATGCAAGTTGCACACCAACTAATTTGTGCACCCTGTGCTATTGCAAATTAGCAGGTTCACAACTGGCACTTTTGTATTAGCCCAATTGTGACCAGCCGCACACAGTGTACCTCCTTTGTACAGAGTTAGACAAGGCTGTCGAACATCTCTTGAGCAGCAGGGAAACATGTAGCAGATCAGACGAATGGACAAAGAGAGAGGACAGGTTTTTCAAGCAATTCAACAGATTGTCGCCCCAACAGCAGTAAAACTGTTAACCTATCTCGAGCAATAGCTACCTATTCCAAAGAATGATTTACGGTCTCTGTCATTCATGAAAATTGGCATGCTCCTGACCCCCACCATCTTGGGGTCAGGCTGCAACTTCCATATGCTATGCAGACCTCTACCCAGTAATGGAGGTTCTACTGGCACCTTTGATGCAATATCAGGTCTGTCCATCACCCACTCCAACCTATGCATCCATGGCAAATTAAACACTCAGTTTAATAAACGTCAAATGCCTCAATGATATGCTATTTTATCAGGCTTGACAACTCACAATCTACTCACAAATCCACATATGAGACTGTATGTTAGACCCCATGTTATACAACCCGCTCATCATAAGAATCCATGGAAACTCTCTACTCAGCTGAACGAGTCCTCTCATCTCAATCTCTTTCTCAAATAAGATCACTCTAAGACTCTCTACTACCTCATCCAATTCAGCAGCAACATATATACTCCCAAATAAGTAAATACTGATGACTTTAATATTAATCTAACCACAAATACTCAACTGGAGACAATAATCTCTAAAAATTAGCTTTATGAAAGGAACACTCAAAAACGTTCTCAAATGCATAGGCCAATGGATAACATGGACTACTTTAAAGTAAATGCATCAAATTTGAGATATACAATTGTGGAGACTGGAAAAGGTATAATCCGCTCTGCTATGATGATCTCTGCTCCCACACGAACAAAATCAAAGGGAGTTTAAAAACTTGCAATTCTCATGGAGTCTGCTCTCTCTATAATTGGTTAAGTGGAAGAACTGACCAGATCAGTCTTCTACACTATGAAGACACGCTTTCACATTTTTCCCAGTCTTGGAATTCAACAAAAGGTTCAAGCACTCAAAAGTTGAATATGCAAATGGTCTGTATCATATCATTTCTCTCCCAACCATAAGATTACTCCAGAAAATTCCGAACTTAGCAGCAAGATTACCTGTGAAGACATGTGCATGCATCTCCTCTGCCTTGAAGGCTTCCAACCAGTTGTCAGTAACATGAAGATCTTAATTCAAACTATGATGGATCACTGCAAGGCAATACACAATAATGGTTCTGAATTCCTGTGGATGAAGATCAACAAATACTCCCAACCTAGGAATGTATGTTCCAGCCTAGCGCCACTATTAATCATTGCACCTTTAAAAAAAAAATCAGTTGCACATTGTTCTGTGCACAGGGTGCAAAATTATGGAATTCCCACCTGGCAAAAATAAAAGCCACTTCTAACAATCTGGAATTTGAAAGAATGATTAAGAGCTGGCTATTCATAGCCTGACAGTATGTTTTATTCACAAAAAGAAGCTCTGGCCAACTTATCAAGATCTTATGCAAGAACTCCATCAATCCTACCTGCAGACAGATCTTCCACTCACCCATTCCCTGTATAATTAAATGTAAAACACAAGTACTATTAAATGTGCCCTTATTTGACTCATAGACAAAACAGTGTGATTTTTGGCTTACCTTTCTGCATAAACATTTGTGAATTGGCCATGTCTCCACCCATACCTCATAACGCATTCCAATCACAAACTGGCAAACACCTGCCTGCAATCTATCAATCATCTAAGCTTCCTTTACCCTATCAATTCACCCAACCAATCATTCGCACAAACTTGTGTACCCCGCTAAGCCCCACCAGCATTTACGTCTAACTCCCTAGTGGAATCTTAATGTGGCTGATCACTCTACCGATCATTCACACAAACTAAAATATCTCCCACCACTGCAAACAATAACATCTAAATCCCTCTCATTCTGCCACAAACTGATATTATGCATGTAAAGCTGAGAACACAAGACTAGGCCCTCTAACCAAAACACAACAAAATTAACCACTACTCCTGGTTTCCAAAGTAGAGTGATACTCACCATAAAGCACTTAAATGCCTCATCATGGGCAGTAAGAGCAATTTAAAGGCAAGTAGATTACAATCATAGGAGTTGAAGCAGTTCTTTATTGGTCTTCTTAATTTTGTTTTCACAGCGGACAAAATGCTAACCCTGAGATGCTTGTAGCAAAGAGCACCAGGTGCCTGGAGAACATCATGCTGTTGCATAACCGGGAGTCTGGTCCCACCAGATGATATCCCATGCCTAGCCCAAGTCTGGAGAAAATTCAAACACCAGTAAATCTTGATCTTTTCACTGAAGTGTTGTCATGGATGCCGCCTCCTTTCAATGGTAACATTTGAAAATTGTGCGTCCACTTAAATGTCTATCTTTCCTTTGACCACATTAAAGCCTCACATTGAGGGTCACCTCACCCCTGCATGTTTAAAGATATCCTAATCAACCAGGGCACAGAAATAGAAGTAAGCAAAGGGAGCAGCATGTCTTGCCGGAGCTCCGGCCGGACTGCACACTAATCCGTCGTTTTACACCACCCCGGAGAACGCAACTTTCACCAGGCGGTGTGTGAACATATTCTACATCAGGTGCTCGCTTTGTGGCACCGACACCAGCGTGGAACTCCCCGAATCCTGCGGAACCGGCACCGGATCGGGAGCGCCCCTGGTAGACAAGATGGCGGCGAGGGGCTAGGAGGCTGTAGCAGTGGAGAGAAAAAGACCTGTAAGCCTGACCGAGCGCTGTGGCGGAGCCGGAATCACAGCGAGACCGGGACAGGACCTGAACCACATCCTGGTGCTGAGAGCAGTGCCTGCACAGTAACGGGAGATCCAGATCGAAATCCGGCCGCCTTTACCAAGATGGCGGCCGGTTAAGGGCTGATCCGGTACACGGACACTGAGACCGCAGGAAGAGCGGAGCAGGTCCCACCCGCGAGCCGCAACGCTGGGAGGTGGCGGTGACCGGGAGCGGAGGACGGGAGGGGCCTCTTCCCCCCCCCCCCAGCGGTGAAGGAGACGAGCAACCAGATCGGTGGAGCTTGTCCGCTCCTACAGGAGGAAGCAGAGTGCAACCAGCCGCGGAGGTGAGCCCAGGGGGAGACGCACCGGAGGAAGGGGCAGCCTAGGGGAGGCCTTGCGGTAGCGGCCAGCGAGGCCGGTGATTGCCCCCAAGTCCACGTCCGTAACACCCGATTCGGCGGCGGCACCCTCCCCCACCCCCTCCACCCGCTCCCACCGACATGAACCACCGCTACACAGGGAGGACCCCCGGGGCACGGGGGCCGGCGGCAGAACGCGGAGGGCACCGGCAGCGATCACAGACTCCATCTGGGGAGGCACCGGCCAGATACCCGGTCCACACTGAGAGGAGCAGCAGCGAGGACACAAGAGGGACTGGGGGTCGGGCCACTGATCACTGATCTCCCCGCTAACAAGACACTGAGCCCAGTCAGACGGGGGAGAAGGCCCTGAGTACCAGTTTGGCAACCAAGACCCGGAAGTGGAGGCAGTGCCCCCCCCCCCTGCACGAGGTATTGTAATAGAGGGGTCGGCGCTACACGGGAGACGGTAGGGAGATCCACCCGACCCGGGCAGAGGGCGAGGAGACGAGGCAACCATCTCCGACAACCCTGACTCCAGGGCCCACACAGGGGTGGACGGCGCGGAGAAGACAGTAAGCCCCTGACAATATAGACATTCCTGGGACAACCCCAAGGAACGGGCTTCGGAGCGACTGGAAGTCGGGCGCTGGGTAGAAGTGCCCCTGGAGATACGGAGGGGGAAGGCCGAGTCGCTCCAAGCGGAGCCCTGAGGTGGGCGAAGGACCAGTCACGCCAAAGGGTGCCACTACCCACCCCCCCCCCCCTGGAGATACTGCCGGACAGACCGCTGAGTTTGGAGTGGCGACAACCTCGAGAGCGACGGCCGCCTATAAACAACGAGTTTCAGACACAGCAGGCGGCCCACCGGTAGCGCAGCCTGCCCCGCCACGAGGATCATCATGGGGAAGAGAGACCCGGTCACTAAGACAACGAAACAGGGCCCTATGGATAACTTTGCGACATCACGACCGGCTACGGAGCAGCGGCCGGAGATGCCTGGACCACTAACCGAAACAGCAATGCTGCTGGCAGCCATCCAGGCCTCTAGGAGTGACATCCAAGAATCACGGGCGGCACTGGAGGTAAAAATCGGAGAAGTGGGTTCTGAGATAACGTTGCTGCGCAAGGACTTTTGAAATCTAACGGAGAGAGTGACAGTGGCCGAAAATAGAGTCACAGATAACGAGGCATCGATCACAGCGTTAAAAAAGGACATGGCAGAGCTTCAGGCCTCGCATCGCCACCTGCAATGGAAGGTAGACGATGCCGAAAATAGATCTCGGCGCAATAACCTTCGATTTGTAGGTTTTAGAGAAGGGCTCGAGGGGAGGGATATGGCCTCCTTCCTCCATACATGGCTAAAGACTACCTTCCCGGCGGCACAGTTCTCTGCATGCTTCGTTATTGAGAGGGCACACAGGGCGCTCCTGGCCAAACCACCGGAGGGTGCAAGACCGAGACCGGTCATAGCGAGATTTCTGAACTATGCTGACAGGGACCTAATCCTTTGAGAAGCCAGGAAACTGGGGGAAATCCGCTTCGAAAATGCCACGATCATGATCTTCCCGGACTATAGCCAGGAAGTGTCAAAACAACGCCGCTCCTTTGACTCAGTGAAGATTAAACTACGAGCCTTGAATATAGCCTACATGCTCCTTTTTCCAGTGAAACTCAAAGTAATCTATAAGGAAAAAACCATTTTCTTCACATGTCCGGAAGACGCCTGGCAATGGCTTGAAGAACGCCCTATCCTGAACAGTAGGGAGGCAGCCGGAAGAGAAGCCATGGACAGATCACTGAGGGAAAGGACGCGCTGGGAACAGCCGAAAAAACAACGACGACAATCTGGAAAGGACAAAGAGACGTAAGCCAGCGACGCCCTATCAGACCCGGGGCACCAGCAAGAGGAGAGGGGGCAGATCGACGTCTCCGAGTAACAACTCAGTAGCGGGCTCCAGGTTCAGCTGCCTGCGGCATGGTATCCGCTCGGAAGGTGACGAGGAGGAGGACTCGGAGGGGCATGAATCCGGAAGAGACGGGCAGGACGGTCGTGGCGACTCAGTCCACCCTCTGGTCGCCGAAATACAGCTGCTGGAACAGGACTCGTCGGGGCTGGGTCCCGCAACGGACACTCAGGACTCACACTCATGAACATGGATCTCCGGGGGACACTGAGATAGCAGCCCGGTTACCGGGAGCACGCAAGTTGACACGCCCTCCTATGTTGTTTTTTCTTGTTTGCACAGTTGTTTGGTGTATGATGGGAGGGAATTGTGGGAGGGCGACAGGCCTTCTCCCGCTGATGGTTAGGTCCCCGGTTGGGACGCGACTGGAAGGGGAGGGAGGTGGGGAGGGGGAGGTAGGGAGGGGTTGGCTTTTCTGCACACGCAAGTTGGGGGACCAGGGGAGTTGGGGAGGGAGGGGGGAACCAGTTGAGAAACAGCAACAACACACCATGACGCACCGTGAACCGCCCTTGCTCGGGGGACCCACTTGGAAGGATAGAGAGAACACACAATGGCAGACGCACTAGATAACACACACACTGGTGATGCAGGAGTCACCGTATTATCATGGAATGTGAATGGTCTTGGGTCAAAGATTAAACGAAGCCTGGTAAATGCATATCTTAAAAGGCTAGCGCCGGACATTATCCTACTCCAGGAAACCCACCTCAGAGGCACTCAATGTGCTTTTATAGCAAGAGGCAGGGACGTGGTGTTAGCGCACTCAGGGTACACAACAGATTCCAGGGGGGCTGCAATCCTCGTTAAAAAATCTACACCGTTCACTACCACTTGTACATGGCTAGACCCGCAGGGGACTTACGCAGGAGTACAGGGAGTATGGAGGAGGCGCAGGTACACGATCGTCTCAGTCTATGCCCCCCCAAAACTGCAGGCACGCACCCTCAAGGCAGTCGCCGCTATCCTTCTAGATACGGCGGACACGATCCAGATAGTGGGGGGGGACTTCAATGACGTGATGTGTGTCACAAGGGACAGATCGGGGACGTCACACACAATAGGACACGACACAGCACTAGCCCGGCAGATGCAAACCTTAGGACTCACAGATGTCTGGAGATGGCTCCACCCTACACGGGAGGCTTACTCCTTCTACTCCGGGGCCCACAGGGTATTTTCCAGGCTGGATTATATATTCACGTCCAGACAAGATGTCTCTGTGAACGATTTAGCGGAATACAAGGCACGGGGAATTTCAGACCACTCCCCCCTATATGCTCACCTGGGACGGGGGAGAAGGGAAAGGAAAATGGAATGTCGCCTAGCAGCCTGGGAGCTCCAAACACCTGACATACTGAAGGGTATCAGAGCAGACATAAAGGTGTATGTGGCTGAAAATGAGGGCTCGGTCCAATCAGGGGTCACACTCTGGGAAGCAATGAAGCCGGTCCTCAGGGATCGCATACAAAGCAGGTTGGGAGTGGCCAGGAGGAAGCTACAGGACATGGTCACTAGTGAGGAGGTTTCGATTTTAGCCCTCGAAGCAGAATATCACCATAGGAAGGAAGAGGCAGTACTTAGGAAACTGCTAGACACACAAAGACACTATAGAGAACTTGTCACTTGGGAAGCACGCACACAGGCGCTGGCGACGCTCCACCGATTATATGACGTGGGGGATAAATCGGGTAAACTTTTAGCATGGCTGAGCAGGAAGGAGAGGGCAGCAAGATGGGTAGACAGGATTGCATTGGCGGAGAATAGGTCAGCATTCACGGACGAGGCTATAGCAGAGGCCTTTGCAACGTATTATGAAGACTTTTATAGGGCCAGGAATCTGGGTGGCGAGGTTGAAGCACGCCGCTATATGTGCGACATAGAGGTCCCGACCCTATCCCCTGAGGACGTCACGGACCTGGAAGCAGAGATTACACTAGAGGAAATAGCAGAGGCTATAGCATCCATGAAACCGGGGAAGACGCCGGGGCCCAACGGCTTCCCGGCGGAATTCTTCAAACGAACAGCTGACCTGTTGCAACGTCATGTAAAAACTTTATTTGTCGAGGCATTCCAGACGGCGAGCCTGCCACCTGACCTTGCCTTAGCCACAATTGTCCCAATATACAAGGAGGGCAAACCCAGGGACGTTTGTGCCTCCTACTGCCCGATTTCTCTCCTCAATATGGAGACAAAGATTTTGGCAACTGTTCTTGCTAGACGCCTGCGGAGGGTAATCTCGGATCTGGTACACGCGGACCAGTCCGGTTTTCTCCCGGACAGGGCAACCAAATTGAATCTCTGCCGCACGCATAATTGGCTGCAAGAAGTCCGAGAGAGGAGCGAGCCCCACTGGTTCCTCTCGTTGGATGCAGAAAAGGCCTTTGATGCGGTCCATTGGCCCTTCTTGATAGAGACATTACGGAGGTTTGGCTTTGGCCCTACGTTTTTGCAGTGGATTCAGCTCCTGTACTCAGCCCCGAAGGCACGAGTGCGGGTCAATGGAAGGTTGTCACGCGAATTCCACATTAGTAGGGGAACGCGCCAGGGATGCCCATTGTCCCCCTTACTCTTCACACTGACAATAGAAATCCTAGCGATCCGGATTAGGCAGAATCAGGGAATCAGGGGATTCACATGGGGGGAATCGGGGGATACCCAAGAGAAAATTTCACTGTATGCCGATGACGTCCTGTTGTTTGTTACGGACCCGGACGCCACAATCCCAGTACTGTTCAAGGAACTGGCTGATTTTGGCGCGAGGGCAGGCCATACTATTAATTGGCATAAATCGATTCTATATGACCCGCAAGGCCTGGAGCGAAGGCATTGCCTGCCGGAGCTCCTCATTCACACCACAGAGGGCTTCCAATATTTGGGAGTGTACATAACACTAGACAGGACGCTCTCCTTTAATAATAATGTGGCCCGAATCATGGCAAGTGCGAAGGTAGAAATGGATCGGTGGCGGCAGCTCCCGCTCACCTTATTGGGTCGCGCAGCGCTAGATAAAATGGTTCTGCTTCCAAAGTTCCTCTATGCCCTTCAAAACGAATATTATCCGCTACCGGTTACAACTTTGAATAAAATTCATGCGGACCTGCGAGCATTCTTATGGCTGGGGAAACAGCCGAGAGTGGCCTTAGCTACATTGCCACGCCACCAGTACAGTGGAGGGATTTCCCTTCCCAACCTAGAAGCATATTATTGGGCGGAACATCTCACTCCGAATAATGAATGGCTGCATGCGGCAATAGATCACCCTACCTATGCACTAGAAAGGTCAAAATGGTCTAATACCAACATACTGTAGTACTTGTACGGAGGGATCGGAGGGAGACAACTTCTGCCGGCCACTAGGATTACGCTGACTGCATGGCATAGGGCGACCAAACGCATGGGATGGGACAAGCGGCCCACCCGGCAGACACCACTATGGCATTGTAAATGGCTGGGTGAACTTAACAAACTGAAAGGCTTCCGACGATGGGATGACATCGGCATTTCAACAATAGGGGACGTGATTACAAGGGGAGAACTGAAAACGTTCCACGCACTCCAGGGAGACTTTGGCTTACATAATACTCAGTATTACAAATACACGCAACTAAGACATGCCTGGAGGGCACAAAATATCACTCTGACAGACATCCCAGAATACGCTCCATTGGAGGGTAGGTTACTGCAGGAGCAGATAGGGGGGGCGGTATCTCTCACATATAGAACACTGACCAACAATATGTTAGGCAACCTACAAGACTTGCGGAACAAATGGGAGGCAGACACGGGGGACATGGAGGACCTGGACTGGGAGATGGTTCTTATGCACCCGCGCGAGGTAGCGATTAAGTCTAGGCTTCGCCTCATACAGCTGAAGGTGCTACATAGAGCCTATTTCGACAGGGTATGTCTTTTCAAAATGGGGAAGGTCATGGACACGGCGTGCCTTAGGTGCCATCAGCAGGAGGGCGACTTCTATCACACACTCTGGGGCTGCGAGATCATACAAGCGTACTGGGAAGAAATATTTGTAGAATTGGACGAGGTACTGGAAACTACTCTACCACGTGACCCTAGGCTGGCTTTGTTGGGTTTGACGACCGAAGTGGACCTGGCCCGCCCCTTGATCATTTTCCTAGTGCTGGCTTTGGTGGTGGCGAAGAGAGACATTGCACGACCCTGGGGAGTGGCCGAACCGCCAGACTTGGAGGAATGGAGGAGGGGACTAGACTTATACATGGCGGCAGAGAGAGTGACTTATAAAGCCAGGGGCTGCCCCAAAAAGTTTCGGAGAGTGTGGGCAAAGTGGAGACAATATCACGGGCTGGAGTGAAGCCACAGGGAACCTGAGGGGGAGCCTTGGAGAACCTACCTGACGATATCGACCCAACGGCGGTGACTGGGGGTGGACATGCTAAAGACCGTACTGTATAACCCAGATATGACTAGTGGATGAAAATACGTCAGGAAAGGGTGGGAAGGACCCGGGAGGGGGGGGGGAGGCGGGCATGACGGTGGCTGTTTCGGGGGTTGGTTTTCTCATTTCTTGTATACCTATTATGAGTTCTGTTAAAACTCCATGCGTTTTCTTGATTCATGTGCAATCCTCAGAATCTAAAAAAGAAAAAGTTGCGTAACTTACGGGTAATGGCTGAATGTTGAAGCCAGTCCGTGTGCTTACATTTTCTCTTGTGATACTTTTTGCAACAATAAAAAGTATTTAAAAAAAAAAAAAAGAAATAAGCAAAGGGGAACAAGGAAATATTAACATCAATTGTGATCTGTGATTCCATGATCTATCTAAACCACAGAACAGTGGCAGTAACTTCTTCTTAACTAAATGGATGGCAGAGTGTTGAAGGTCACTCATTGCTGTAAGTCTCATTTATTTGTGCAGTGCCTTTGGTGAGGAGGCCTGGAGCTAGCATGTCACATTTTAGTACATGCATCCCCTTCACCATGGAAACGGGTCCCTTTTGAAGCAAAGCAAACACAAGGAGATGATGGATGGAGCACTGAAACTTTTCAGACGCTCACCCCCAGTCACAGATCTGGGTTGAATCCATCATCGTTCTTTAGCTCACTTTGCCACCCCAGTTCAGACACAGCTATATGCAAATCAGTCTTGACCCTGTGCCACATGGGAACATTCCTGCCCAAACTGCCAAGCCATGTCTTCCCTGGACTGGAAACAAGCATCCTGGGACCGGTTTTGGGCTAACAGCCCTCATCAGCCAGGCTAGCTTGAATCCAGTAGCAAAGTGAGCAAGGGACCCACGCTCACCCCCTGGAACAGATCTGGGTTGAATCCATCATCGTTCTTTGGCTCACTTTGCCACCCCAGTTCAGACTAGGCATGGGCGGAAAATCCGTTCCGCTCGCGGATTTTGCGGATTTTCGGGAAATCCGCAATCCGCGAGATTTGCGAATCTCCCGCAAAATCCGCAAATCCGCGAGCAGCGGATTTTGCTCGCACTGCTCGCACTGTTCTCGTGAGTTCGCGTGAGTTCGCGCCCCGCGAATAAGTGCAAAATTGCAGAAATACGATCTTAGCAAAACTGAAAGTAACTACTTACCAGGTTCAAAAGTTCAGGCTCATCATTAGTAGCCATTTCCTGTAGTGCTTCCTGAGGGGCCCCTCCAGAGTTCAGTTGCCAGTTGAAACTATTATGTGACCCTGCTCTGAACCTCAGAATAGTTACACATATGCCACAAAGGTCCTGAATTACAGCTAAGGGAGACAAGCAGGAGCCAGGCTGGAAGTTAAAATCCATTAATCAGCCCCTAATTCATTATTGTCAGTTGGGGCAGGGCAGGTGTTGTAACTAATTTTGCAACAATGAAAGCACTTAGCAAGTGCAAAAGATCACTAATCAGGGCGCACTAAGGAAGCAGGTGCCAGCTAAAAAAATATTCTGTGACACATTAATCAGCCCCAAATTAATTCAGGTCACTTGAGGCAGGGAAGGTGTGCTTTGCTTTGCCGAAAATAATGTACACTGGACAACCAGAGGGTGTGGTGATGAAACAGAGGGTGGCATGGGTGGGCCAGAGGGTGGCATGAGTAGTCAGAGAGTGGCAGTGGTGACAGAGAGTGGCAGTGATGAAGAAGAGTGTCCCAAACAGGCTGGACACGTAGAAACAACAAGTTCGCGAAACTTGCGACCCGACAGGTAAGTTCGCAATTTGCGAAAGTGTACAAAACCCTCGCGAACTGGCAGAAACACGGGCGAACACAAAAAAAAAAAAATCCGCAAATTCGCGGGAATTCGCGGATTTTGCGGATTGCGAATCCGCAAATCCGCAAAATTCGCGAACGCGAGATCCGCAAAATTCGCTCATGCTTAGTTCAGACACAGCTATATGCAAATCAGTCTTGACCCTGCGCCTCATGGGAACATTCCAGCCCGAACTGCCAAGCCATGTCTTCCCTGGACGGGAAACAAGCATCCTGGGACCGGTTTTGGGCTAACAGCCCTCATCAGCCAGGCTAGTTTGAACCCAGTAGCAAAGTGAGCAAGGGACCCACGTCTGAGCATACCCTGCCAACTTAGGGCGAACAAAGCAAACACAAGGAGATGATGGATGGAGCACTGAAACTTTTTATACACTCACCCCCAGACACAGATCTGGTTTGACTCCATTATCGTTCTTTAGCTCACCTCGCCACCACAGTTCAGACACAGCTATATGCAAATCAGTCTTAACCCTGTGCCTCATGGGAGCAGTCCAGCCGAACTTCCAAGCCATGTCTTTCCTGGACCGGAAACAAGCATCCTGGGACCGGTTTCGGGCTAATAGCTTTCATCAGCCAGGCTAGCTTGAATCCAGTAGCAAAGTGAAGCATCACATGACCTTATTGTCAGGTACAGGTACTATCACACCATGGAATTATAAGAAAATTAACAATTCCATTTGAGTGATTATTTTGATGTCTTCAAGCAAACCAGGATAGATTATACTGATAACACATAATCTATGATAATTGGTGAGCAGAAGACAAATGCCTGGCTACAGGATGTCAAGATCTTGCCGTCCTCAATGGAACGTCCCTTGTCTGGACATGGAAGCAGAGTTACGAGAACCTTCCTTGGACTGGGAAAAGAGAACTGAGGCACCAGTCATGAATATTTAAAGTTTTTCTTTAAAGCGGCAATATCATCGAAACTTGTGAAAAAACTTGTGTTTCCTAAACAAGCACTGGCAAAGCCAATAGGTTTTGCCTATGAGGGCTATTGGCAATGTTGTGTAGCCATGCCGTACAGCAGCACAGATGTTTTGCAGTGTGGCTAAAAGCAATAAAAAAATACTAATAAGCAGCAAGGGCAAGTGGGCCTTATTTTAAAAGTGCATCATAGTACTTTTTTATTATTATGATTTTTAGCTATGCTGCACAGCAGCCATACTGCTCTACAGCAAGGCTAAACATTATTGCCAAACTTAGGAATGCACATGCTGTACAGCAGGAAAAAAAAGCAAATGCAGGGCCAATAGTCGCAAAGGTGAGACCTATTGGCTTTTCCAATGTTTGTTAGGTTTCGGTATATCATCCCTGTGATCCTGAACAAATCAGTTCCCCTGCCCATGCGTGAAAAAAACAAAAAATGTGTCATCTGGCAAAAAAGCCTATCACATAAAAAAAGGAATTGCGGCCAATTTCATGTCTTAGTGAAAATTCATTTGGAAGCAGATAACATCTGTTGTCAAAATAAAAGCAGACACCATCTGGTGTCACAATGAACACCATTTCAAATGAGAAAATGGCTTCTTTAAAGTGTGTGTGGAATAGTAAAATATAGATACACATGGCAAGAGGTTTAACAAAGATGACAGGGAAGCAGAAAAAATATAAGTAGTATTTCAAGCACAGCACGATTAGCAGAAGGACAGTAATCAAGTTTAAGCAATCAGGCCCATGCTCCAGCCAAAAGAAGAGAAAGTGAAGCCAACGTGTACTGGACAATTTAGAAGGCAGTAAATAAGAGTAACAATGAAGTTAACCCCTTAATTGCTGCGAACGTTCGGCGGCCGACGGCACCACTACCTCCGTAGTGCTGCCGTCGGCCATTGAACGTTCAAACCTCACCTGCACAATGGAACGTCCAGCACTAGAGCTGGACGTTCCATAGCTTCTATGAGGTTAACGTATGTTAGGCAATGAACAAGCTGCAAACCCCTTATGATATATAATATTTCTGCCAAACGAGTGTGCCTGCAATGCATGCCACATGCTAGACCTTAAAAGATTCTACTCCTGCTAGATCAGGACAACTGACCAATCGTCACCAAGAACTATGCAAAATTTGTAACTTCAACTTTGCGTATTTCTTACTATGAGTATTTTGCTAGAAATTTTGAGGTAGAGTATGATCTTTTACTCATTGTACCATGTGGAGCCCTTGCTGGTTACAGCTGCCAGTCTTACCCTGCTGAAGAGTTACAAGACCCTTAGATAAATGCGTAGGTCGAAACGTAAATACCATCAGCGGCGCCAACCACAAATTTAAATGCAACTGCATTCACTTGTGTAGTAACCGCAGAGGGTATCTAGATTTTATTTAACAGCATAAAGACATTTCATCATTTTTTACTTTTGTTTGCATTGCCCACAGGATACTATTGACTTATTTTTCCTTTTCTTTCCTATTGGCAAGTTTTTTGTAATATATATAATTTTTTTAACAAATATGGTTTGGATTTTTATATCCTTTATTTATAAACTGTACTGTTTCGGCAAGTTGTTGCATGCTTTTTTTCTGAGGAAGACCTTGATGACTGAACCAAACTACGGAGACAGAGCACCGGACTCCTCACAGAATCAGTTTATATTTGTAGTCCAGTTTGTTTGGACCTTGTGTGAGCTCAGTCGCAGCGTATATCTAGGCTGTTAGCTGATTACTTAGTACTCTTATCTGATTCTTTACATTATCACTTCTGGCATAACAGTTCCCCTAGCATATAGAGTAAATGCTTCCCACTATAGTTGCCATCAACGGCACAAAAATAACCATCCCATTCATAGTTATTTTTAGACCTGGCATAATGGTGACTATCACTGCCATAATGGTTGTCCTGGAATATTGTGGGCATACGTGAGACACTGTGTTCATACATGGTATTATGGTGGCCATACAAAATCATACTTTCTCTTTAAGAACTGTGGCAGACCCTATCAAAATGTTTGTCATGATATGAGTAGGAAAACTTGGCATAATGGTGCCCAACTAGGGTCTGTTGGTGGGTATTCCTTGTTCAAGGTTGACCTTGTCATAAGGCAAACATACTTGGCATACTGTAGGACCAGGGTCAGCTTTAGGGCTGTGCGAAAGGTGCGGCCGCACTGGATGTTGACCTGTTGAGGGGGACGCTAACCTCAGGGGTTGTGCTGTTTTTAGCAGTAACTTATGTTTGCAGAGATGAAGGGCACTTTTGCCCGATGGTAGTGAGAAAATCTGAGTAGGAGGTCATAGGGTGTGGGCGCCATAAATGATTGTCGCACAGAGCGCCACCAGCGCTAAATCCAGCCCTGTGTAGGGCCCTCTACTTAATGGTGGACATCCCGAACATAATGATGACCATCCAAGACAAAATGATTGTCCTGGCGTAATGGTGGCATATGAAAGACATCCGTAGCTACTTATGAACCTCCCTTGTGTAGGATGGTCTTTCCTAACACCTGGTGGGTGGCTATCAAAGGCTTATATTAGGCATTCTTAGTCTGTGTTGGAGAGATATGAGAATGCTAGGCAGAATCTGCTGATACGAGGCAGTATTAGTACGCATGACAACCTTTTGAAAATAAACTGAAGCTTGGGTGGCAAATTTGTATGTACTAAAACTGGAAGCTGATATTTAGGGACAAAAAGCGGTTTTAAGACACAATTATATGCTTTTGTTTGTAAGACCTGGGCTACTGATACAAACTAAAAAGATGTTTGGGAAAAAAAAAATTTGAGAAAATGTTGATCTGTTGTGTGATGAAGAAATTACATTTTTATAGTATATTTAAATTGATATTGAGTGATAAATCCGGATGTTTCCAGACTCTTACTGCTTATGTTTTCCCTGTGGAAGCAAAGGGCACTTGTTGCTGTGGTTGATACAGCCTGACTCATGTGAAAGCTTTTTTATCATGTGTAAAGCATTACTTATTATCATTTTTGACGCTTAAGCTTGAGCGTGTATGGTTGGTGAATGCCAAAAGATATGCGTACTGTCTATCCTGCTCGTTACCTGTAACCTTGCAGATCACTCTAGTATCAAAGCCTGTGAGATGTGTCTCACATGTGTCTCCCTTGATAGCTCTGCGGTGTTTGGCTTGAAATTGGGAGACCTGTATATCTTATTGTCCTTCCACCCTGTACCTTTCAAATATATAAACGCGTTTGACTGAGATGCTGCTTGGAAAGGGCAGAATGGAAAAATGAAGGAAAGGGAAAGGTAGAAGAGAATAAAGCTGCTATACATATTTGAAACACAGATTGTTTAGAACGTAGGTTTTTTTTTAACTAGTTGTAGAAAAATTGGACAGAAATACACATTTTTTCACATTTTCACATTTTTTCAGGGCCGTGTGACCATCCTCCTGCAATAGGCCAGAGGACTTACTTACTAAGCATACCATGAAAGTAGATCTCACCCTACACACTATATCACAGTTATCAGTAAATTAATAAACTATCTTAAATTCTATACTCGTTTTTTAGGTTCTTCCTAAAAGTTAAAGCAATGAGATCCAAATCCAATTACATATAAGGGCAAATCGGTGTCCCACCTCCGTCGGATTATGGTTCTAGAGATGTGTTGAGGACAACGATTGGGCAGTCTTTGATGATTTGGCAGTCTATTTCCTGCAGTTCGACTAGGGCTCTTTGAAGGCATTTCACCAAACATGCTACTTACAATGCGGTATGCTTCTTAACCGGTAGACAGTGTAATGATCTTAGCTCTGTGTAAACAGTTTCTGAAGTTGACTACAAACCTTGCTGCCAAATTTTCCACCTATTGCAGTGGGTCTATTTTAACTTTTTGAAGTCTAGACATTAGTTCGTTAGCATAGTTCAGTGTTTATTTGATTAGTGACCATATTATACTTTTCTGATGCGTTGAATCAATATTTAGCAATGTATGTTTCACCTACTGCAGGCTAAGAAAAGCTCATCAAACTGCTAGTGAGTTGATGGACATTTCCTTGGTGAGCTTTCAGAATGCCTGCTAGCAAATGTGTTTGGAAATAGCAAAATAAAGTGCAGCATTGGGCACCATTGTTTTGACAAAATGCTCCTGTTGGAGAACACCTCCAGTCCCCGCCTTGTTGGAAGAGTAACTTAAATTTTCACTCTGGGTATTCTGATGGCTATTTCTGTACTATCACTTTCACAGTTCACCAAACTCTGCTGTGCTGCCACCACTGCAGTGCTTTCTATAGGCCTGACTAGTTAACTCCACTCCGTTCACGTGAGTTTTCGACACTCCGTGGAGCACGTGAAGTTCCGAAAAACTCTGCTCCGCAGAGCGGAGTTTTTTACTCGCTTGAGCTCACTAATGTCAACTTCTACTGGCGGAGAAATCCCTTCCCCAATACCTCCTCCAATTTTTAGGGTTGTTCCTGTTCTCCTCCGGCCATAAAAAGGGATTTCGTCTTGCCATTGCCAGAAGCATGAATGTATGCACATTAGTAACATAGTAGATCTCTGAAAGTTCCCAGAGTAGTGTGAGGATGACTTACCAGCAAGTGATCCTCTGTGGCTGTAAAGCTTCTCCGCCTGCATGTCACTGGCACCTGGAACGAAAGAAAAGGGAAAAAGACAAGTGTGATCAAAACTCAAAACAACAGACATCATAGCTGCCAAGGTTTTAGATTGCTATGTGTGACAATTTCATAATTTCTGTGTAATTATGAGTGACATTTTAAAGACTATGAATGACACTTTCTCGCGCGCTGAATCAAGCCATGAAGACGAGGGAAACAAATAAATATCTGAAAAAACACCCATTTGAACAAAAATTATGGTCTTTAGAATCATGTGTTCAAACACATATAGTTAAACTAAATGGGAGCGGTGCAGCAGGTTTGCCGGCCGGCTTAAGGCGAGTTGCACAGTGGCTCTAACAAGCAGACACACCGACCCAAAACGAGGTGTGGGCTTATACAGCAGCTGAAAAAACTGAGCAGAGCAGACAGGGACCGCGGGACTACAGTGCACACTTCTAAGCAGTACAGGGGCAGGCAGCTCAGTTAGACAGCGCTCCACAAATTTTATTTATTATGGCAGCCATTAGCAACTACTATTATATCAGACTCGGGCACTGTTACTTTTTCCGAGGGTGGCGGGCCGGCATCGCTGCAATTGGCCCTCTGGCCGCTGTGAGAAGTTGGTCTGGCATATGCTGTCCACTATTCTAGTGGGCACCTTGCACCAGTCCAAACGATCCTTATTGATGGTAGGTTAAAGACAACCTTTATAGAAAGCTATCCTAGTGGTAGCTGTGGAGAGCAGCCTTCAGGCTAAGTCTTGGAGGAATGTAAAGCAGCTTGTTTTACCAGTCTATAATCTCGTGAATGACCAAATGAAAGGAGAACCACACCATATATATATAATATATGTATTTATTCTGAACACATCCCTCTAGTCTCTTTATCAGGCTACAGGCAAAAGTACATTCAGTAAACGTAATTAGCACACAGTTAATTAGCACAATATACGTTGAGCCCTAGGGGCGTACCAAACCATATATTAAGAAAGTGGTATAAGGAGGGAGGAGCCAAGCCTGCAACCATGATGGCCGCCTGACTCCTCGGCTCCGCTGACCCGCCCGCTTTCTGCCCGAATCGCTGCAGATCCTGACGTCCATCCTGTCTGAAAGTCGGCGCTTCGGACTCGGGCTGGGCTCCCGACTCGGATGATGTACTCCCCGCTGTGCAGCTTGCGGTGGACCCGGAGATACGCCCTTGTCTCGCTACACCGCGGCGTGTGAGGGACCGGGTCTTTGTTCTCGAAGGCGACTGCCCCAGGACTCGGCAACAGCGGACGCTTGCAGTGGGAGGGACCGGCGGCTGGCGAGTTACTGTTGCAGCAATTGATACAGTTTACCGCCCGGCCCTGCACATTTCCACGCTTGCTTCCAGGGACTGCGGCAGGAGATACATTGTGTCCCTCACCCGACTTGAGACCGGCACTGGGAGCTTCCCCATTCCTCAGCGCTACGGTGGACGCCATTTCACCCGGCGCCCTGCACCTCGGCTTGCTGTCTTCGGAGTGTTGCACGGGGCACTCTTCGAAATGTATGCTGCTTTGTAGCTAGGTCCGGGCAGCTGGAGACAGATTTGCGGTAGTTGCTCCGTGGCGATTGTGCCTATTGGTAACACTACTGGCTTTGTTTTCGAGATGGGCTCTGGCGGACATTACCGAGGACGACAACATGGCGACGCCCTCTGGGCGCATAACTCTGTTGCTGAGGAACCCTTTGTTATTGCTGCTGTTCTGAACGCCCTGCGCGACCTGCGATCCTTTATGCAGGCGAACGCCCGGGACCTGGAGGACCGACTGGATGCTGTGGTGCCTGGTGAGCCCCCGGATTGCTGTATTGCTCGTCATTCTCTGCCCGCCTTGCTACACCCTGCGATCGGCGGTGGTGACCAGTGTATCCTGTCGTGTGTGGAAGCACGGAAAACTCCGGACGAGACGGCTGCCGGGTCACCGATTCAGGATGCGCTGGGAAGTGCGGCGCTAGACCCTGTCCATCGGCTGGAGAGTTCTTGCTGGCCGCCCTGCTTTGTGCCTACCTCGTGGTCCCCCGGTGGGCCCCCCTGCTCTATCATGGGATTGCTGCTATGGCCCTGATCAGTCGGCCTTCAGGTACTGCTGCTGGGTTTCCACCTTTACTGGGTAGCTATTGACTGTTTGGCACTACGTGGGACAGACCTCTGCGAAGGGTTTTTGGCTCGGTTGTGGTTTTTACATCTGCGACTCCCGTCTAAGATGGCCGCTGCTCGCCTGGACCTCATTGTCTGGCTGGATCGACGGGGACAAGGCTGATACTGTCTTCACGTTTCTAATGTGGTCGGATGCTGACATTGTCGAAGGATAACCAGAACTGCTGGGGTGGTATATGTTATTACGGTGTCGGGTCGGGATCCGAGGAGGGATGGCCGAGGGTGAATACGTTGATTGTTTGTTCATTTTACATGGGCCCTCCTCCGGCCTTCTGTGACTTCTTTTCTCTCTTTTCTCTTCTTCTGCATTTCGGGTACTCTTTTTTGGGCGACAGACACACTGCTAGGGGGGGGGGTAGGCCGTAGCCTCTGCATGCGTGTTGGGTGGGGCAGGTATTCCTTTGTTCGTTTTCGTTTCTATGGGCCTTAGTTTTATTTCTTCTACTTCTACTCTTTTCTCTCCTCCTTTTTCTCGGGGTCATTGGGTGGATCGCTGTGATGTGGGTGGTAGCTGCCGACCGTAGTAATGTTTGCTTAAAATTTCTCCTGCCCTAGTCTTCTGCGGTCAATTGCTTAGCTGATATTGTTTGCTTGATGCCGATGCTGACACTTGCCCACTTATGTCCTGGATGGTCTATTTTGCCTCCGATCCTTTCCTGCTTCTTTTATGGACATACTAAAAACTTTAAAATTAAACCTTCACTTCTCCTACTTCCCGGTGGCGCATATGTTTCCAGTGTAACTCAGTTTCATCTTGCTTTGCGTTCATATTCTGCCGGGTCGCCCCATAGCTTGCTACTGTGCTTCAAATGCTGCCGAGGCCAGCCGGATGGTTGTAGGCCCGTATTTGTTTGATTCTACTGTGCAATAAAGGTTTTCAAAAAATTAAAAAAAAAAAAAAAGAAAGTGGTATAAGAACCACGACTAACATAGATACAAGGCCTAGAGCCTTCAGAACCGCTGGAGCCACCAGGGACCACCCAAGGTAGTGACACAGGGGACCCACGGGGATGCGTGCAGTGTCTAAACACAGCCGTGAATCACCATTAGCTACTAAGGGGAAAGTCGCGGTTGGAATTTTAAAGGAAAAGGACACTTAGAAGAGGACTTGGAGCAAACCCCTTTAGTACTAGGAGGTTCTAGAGTCAACACCCACGGGAGCACCGTAGTACTCGAGTTACCTCACCCAGGGAAGTCGGTGCATAGGTGTCTTTTGATGTCGGGTTTCGTCGTTGATTTCAATGGCGAGTTGCTGCAAAAGTGCTGCTGGCAACCAAGTGGAAAGTGTCCGGAGTGATCCAAGCCTGGATCGAAGATGTGAAGAACCTGAAAGTAGAGGGGACAGAGTCTGGGTCACTAGCCAGTGACCAGGAAGGCAATGAGCCGATGCCCACTGATGTCGGGTGCTTGCTGGTGAAGAAGGTGAAGATTGATTCTTCACCCACGAGGACCAGGAGGGGCGTCGATGACAACCAGGCACTGGATTCGAGCTGTCCCACGAAGGATGTCGAGTGCTGCAGTGTTGGTTTCCGGATTAGACCCAACAAGCCTTGGCAACAGCAACCCATGCAGAAAGCAGAGATTGGCTTCGATGCAGACCAGCAAGGCCTGAGAGACTCACCCTTTGAAGGGGAGTCAGGGCACATCTGGAGCAACCGGGGAAGCCCAAAGTAAAGAAGAGTTATCTTCATGGGGACCCACCAGTCGACGGACCAGGGATCACGAAGGGGCCTCGAGCAGAAATGCTAGAAAGGGGCTCACGGAACACTCTTGGAGTGTAGGTCCACAATCTTCGGTGCAGATGGTGCTCGGGGCTTGGACTACAAGTAGCCCAATGCACAACTTCGGGAAAGCTCGGGAAGTTGATGCACTAGCAAATGTGCACAGTGTCTAGGAGTTCCGGTCCCACGTCACTCGTGAGTGCAAATAACAGGAACGAGTGGGGAGGGATCAATTTCCAAATTAAGTACAGGGACTATAAATTCGCCCTACAGTAAGAACGTAATTCTCAGTCTTAATTTATCACTTTTTTCATATAATGAACACATGCCATCAAGTCATGATGATCCCCTATTTTATTTTTGGCAATCTGAACTTCAAAAATGTTATTCTCTTTTTTTATGCAATATAAATAATCATACAAAATACACGTATATTCACATCATTGTTACAAAAATTAACAATAATCCTACAAACATGATTCTAAAATAGACTTGTAAAAATTGTTTTCCAATTTTCACCCAAATAATTACACATAATCAAGGAAGTGTCCAAATATGGAGACAGATGGTACACTAAAGAGGAAGTCGGGTATTCACACAATCAGTTCACTAATTCTGAACCAACAATTTTTAAAGATTGTGTATAACCAAGCAATTAATTCCGGTATATTATATCACATAGACAGACTCCTCTTTTTACAATGGTATGTCGCTGGGGGTCTCGCGAGGGCTGCAGGTCTAAGCTTTGCTGGGATCTCGTGTCGGCCTCTGAGAAGTCTAGAAGTTCATGTTCTGAGTAAGCATGGGCGAATTTTGCGAATTCGCGATCCGCGAATTTGCAGATTTGCGAATTCGCAATCCGCAAAATTCGCGAATTTGTGCAAATTTGCGGAATTTTTTATTTTTGCGTGTTCGCGGGGCACTTTGCGTGTTCGCTGGGCGCTTTGCGTGTTCGGAGGTTTTTTTTTTTGCCTGGTTAATCACTGCCACCCTCTTGTTTTTTATGCCCTTCTGCCCTCTGTACCACTTGTTTCTGTGCCCTTCTGCCCTCTGCCCCACTCATTTTTTATCCCCTTCTGCCCTCTGTCCCACTTTTGTGCCCTTCTACCCTCAGCCCCACTTAGAATGGTGCCGGCAAGCTGCCAGCGCCATTCTAAAATAGCTACAAAGAGCTTCACCAGGAAGCTCTAATAGATAAAGTAAAGCAGGTGCTCGAGTTGAAGGTCAAATTAAGTTACACAATCATTAATCACCCCAAGTTTGTGTAACTGAATTTGACCTTCAACTCGATCACCTGCTTTACTTGATCTATTAGAGCTTCCTGTTGAAGCTGACTTTTGTAACTATTTTAGAATGGCTCTGGCAGCTTGCCGGCGCCATTCTAAAAGAGTTACAAAAGTCAGCTTGAACTTTTGACCCAATCCGTTCCGCTCGCAGATTTTGCGGGAAATTCGCGAATCTCGCGGATTGCGAATTTACTGAAAATCCACAAAATCCGCGAATGGAACGGATTTTCCGCCCATGCTTAGTTCTGAGTCGCAAATACTTCGGGGTCCGGTGAAAGCCTCGGAAATGCAGACCAGCAAGATGCTTCTTTGGTGCCTGCTTGAGCAGGGCAGTCACTCCTTGACCCCAAGGGAGATTCTACCATTTTCTAGTCATTGTAGAATGTCGAAGTTCCAGGATATATGTATCAGAGTTTCGTCCATGTATAATCTAAAGTCCTAAGGACTGAGGTCCCTTACTTACACTGAAGAAAGGGGTTGGACATACTCTGGGGACCCACCTATGGGAGGATCTAGGGAGGGGAGTGGCTACACCCCTTTCCCTTTGTCCGGTTTTGTGCCAGAGCAGGGTCTGAGTGCCCCTGCAACCAGTTAGACCTGGGGTATGCACAGGGACACCAAGTGTGCCCCCAGCACTGTCTGAAAAGTATTCTCAGAATGCACCCACCCAGCCCCAATACACTAAAGCCTGTCTGGGAGGTGGTTACACCTCCCTGTGACAGGAAACCTATTGTCCAAGCCTCCCCTGCCAGAGGTTATAATGCACTTAAGAGTATATGGTCTGGCGGCATCACAGAACAGCCTCAGAGAATAGGCTCCAAAAGCTGCAGAGGGGTCTTGCTCATGCATGGGCACCCTCTCACACAAAACCAAGCACTCTGCCTTAAGGATTGATAAGGCCTGCCTTAGGAGTGACTTATAGGTTTATATGAGTCAGTGATTAAAGGTAGATATAGGTAACCTATATCTCAGTAAGGGGTGTATGCACCACTTTAGCTAGGCTGCAGGAGCAGACCTGTGGTGCCATTTTGGAAGGCTTCCCAGGGGTGGCTTAATACATGCCTCAGCCCCTGGGGTACCTATGCCATTAGTACCTAAGGTACCATATACTAGGGACTCACAAGGGTAACCTAGTAACCAATCTGGAGTGTACCTAATGTACATGCGATCATTTTAGAGAGGAAGCAGCTAGGCTGGGGTCCTGGTTAGCAGGGCCCCAGCCAGACTAAAGTCGAGAAACTGTGAAACACCAGCAAAAGGTGAAAGTAACCATAGTAAGCAGATCCTACTCTCCTACACAACCCCCCCCCGCCCCCAAATGCAGGGGCATTAAACTAACCTTGACCAGTTGAGTCTTCATGTTCTAAGTGGAAATACGTGGAGAGTCAATCTGCATTGGCATGGTTACTCCCAGGTCTGTGTTCCACTGTATAGTCCATCCCCTGTAGGGAAATGGACCACCTCAAAAGTTTGGGGTTTTCACCCTTCATCTGTTTTAGCCATAAGAGGGGGCTTATAGTCAGTCTGGACAGTGAAGTGAGTGCTAAACAAGTTTGGCCTCAGCTTCTTTAGAGCCCAAACCACAGCAAAGGCCTCCCTCTCAATAGCTGACCAACGTTTCTCTCTAGGGGCCAGCCTTCTGCTAATAAAAGCTACTGGCTGGTCCTGACCTTCATCATTCAATTGTGATAGCACAGCCCCTACCCCCAACTCAGATGCATCTGTTTGGACAATGAATTATTTGGAGTAGTTAGGACTTTGCAGAATTGGTGCAGTGCATATGGCCTGCTTCAGGTCATCAAATGCCTTTTGACAGCTAACTGTCCACTGAAGTTTCTTGGGCATTCTTTTAGAAGTTAAGTCATTCAGAGGTGTCACAATGGAACCATACCCCGTAACAAATCTCCCGTAGTACCCAGTCAGGCCCAAGAAAGCTCTGACCTGAGCCTGGGTAGTTGGAGCAACCCATTCCATTATGGTCTGGATTTTGCTCTGTAATGTTTGAACCTGGCCTCCACCTACAAGGTGGCCCAGGTACACAACTTGACTCTGCCTTATCTGGCACTTAGTAGCCTTGATAGTTAGGCCTGGCTTCTGCAGGCCCTCCAAAACATTTCTCAGGTAGACCAGGTGATCCTCACAGGTGGAGCTAAAGGCAGCAATACCATCTAGATATGCTGCACAGTAGTCTTCCAGGCCTGTTAGGACTTTGTTCACCATCCTTTGAAAAGTGGCAGGTGCATTCTTCAGACCAAAGGGCATTGCCACAAATTGATAGTACCCACTAGGGGTTGAAAATGCTGTCTTTGGCTTTGCATCATCAGCTAATCTTATCTGCCAGTAGCCGGCTGTAAGATCAAATGTGCTCAGAAACTTGGCTGAGGCCAAAGTATCTATAAGCTCATCTGCTCTTGGGATTGAATGTATTGTAGAAAAGAGGGGTCCCCAACAAACAAGGAGTAGGTAAGAGATGGGGAAAGTCAAAAATATTTTTAAACAATTTAAACAGAAAGTAATCAATCCAAGATGTAGTTGAAATGCAGTGTTTTATTCACCATGCATTCTTTTCATCATAGTTGAAGTTATTCAATAAAGAGCAAAATATACACGTAATTGTAAATTGATTCATGTGCCCAAATAGAGAAAGGGAGGAAAGGGGAGGGAGGTAAAGTTTACAAGAAAGATGTGACTCACTTTTCATTCATTAGAAACAGAAAAACTATACATTAAAGATTCTGGTATGAATTCAAAAGATCCCTATCCAATCAGGGTCTTATGCAGTAACAGAAAAAACTGGGAATTTTTTCAAAAAAGGTTCAAGCTCCTATGAAGCCGTACAAATCGCGCCGGTGATAGGAGTTGATGAAGGGTAGATGAACAGTCTACGTTTCGACCCAATTGATCGTAGGGTGATTGAACCTTACAGTGCGGGTCTTCTTCAGGACAAGCGGGGGTGGGGGTTGGGCAAACCTCCTAGAGTTGAACAGAAAATGAGGATCAGAAATTAATCATCACAGGGCAATTAATCCCTATCTGGACCGTAGCGGAGGGTACCGCCCGGGAACATAGTTAAAAAGAAAATACACTGAGGGCTACACATGAGGACAAATGTATCTATAAGGACTTTACCTGCTGAAAAATGCAGGTCAGGGGGTGATCAGATTGCTACTCATTAATATCCCAGTGAAATAGAGATAATGGGCATCCCAGGCGGAGCTGCTAGTTGGAGAGGTCAATCTGTGTCAGGAATGAAAATTGTTTAATTTTAGAGCGTCCCGAAAACACGGGTACCTCTTTGACATTGATGGTATTTATAAAGGCTCAATAATCCTACCTTGTGGGTAAGATTAACTGTAATGTACTAGGCTCTGGAGATGCCTCTAGGGTCAAACAGGACGGCTGAGCGAGTGTCAAAAATCCGTTTCTGAAGGAGAGACACGGGGACAGTTTTTAGAAGAATTTCAGGTTAGATGGGAACACACGTCTCTCAATAAACGAGTTCGATATGACAAAAGAGCTTACCCATGATTATCTGTATTGCCTCATTAATTAATAATTGGATGGAGGGCTGCCGGGCTCGTGTCAGAAATATGTATCTGCAGGGAAGATACGGTAGATAGTTTATAATGAATTATCTAAGGATAAGCATGTCGCTGAATAAGTAGCATTGGGCGTATAGATGAACTTACCCAGAGTCATCAAAGTTGACTCGTCAATGGTTTCTCAGGAGGCAGGCGTCTCCAGAGTCCGGGGGAATGCCTGGGGTGAAGTCACGCTGAAAAAACTTTCAGTCCGTGTCTGGGGAAAAAAAGGAGGGGGCCGTAGTGACTTTAAGTAAAGCGTCCTAAGGAACGGACGGTTACCGATTTAATGTGAAGGGAAACGGCTTACCCGTTAGCGCAGGGCTGCTCTGTGCTTGCCGGGGCGTCTCGTGGTGAAAGAGCGTCTCCCGTAACCAGGAAGTGTCCTGGAAGGGGGCGTGGTGAGCCTTAAATACGCGGCTCTTAGAGATTGAGAAAGGACTCCGACCGGGTAACCAGGCAACAGACCTGGTAAACAGATATGCGTGTTGTTTGTCTAGATTTACAAAAGGCGGAGCATCTCGGCCGATTGTCACGGAGAGGAAAAAATACCACATGAAATGATAATGACAAATTTAGAAAGCCTAGAAGAATGCTAAAACATTGGCATACATTTAAAAGACACGGATTAGAGTCAGTAATCAGATAGGTATCAGCAGGAACCTGCTCACACAGCGGTTTAACTGCTTAAAGATTACACCCAAATACAGCATTATACACTATGCAGATTAACGTGGGCAGTATGACAAAAAAGGGTGATCGGCATGAACCTGCCAACATGGCGGTTAAATGCACCACACCGGCACAATCATATGCTGGTTGTGTGAAGTGATGTTTGGAAAACAGGTTGGGAGTTACAAATTAGCAAGTTGGACAAATGTATTCTCTGACTCATTCAGGCCATTTTTTACAGAGTCGAAGGAATTGATCCATTTCAGTTCCCTTACATTCAGGATAGGGATTAGGCTCCCACCCCTAGGGCCCAGTGTGACCTGTTCCAAAATGACCCATCTCAGACTGTCAGGTGCGTGATTTTTTTCGATACAATGTTCTACCATTGGGGCGCCAGGTACCTTGCATTTAATTCTACTACAGTGTTGTAGGAATCTGACCTTTGCACGTTGCTGTGTTTGTCCAATGTAAGGTAGATCACATGGGCATATGATGCAGTATATCACATTAGTGGTATTGCAGTTGGTATGAGATTTAAGGATGACTTTTACTTGTTTGTGAACAAACTCTCTAGTCTGTATGGTTGCAGGGCAGGCTTTGCAGGAGCCACATCTGTAATGTTCCACAATAGGTGGGAGATTCCACATTGAAGTAATAGTGGGTTCTTTAGTGGTTTCAAGAAGTGAACAAACCACATGGTCCCGTATATTTTTGGCCTTTTTAAAGGAGTGCAGTGGTAGGTCTTTGCTGTCCAGGTCTTCGGAGATCAGGTTCCAATGTTTATTAATGACTTTCTTTATAGAATTGCTCTGGGTGGAAAAAGTCGTTACACAAATCAGGCGTTCTTCCATTCTCCTTCTTTGTTCATTAGGTTGTAACAGGATGTCTCGATGGTTAAACCATGCTCTTTTTCTGGCTTTTGTGGTTAGGCGTTTGGGGTAACCGCGTTCCATCAGGCGTACTTTGAGGATTTCCGACTGTTCCATGTAGTCCTCTTTTTTACTACAATTCCGGCGTATTCGGAGGAATTGCCCGAAAGGTAGATTGTCCCTCAGACCTCGTGGATGATGGCTGGAGTATTGGAGTAACGAATTCCTCTCGGTCGGCTTCCTGAATAGGGTAGTGTGTAATGTACCTTCCTCAGCAATGATGGAAATGTCCAAGAAAATGACAGCTGTTTTGTCATATTGGATGGTGAATTGGATATCGTGCGATCTTCTATTCAACCAAACAAAAAAGTCTTGAATTTCCTTCTCAGTGCCGGTCCAAATCAGAAGGATGTCATCTATGTATCTCATCCACGTACGTATGTTAGATCTGAATGGATTGACGTCATTGAGTACAAATGTTTCTTCATATGTTGACATAAAGATTATAGCTAGGTCCGGTGCAAATGCTGCCCCCATAGCCACCCCTTTGGTTTGGAGGTAGAAGAGATTTTGAAACATGACATTTTTTTTCATCATTGCGATTCTGAGGAGTGAGATGATAAAAGCAGTAGGGACCCGAGTAGGGGCCTCTCTTTTGTTCAGTGCCAGTGTAGGCACAACTAATGCCTCATCTTGAGGTATGCTGGTATAAAGCGACACAATGTCACAGGTTGCTAGTAGCTCTTGTCTCGAGTCAAAAGGGGATCCGTCCACTAAGTTGATTGTGTGTGTGGTATCCCGGATATAGGTTGCAGTGTCTTCAGCTAAAGGTTTGAGGAAGAAGTCTATGTATTTACATAGGAGTTCCAATATGGAGCCACAGCCGGAGACTATCGGTCTTCCTGGTGGTTGATTCAAATCTTTATGCACCTTTGGCAGAGTGTAAATAGTCGGCAGTCATGGGTCTTTTTGGTTCAAAAATCCGAACTCTTGGTCGGATAAGAAGCCTTGGTCCAAACCCTCTTGGGTGGTTCTTAGTATTTCGGCTGCCAGTTCTTTTGAGGGGTCACCAGGCAGTCTTCTATAGCTGATACCATCACCTAATTGCCTGAGGATTTCATTCTTGTAATTGTCCACGTCCTGTATTACAATGGCACCCCCCTTGTCTGCGGGTTTTACCACCACCGATTTGTTCTCTTTCAGGGATATTAGGGCCAGTTTTTCTGCCTTGCTAATATTGTACTTGATGAATTTCCTCTCATCCAGGATCCTCCTGACATCTCGTGTGACAAGGCTTTCATATGCAAGGATGCGTTGGGTCATGGTGTGGGTTGGGGGGACAAACGTTGATGGGATCCTAAGACCTGTTGTCGATGATGGGCGCTGGATTGGTCTGTCTTTAAAAAAGTATCTGAGTCTAATTTTTCGAAAGAAGCTGGCAAGTTCGACCAATGTGGTGAAGATGTTCGGTAGGGCGGTAGGCACGAATGATAAACCGCGATTGAGTACTCTCATTTCATCCTCTTTCAGAGTATATTTTGAAATGTTGATCACAGGAGATGGGATAGATTTTACCACCTGTAGTTCTTTCTGCGGGTCGATCTCTCCCCGTGTTCTTCTTGGGGGGTGAAGTTCACCTGTTTCGTCCCTCTTCCTCTGCCTGTATCCCATTCCTCTCTCGAGTTCTGTTGTCCTCTTCCTGATCCCCTGTTCCAGTTGTTGCCTCTGCCTCGGGGGGGTCTCCATCCACCCTGTCGTAAAAAAGGAGAATTGGGTTGGTAGGTGGGGCCGTATGCTTCCTGGTATCGGTAGGATCCGCTAGGGCCGGCCTGCTCAGAGTCTTCCCCCGAGCTATAGGACGAATCCGAGAAAGTAGTAAAGCTTCTTCTCCCTCTATAGGCACCTCGACCTCGATTGGTAAATCTACCCTGCGAGTCCTGTCGGTAGTATTCGTCCTGGAGGTAGGGATATGTCTTTTTCTTGTCGTATAATTTCAAGTCTCTGGCAAGTTTCTCCAGTTTTTTCTTTATAGTTGTTGTCTCGAAGTCTTGTATCGTGGAGACAAGTTTGGTGAGGGCTTCCTTCGAGTTGGTTAGGGTTGTGTCAGCTGTTATCTCAGCCTTTAAATCAGAAATTTGTTTCGTTAGGATGGAAATCTGTTCGTTGGCGGTTTCAATGCCTAACACCATCCAGTGTCGCGAACAATTGTTCGCGACAAAGCTGAAACCTTCCCTAAACTTGGGGACGTCGACAAAGATTGCTGGTTCCACTTTCACCTGTAGGCCTACAGGGATAATGTTAGACTGCAGGCATTGTGCAAGAAAATGTCCGTGCAGTTTCGTTCTAATGAGTTTCTTCTCTAGGCGTTCTAGGTTACTAATTTTGTCATTGAGGGTGAAGTCAAGATTGGGTAAATTGGATGATAGAAAATTATTGGTTGGATCTAAAAGAAGTTGTTTGATATAGTCCTCAGTGTAAGATAACATTTCTTTGTCTGCCATTTAACATTGGTTATGAATCCCAAGGGGGCGACGTTAAGTATAACTAGGAAAGGAAAAAACCTCGCAGACGAGTGTCTGCCCGAAGTATATTACAGAACAGGGTTGGACCCAAATAGTCAAAGGGACCTGGGTATATAGGTATTGTAGAAAAGAGGGGTCCCCAACAAACAAGGAGTAGGTAAGAGATGGGGAAAGTCAAAAATATTTTTAAACAATTTAAACAGAAAGTAATCAATCCAAGATGTAGTTGAAATGCAGTGTTTTATTCACCATGCATTCTTTTCATCATAGTTGAAGTTATTCAATAAAGAGCAAAATATACACGTAATTGTAAATTGATTCATGTGCCCAAATAGAGAAAGGGAGGAAAGGGGAGGGAGGTAAAGTTTACAAGAAAGATGTGACTCACTTTTCATTCATTAGAAACAGAAAAACTATACATTAAAGATTCTGGTATGAATTCAAAAGATCCCTATCCAATCAGGGTCTTATGCAGTAACAGAAAAAACTGGGAATTTTTTCAAAAAAGGTTCAAGCTCCTATGAAGCCGTACAAATCGCGCCGGTGATAGGAGTTGATGAAGGGTAGATGAACAGTCTACGTTTCGACCCAATTGATCGTAGGGTGATTGAACCTTACAGTGCGGGTCTTCTTCAGGACAAGCGGGGGTGGGGGTTGGGCAAACCTCCTAGGGTTGAACAGAAAATGAGGATCAGAAATTAATCATCACAGGGCAATTAATCCCTATCTGGACCGTAGCGGAGGGTACCGCCCGGGAACATAGTTAAAAAGAAAATACACTGAGGGCTACACATGAGGACAAATGTATCTATAAGGACTTTACCTGCTGAAAAATGCAGGTCAGGGGGTGATCAGATTGCTACTCATTAATATCCCAGTGAAATAGAGATAATGGGCATCCCAGGCGGAGCTGCTAGTTGGAGAGGTCAATCTGTGTCAGGAATGAAAAATTTTTAATTTTAGAGCGTCCCGAAAACACGGGTACCTCTTTGACATTGATGGTATTTATAAAGGCTCAATAATCCTACCTTGTGGGTAAGATTAACTGTAATGTACTAGGCTCTGGAGATGCCTCTAGGGTCAAACAGGACGGCTGAGCGAGTGTCAAAAATCCGTTTCTGAAGGAGAGACACGGGGACAGTTTTTAGAAGAATTTCAGGTTAGATGGGAACACACGTCTCTCAATAAACGAGTTCGATATGACAAAAGAGCTTACCCATGATTATCTGTATTGCCTCATTAATTAATAATTGGATGGAGGGCTGCCGGGCTCGTGTCAGAAATATGTATCTGCAGGGAAGATATGGTAGATAGTTTATAATTAATTATCTAAGGATAAGCATGTCGCTGAATAAGTAGCGTTGGGCGTATAGATGAACTTACCCAGAGTCATCAAAGTTGACTCGTCAATGGTTTCTCAGGAGGCAGGCGTCTCCAGAGTCCGGGGGAATGCCTGGGGTGAAGTCACGCTGAAAAAACTTTCAGTCCGTGTCTGGGGAAAAAAAGGAGGGGGCCGTAGTGACTTTAAGTAAAGCGTCCTAAGGAACGGACGGTTACCGATTTAATGTGAAGGGAAACGGCTTACCCGTTAGCGCAGGGCTGCTCTGTGCTGGCCGGGGCGTCTCTTGGTGAAAGAGCGTCTCCCGTAACCAGGAAGTGTCCTGGAAGGGGGCGTGGTGAGCCTTAAATACGCGGCTCTTAGAGATTGAGAAAGGACTCCGACCGGGTAACCAGGCAACAGACCTGGTAAACAGATATGCGTGTTGTTTGTCTAGATTTACAAAAGGCGGAGCATCTCAGCCGATTGTCACGGAGAGGAAAAAATACCACATGAAATGATAATGACAAATTTAGAAAGCCTAGAAGAATGCTAAAACATTGGCATACATTTAAAAGACACGGATTAGAGTCAGTAATCAGATAGGTATCAGCAGGAACCTGCTCACACAGCGGTTTAACTGCTTAAAGATTACACCCAAATACAGCATTATACACTATGCAGATTAACGTGGGCAGTATGACAAAAAAGGGTGATCGGCATGAACCTGCCAACATGGCGGTTAAATGCACCACACCGGCACAATCATATGCTGGTTGTGTGAAGTGATGTTTGGAAAACAGGTTGGGAGTTACAAATTAGCAAGTTGGACAAATGTATTCTCTGACTCATTCAGGCCATTTTTTACAGAGTCGAAGGAATTGATCCATTTCAGTTCCCTTACATTCAGGATAGGGATTAGGCTCCCACCCCTAGGGCCCAGTGTGACCTGTTCCAAAATGACCCATCTCAGACTGTCAGGTGCGTGATTTTTTTCGATACAATGTTCTACCATTGGGGCGCCAGGTACCTTGCATTTAATTCTACTACAGTGTTGTAGGAATCTGACCTTTGCACGTTGCTGTGTTGTCCAATGTAAGGTAGATCACATGGGCATATGATGCAGTATATCACATTAGTGGTATTGCAGTTGGTATGAGATTTAAGGATGACTTTCACTTGTTTGTGAACAAACTCTCTAGTCTGTATGGTTGCAGGGCAGGCTTTGCAGGAGCCACATCTGTAATGTCCCACAATAGGTGGGAGATTCCACATTGAAGTAATAGTGGGTTCTTTAGTGGTTTCAAGAAGTGAACAAACCACATGGTCCCGTATATTTTTGGCCTTTTTAAAGGAGTGCAGTGGTAGGTCTTTGCTGTCCAGGTCTTCGGAGATCAGGTTCCAATGTTTATTAATGACTTTCTTTATAGAATTGCTCTGGGTGGAAAAAGTCGTTACACAAATCAGGCGTTCTTCCATTCTCCTTCTTTGTTCATTAGGTTGTAACAGGATGTCTCGATGGTTAAACCATGCTCTTTTTCTGGCTTTTGTGGTTAGGCGTTTGGGGTAACCGCGTTCCATCAGGCGTACTTTGAGGATTTCCGACTGTTCCATGTAGTCCTCTTTTTTACTACAATTCCGGCGTATTCGCAGGAATTGCCCGAAAGGTAGATTGTCCCTCAGACCTCGTGGATGATGGCTGGAGTATTGGAGTAACGAATTCCTCTCGGTCGGCTTCCTGAATAGGGTAGTGTGTAATGTACCTTCCTCAGCAATGATGGAAATGTCCAAGAAATTGACAGCTGTTTGTCATATTGGATGGTGAATTGGATATCGTGCGATCTTCTATTCAACCAAACAAAAAAGTCTTGAATTTCCTTCTCAGTGCCGGTCCAAATCAGAAGGATGTCATCTATGTATCTCATCCACGTACGTATGTTAGATCTGAATGGATTGACGTCATTGAGTACAAATGTTTCTTCATATGTTGACATAAAGATTATAGCTAGGTCCGGTGCAAATGCTGCCCCCATAGCCACCCCTTTGGTTTGGAGGTAGAAGAGATTTTGAAACATGAAATTTTTTTTCATCATTGCGATTCTGAGGAGTGAGATGATAAAAGCAGTAGGGACCCGAGTAGGGGCCTCTCTTTTGTTCAGTGCCAGTGTAGCCACAACTAATGCCTCATCTTGAGGTATGCTGGTATAAAGCGACACAATGTCACAGGTTGCTAGTAGCTCTTGTCTCGAGTCAAAAGGGGATCCGTCCACTAAGTTGATTGTGTGTGTGGTATCCCGGATATAGGTTGCAGTGTCTTCAGCTAAAGGTTTGAGGAAGAAGTCTATGTATTTACATAGGGGTTCCAATATGGAGCCACAGCCGGAGACTATCGGTCTTCCTGGTGGTTGATTCAAATCTTTATGCACCTTTGGCAGAGTGTAAATAGTCGGCAGTCGTGGGTCTTTTTGGTTCAAAAATCCGAACTCTTGGTCGGATAAGAAGCCTTGGTCCAAACCCTCTTGGGTGGTTCTTAGTATTTCGGCTGCCAGTTCTTTTGAGGGGTCACCAGGCAGTCTTCTATAGCTGATACCATCACCTAATTGCCTGAGGATTTCATTCTTGTAATTGTCCACGTCCTGTATTACAATGGCACCCCCCTTGTCTGCGGGTTTTACCACCACCGATTTGTTCTCTTTCAGGGATATTAGGGCCAGTTTTTCTGCCTTGCTAATATTGTACTTGATGAATTTCCTCTCATCCAGGATCCTCCTGACATCTCGTGTGACAAGGCTTTCATATGCAAGGATGCGTTGGGTCATGGTGTGGGTTGGGGGGACAAACGTTGATGGGATCCTAAGACCTGTTGTCGATGATGGGTGCTGGATTGGTCTGTCTTTAAAAAAGTATCTGAGTCTAATTTTTCGAAAGAAGCTGGCAAGTTCGACCAATGTGGTGAAGATGTTCGGTAGGGCGGTAGGCACAAATGATAAACCGCGATTGAGTGCTCTCATTTCATCCTCTTTCAGAGTATATTTTGAAATGTTGATCACAGGAGATGGGATAGATTTTACCACCTGTAGTTCTTTCTGCGGGTCGATCTCTCCCCGTGTTCTTCTTGGGGGGTGAAGTTCACCTGTTTCGTCCCTCTTCCTCTGCCTGTATCCCATTCCTCTCTCGAGTTCTGTTGTCCTCTTCCTGATCCCCTGTTCCAGTTGTTGCCTCTGCCTCGGGGGGGTCTCCATCCACCCTGTCCTAAAAAAGGAGAATTGGGTTGGTAGGTGGGGCCGTATGCTTCCTGGTATCGGTAGGATCCGCTAGGGCCGGCCTGCTCAGAGTCTTCCCCCGAGCTATAGGACGAATCCGAGAAAGTAGTAAAGTTTCTTCTCCCTCTATAGGCACCTCGACCTCGATTGGTAAATCTACCCTGCGAGTCCTGTCGGTAGTATTCGTCCTGGAGGTAGGGATATGTCTTTTTCTTGTCGTATAATTTCAAGTCTCTGGCAAGTTTCTCTAGTTTTTTCTTTATAGTTGTTGTCTCGAAGTCTTGTATCGTGGAGACAAGTTTGGTGAGGGCTTCCTTCGAGTTGGTTAGGGTTGTGTCAGCTGTTATCTCAGCCTTTAAATCAGAAATTTGTTTCGTTAGGATGGAAATCTGTTCGTTGGCGGTTTCAATGCCTAACACCATCCAGTGTCGCGAACAATTGTTCGCGACAAAGCTGAAACCTTCCCTAAACTTGGGGACGTCGACAAAGATTGCTGGTTCCACTTTCACCTGTAGGCCTACAGGGATAATGTTAGACTGCAGGCATTGTGCAAGAAAATGTCCGTGCAGTTTCGTTCTAATGAGTTTCTTCTCTAGGCGTTCTAGGTTACTAATTTTGTCATTGAGGGTGAAGTCAAGATTGGGTAAATTGGATGATAGAAAATTATTGGTTGGATCTAAAAGAAGTTGTTTGATATAGTCCTCAGTGTAAGATAAAATTTCTTTGTCTGCCATTTAACATTGGTTATGAATCCCAAGGGGGCGACGTTAAGTATAACTAGGAAAGGAAAAAACCTCGCAGACGAGTGTCTGCCCGAAGTATATTACAGAACAGGGTTGGACCCAAATAGTCAAAGGGACCTGGGTATATAGGTATTGTAGAAAAGAGGGGTCCCCAACAAACAAGGAGTAGGTAAGAGATGGGGAAAGTCAAAAATATTTTTAAACAATTTAAACAGAAAGTAATCAATCCAAGATGTAGTTGAAATGCAGTGTTTTATTCACCATGCATTCTTTTCATCATAGTTGAAGTTATTCAATAAAGAGCAAAATATACACGTAATTGTAAATTGATTCATGTGCCCAAATAGAGAAAGGGAGGAAAGGGGAGGGAGGTAAAGTTTACAAGAAAGATGTGACTCACTTTTCATTCATTAGAAACAGAAAAACTATACATTAAAGATTCTGGTATGAATTCAAAAGATCCCTATCCAATCAGGGTCTTATGCAGTAACAGAAAAAACTGGGAATTTTTTCAAAAAAGGTTCAAGCTCCTATGAAGCCGTACAAATCGCGCCGGTGATAGGAGTTGATGAAGGGTAGATGAACAGTCTACGTTTCGACCCAATTGATCGTAGGGTGATTGAACCTTACAGTGCGGGTCTTCTTCAGGACAAGCGGGGGTGGGGGTTGGGCAAACCTCCTAGGGTTGAACAGAAAATGAGGATCAGAAATTAATCATCACAGGGCAATTAATCCCTATCTGGACCGTAGCGGAGGGTACCGCCCGGGAACATAGTTAAAAAGAAAATACACTGAGGGCTACACATGAGGACAAATGTATCTATAAGGACTTTACCTGCTGAAAAATGCAGGTCAGGGGGTGATCAGATTGCTACTCATTAATATCCCAGTGAAATAGAGATAATGGGCATCCCAGGCGGAGCTGCTAGTTGGAGAGGTCAATCTGTGTCAGGAATGAACATTTTTTAATTTTAGAGCGTCCCGAAAACACGGGTACCTCTTTGACATTGATGGTATTTATAAAGGCTCAATAATCCTACCTTGTGGGTAAGATTAACTGTAATGTACTAGGCTCTGGAGATGCCTCTAGGGTCAAACAGGACGGCTGAGCGAGTGTCAAAAATCCGTTTCTGATGGAGAGACACGGGGACAGTTTTTAGAAGAATTTCAGGTTAGATGGGAACACACGTCTCTCAATAAACGAGTTCGATATGACAATAGAGCTTACCCATGATTATCTGTATTGCCTCATTAATTAATAATTGGATGGAGGGCTGCCGGGCTCGTGTCAGAAATATGTATCTGCAGGGAAGATACGGTAGATAGTTTATAATTAATTATCTAAGGATAAGCATGTCGCTGAATAAGTAGCGTTGGGCGTATAGATGAACTTACCCAGAGTCATCAAAGTTTACTCGTCAATGGTTTCTCAGGAGGCAGGCGTCTCCAGAGTCCGGGGGAATGCCTGGGGTGAAGTCACGCTGAAAAAACTTTCAATCCGTGTCTGGGGAAAAAAAGGAGGGGGCCGTAGTGACTTTAAGTAAAGCGTCCTAAGGAACGGACGGTTACCGATTTAATGTGAAGGGAAACGGCTTACCCGTTAGCGCAGGGCTGCTCTGTGCTGGCCGGGGCGTCTCGTGGTGAAAGAGCGTCTCCCGTAACCAGGAAGTGTCCTGGAAGGGGGCGTGGTGAGCCTTAAATACGCGGCTCTTAGAGATTGAGAAAGGACTCCGACCGGGTAACCAGGCAACAGACCTGGTAAACAGATATGCGTGTTGTTTGTCTAGATTTACAAAAGGCGGAGCATCTCGGCCGATTGTCACGGAGAGGAAAAAATACCACATGAAATGATAATGACAAATTTAGAAAGCCTAGAAGAATGCTAAAACATTGGCAGACATTTAAAAGACACGGATTAGAGTCAGTAATCAGATAGGTATCAGCAGGAACCTGCTCACACAGCGGTTTAACTGCTTAAAGATTACACCCAAATACAGCATTATACACTATGCAGATTAACGTGGGCAGTATGACAAAAAAGGGTGATCGGCATGAACCTGCCAACATGGCGGTTAAATGCACCACACCGGCACAATCATATGCTGGTTGTGTGAAGTGATGTTTGGAAAACAGGTTGGGAGTTACAAATTAGCAAGTTGGACAAATGTATTCTCTGACTCATTCAGGCCATTTTTTACAGAGTCGAAGGAATTGATCCATTTCAGTTCCCTTACATTCAGGATAGGGATTAGGCTCCCACCCCTAGGGCCCAGTGTGACCTGTTCCAAAATGACCCATCTCAGACTGTCAGGTGCGTGATTTTTTTCGATACAATGTTCTACCATTGGGGCGCCAGGTACCTTGCATTTAATTCTACTACAGTGTTGTAGGAATCTGACCTTTGCACGTTGCTGTGTTTGTCCAATGTAAGGTAGATCACATGGGCATATGATGCAGTATATCACATTAGTGGTATTGCAGTTGGTATGAGATTTAAGGATGACTTTCACTTGTTTGTGAACAAACTCTCTAGTCTGTATGGTTGCAGGGCAGGCTTTGCAGGAGCCACATCTGTAATGTTCCACAATAGGTGGGAGATTCCACATTGAAGTAATAGTGGGTTCTTTAGTGGTTTCAAGAAGTGAACAAACCACATGGTCCCGTATATTTTTGGCCTTTTTAAAGGAGTGCAGTGGTAGGTCTTTGCTGTCCAGGTCTTCGGAGATCAGGTTCCAATGTTTATTAATGACTTTCTTTATAGAATTGCTCTGGGTGGAAAAAGTCGTTACACAAATCAGGCGTTCTTCCATTCTCCTTCTTTGTTCATTAGGTTGTAACAGGATGTCTCGATGGTTAAACCATGCTCTTTTTCTGGCTTTTGTGGTTAGGCGTTTGGGGTAACCGCGTTCCATCAGGCGTACTTTGAGGATTTCCGACTGTTCCATGTAGTCCTCTTTTTTACTACAATTTCGGCGTATTCGCAGGAATTGCCCGAAAGGTAGATTGTCCCTCAGACCTCGTGGATGATGGCTGGAGTATTGGAGTAACGAATTCCTCTCGGTCGGCTTCCTGAATAGGGTAGTGTGTAATGTACCTTCCTCAGCAATGATGGAAATGTCCAAGAAATTGACAGCTGTTTTGTCATATTGGATGGTGAATTGGATATCGTGCGATCTTCTATTCAACCAAACAAAAAAGTCTTGAATTTCCTTCTCAGTGCCGGTCCAAATCAGAAGGATGTCATCTATGTATCTCATCCACGTACGTATGTTAGATCTGAATGGATTGACGTCATTGAGTACAAATGTTTCTTCATATGTTGACATAAAGATTATAGCTAGGTCCGGTGCAAATGCTGCCCCCATAGCCACCCCTTTGGTTTGGAGGTAGAAGAGATTTTGAACTATAAAGAAAAAACTGGAGAAACTTGCCAGAGACTTGAAATTATACGACAAGAAAAAGAGATATCCCTACCTCCAGGACGAATACTACCGACAGGACTCGCAGGGTAGATTTACCAATCGAGGTCGAGGTGCCTATAGAGGGAGAAGAAACTTTACTACTTTCTCGGATTCGTCCTATAGCTCGGGGGAAGACTCTGAGCAGGCCGGCCCTAGCGGATCCTACCGATACCAGGAAGCATACGGCCCCACCTACCAACCCAATTCTCCTTTTTTAGGACAGGGTGGATGGAGACCCCCCCGAGGCAGAGGCAACAACTGGAACAGGGGATCAGGAAGAGGACAACAGAACTCGAGAGAGGAATGGGATACAGGCAGAGGAAGAGGGACGAAACAGGTGAACTTCACCCCCCAAGAAGAACACGGGGAGAGATCGACCCGCAGAAAGAACTACAGGTGGTAAAATCTATCCCATCTCCTGTGATCAACATTTCAAAATATACTCTGAAAGAGGATGAAATGAGAGCACTCAATCGCGGTTTATCATTCGTGCCTACCGCCCTACCGAACATCTTCACCACATTGGTCGAACTTGCCAGCTTCTTTCGAAAAATTAGACTCAGATACTTTTTTAAAGACAGACCAATCCAGCGCCCATCATCGACAACAGGTCTTAGGATCCCATCAACGTTTGTCCCCCCAACCCACACCATGACCCAACGCATCCTTGCATATGAAAGCCTTGTCACACGAGATGTCAGGAGGATCCTGGATGAGAGGAAATTCATCAAGTACAATATTAGCAAGGCAGAAAAACTGGCCCTAAAATCCCTGAAAGAGAACAAATCGGTGGTGGTAAAACCCGCAGACAAGGGGGGTGCCATTGTAATACAGGACGTGGACAATTACAAGAATGAAATCCTCAGGCAATTAGGTGATGGTATCAGCTATAGAAGACTGCCTGGTGACCCCTCAAAAGAACTGGCAGCCGAAATACTAAGAACCACCCAAGAGGGTTTGGACCAAGGCTTCTTATCCGACCAAGAGTTCGGATTTTTGAACCAAAAAGACCCACGACTGCCGACTATTTACACTCTGCCAAAGGTGCATAAAGATTTGAATCAACCACCAGGAAGACCGATAGTCTCCGGCTGTGGCTCCATATTGGAACCCCTATGTAAATACATAGACTTCTTCCTCAAACCTTTAGCTGAAGACACTGCAACCTATATCCGGGATACCACACACACAATCAACTTAGTGGACGGATCCCCTTTTGACTCGAGACAAGAGCTACTAGCAACCTGTGACATTGTGTCGCTTTATACCAGCATACCTCAAGATGAGGCATTAGTTGTGGCTACACTGGCACTGAACAAAAGAGAGGCCCCTACTCGGGTCCCTACTGCTTTTATCATCTCACTCCTCAGAATCGCGATGATGAAAAAAATGTTCATGTTTCAAAATCTCTTCTACCTCCAAACCAAAGGGGTGGCTATGGGGGCAGCATTTGCACCGGACCTAGCTATAATCTTTATGTCAACATATGAAGAAACATTTGTACTCAATGACGTCAATCCATTCAGATCTAACATACGTACGTGGATGAGATACATAGATGACATCCTTCTGATTTGGACCGGCACTGAGAAGGAAATTCAAGACTTTTTTGTTTGGTTGAATAGAAGATCGCACGATATCCAATTCACCATCCAATATGACAAAACAGCTGTCAATCTCTTGGACATTTCCATCATTGCTGAGGAAGGTACATTACACACTACCCTATTCAGGAAGCCGACCGAGAGGAATTCGTTACTCCAATACTCCAGCCATCATCCACGAGGTCTGAGGGACAATCTACCTTTCGGGCAATTCCTGCGAATACGCCGGAATTGTAGTAAAAAAGAGGACTACATGGAACAGTCGGAAATCCTCAAAGTACGCCTGATGGAACGCGGTTACCCCAAACGCCTAACCACAAAAGCCAGAAAAAGAGCATGGGTTAACCATCGAGACATCCTGTTACAACCTAATGAACAAAGAAGGAGAATGGAAGAACGCCTGATTTGTGTAACGACTTTTTCCACCCAGAGCAATTCTATAAAGAAAGTCATTAATAAACATTGGAACCTGATCTCCGAAGACCTGGACAGCAAAGACCTACCACTGCACTCCTTTAAAAAGGCCAAAAATATACGGGACCATGTGGTTTGTTCACTTCTTGAAACCACTAAAGAACCCACTATTACTTCAATGTGGAATCTCCCACCTATTGTGGGACATTACAGATGTGGCTCCTGCAAAGCCTGCCCTGCAACCATACAGACTAGAGAGTTTGTTCACAAACAAGTGAAAGTCATCCTTAAATCTCATACCAACTGCAATACCACTAATGTGATATACTGCATCATATGCCCATGTGATCTACCTTACATTGGACAAACACAGCAACGTGCAAAGGTCAGATTCCTACAACACTGTAGTAGAATTAAATGCAAGGTACCTGGCGCCCCAATGGTAGAACATTGTATCGAAAAAAATCACGCACCTGACAGTCTGAGATGGGTCATTTTGGAACAGGTCACACTGGGCCCTAGGGGTGGGAGCCTAATCCCTATCCTGAATGTAAGGGAACTGAAATGGATCAATTCCTTCGACTCTGTAAAAAATGGCCTGAATGAGTCAGAGAATACATTTGTCCAACTTGCTAATTTGTAACTCCCAACCTGTTTTCCAAACATCACTTCACACAACCAGCATATGATTGTGCCGGTGTGGTGCATTTAACCGCCATGTTGGCAGGTTCATGCCGATCACCCTTTTTTGTCATACTGCCCACGTTAATCTGCATAGTGTATAATGCTGTATTTGGGTGTAATCTTTAAGCAGTTAAACCGCTGTGTGAGCAGGTTCCTGCTGATACCTATCTGATTACTGACTCTAATCCGTGTCTTTTAAATGTCTGCCAATGTTTTAGCATTCTTCTAGGCTTTCTAAATTTGTCATTATCATTTCATGTGGTATTTTTTCCTCTCCGTGACAATCGGCCGAGATGCTCCGCCTTTTGTAAATCTAGACAAACAACACGCATATCTGTTTACCAGGTCTGTTGCCTGGTTACCCGGTCGGAGTCCTTTCTCAATCTCTAAGAGCCGCGTATTTAAGGCTCACCACGCCCCCTTCCAGGACACTTCCTGGTTACGGGAGACGCTCTTTCACCACGAGACGCCCCGGCAAGCATTGAGCAGCCCTGCGCTAACGGGTAAGCCGTTTCCCTTCACATTAAATCGGTAACCGTCCGTTCCTTAGGACGCTTTACTTAAAGTCACTACGGCCCCCTCCTTTTTTTCCCCAGACACGGACTGAAAGTTTTTTCAGCGTGACTTCACCCCAGGCATTCCCCCGGACTCTGGAGACGCCTGCCTCCTGAGAAACCATTGACGAGTCAACTTTGATGACTCTGGGTAAGTTCATCTATACGCCCAACGCTACTTATTCAGCGACATGCTTATCCTTAGATAATTAATTATAAACTATCTACCGTATCTTCCCTGCAGATACATATTTCTGACACGAGCCCGGCAGCCCTCCATCCAATTATTAATTAATGAGGCAATACAGATAATCATGGGTAAGCTCTTTTGTCATATCGAACTCGTTTATTGAGAGACGTGTGTTCCCATCTAACCTGAAATTCTTCTAAAAACTGTCCCCGTGTCTCTCCTTCAGAAACGGATTTTTGACACTCGCTCAGCCGTCCTGTTTGACCCTAGAGGCATCTCCAGAGCCTAGTACATTACAGTTAATCTTACCCACAAGGTAGGATTATTGAGCCTTTATAAATACCATCAATGTCAAAGAGGTACCCGTGTTTTCGGGACGCTCTAAAATTAAAAAAATTTCATTCCTGACACAGATTGACCTCTCCAACTAGCAGCTCCGCCTGGGATGCCCATTATCTCTATTTCACTGGGATATTAATGAGTAGCAATCTGATCACCCCCTGACCTGCATTTTTCAGCAGGTAAAGTCCTTATAGATACATTTGTCCTCATGTGTAGCCCTCAGTGTATTTTCTTTTTAACTATGTTCCCGGGCGGTACCCTCCGCTACGGTCCAGATAGGGATTAATTGCCCTGTGATGATTAATTTCTGATCCTCATTTTCTGTTCAACCCTAGGAGGTTTGCCCAACCCCCACCCCCGCTTGTCCTGAAGAAGACCCGCACTGTAAGGTTCAATCACCCTACGATCAATTGGGTCGAAACGTAGACTGTTCATCTACCCTTCATCAACTCCTATCACCGGCGCGATTTGTACGGCTTCATAGGAGCTTGAACCTTTTTTGAAAAAATTCCCAGTTTTTTCTGTTACTGCATAAGACCCTGATTGGATAGGGATCTTTTGAATTCATACCAGAATCTTTAATGTATAGTTTTTCTGTTTCTAATGAATGAAAAGTGAGTCACATCTTTCTTGTAAACTTTACCTCCCTCCCCTTTCCTCCCTTTCTCTATTTGGGCACATGAATCAATTTACAATTACGTGTATATTTTGCTCTTTATTGAATAACTTCAACTATGATGAAAAGAATGCATGGTGAATAAAACACTGCATTTCAACTACATCTTGGATTGATTACTTTCTGTTTAAATTGTTTAAAAATATTTTTGACTTTCCCCATCTCTTACCTACTCCTTGTTTGTTGGGGACCCCTCTTTTCTACAATACCTATATACCCAGGTCCCTTTGACTATTTGGGTCCAACCCTGTTCTGTAATATACTTGGGATTGAATGGGCATCAGTCCTAGTGACTTCATTGAGACCCCTGTAGGCAACACAAAACCTCATCTCTCTCTTACCACCCTGGGTGTGAGGCTTTGGTACCAAGATCACTAGACTAGCCCAAGGGCTATCTGGGGGTTCAATAACTCCCAAATCCAATGTTTTCTGGACTTTTGTCCTGATACAGTCCCTGACATGATCAGGTTGCCTGTAAATCTTATTTTTAACAGGCAGACTGTCCACTTCATGAGTGCACGAGGTACTCTGACTTGGAGTCAGTGAAAACATGTTCCTAAACTGATTGAGCACCTGTCTGCAATCAGCTTGTTGCTGGGAAGTGAGGCTGCCTGCCAAAGCTACACCGTCAATTGACCCATCATCCGGGTTCTGTGAGAGCAGGTCAGGGAGAGGGTCACTCTCCTCCTCCTGTCCCTCATCAGTAGCCATGAGCAAGCCCATGTCTGCCCTGTCAACACAAGGTTTCAATCTGTTGACATGAAGCACCTTATGGGGGCTCCTGAGAGTTCCTAGGTCTACCAGATAGGTAACCTCTCCATCCAGCAGGGATTGTATAAACTGAGAGGTCAGAGATAATTGTCACGGTGAGCTGCAGAAATTCTCTCTTCAGCCACTAACTCCATCCAGTTATGGCAGACTCACTCATGTCGCCACAAAGTAGGTGCTACAGACTATGGCAGGCTGCTGGTTGGACTGGTGAATTAAAATCACCATCAGACTCGCAAAGCAGATCTAAGTAATCTTTATACCCTGGCATGCTTGCGCATACACACTTGTGTCATGGCCGGAGACATCAGCGCTTTGACTGGGGGCAGTCACAGCACCCTCCGGCATGCACTGAGGATGGCTGGGCCCTCAGGCAGTGCAGCCGTGGAAAGCTGAAAGTCTGGTGTCCCGGCCTAGTTGTTTGCTAATGCTGTAATGTCTTGACACTTACTTTCAGTGAACGCCTTTACGTCCGGTCCGCCAGTCTGAGCAGCTCCGCGGTCCAGGACTACTATGCCAGCCAGCGAGAGCTGCATTTCGAGACAGGACCGGCTGCTGGATTTTACCACAGCACCGCAAGCTTATCATAGTAGCCTGGCCTGGCCTAGCCGCTGCAATGCTGGTAATGGTCTCTCCTGTTGGCAAACTTGCACGGCGTCAGGCTCGGCAGCAGGCGCCACTGATCCATCCTGGGGGATGGATCCGGCGGTCGCGGCGGGTTCATGGATGATTGATTTTAATTTGCCACCATACGCGGCACTGCCAGCAGCGCTGCTATAATTTTCCATAGCCTAGGCCAGCCTGCCTCCCACGGACTTAACTGAAGCCCGAGTCAGCAGCAGGACGTAACGTCATGCGGGCCGATGCCTATGACGTTGGTAAAAATGTAATGCCACGCCCAGGGGAATCATAACGTCATCTCCATTGATACATTGTAGCACCAGCAGCTTCTAGCTCAGCCATCCCCCAAGAAGCCCAGTGCAGTGAGGGGGTACACCATGGCGCACTGCCAGCCATTCCAGCTCCAGCTTAGTGCATTCAGGAAGCAACCCTACCGGCTTGACAATCCGGGCGCTATCAGCCTATTATGCGTGACAATGCATTTCAGAGAGGTGATGCAGAACACCACAATGAAATGCGTGAGCGTCATACCTGATGCGTGATACTTGGCAGGCATATGACCCTTGTAAGCAGGCATATATGTTCATAGAGGTAAATGTAAGCAATGTATTTTATCATAATTCAGGATGTCTGTGGTAGTTTCATGAAAGGTTCAAGTAAATGTCAAACCACAATAAGAGCGGGAGATAGGATAGGGCTCCTTCATCTCTAAATAGAAGGGCCTGTCTGCATTCCAGTATTAGGCTATTTTTTGTAGTAAATTAAAGGAATTGCATTGCAGGAGAGCATTCATGGTTACTCTATGTGCACAATTTCAAGTTAGTTCAAGTTAATTTTATTGTTTTAGTTAATTAAAACTATAACAATTTTCCAGAAAGAACACTGGTACATTACATTACATTACAGTCTGAAAAAGAGTTTTCGTCATATCATACAGCTTATTCTTATTAGGCTAAAATTTAAAAAAAAACAGATGTACAAGAGAAACAGGGTTAAGACTTTTACCAACTCAGGAGTTGCTTAAAACAAAGTAATGGGTCCAGTTTATCACATGTTTATGCAAAATAAGCAAGCATTATAATTTGAGGAAGCTACAGCCACTTTCGTCAGATCATGCCGGTTATTCGTATTAGCCTAAGATTTTAAAATAAACAGATGTGGAAGATAGAACAGGATTAGAACTTGTTGGCAACTCCGCAGATGCTTTAAACAAAGTGGTGGGCTTAATTTATCACATATTTGTACAAAGTAAGCAAGTATTATAATTTGTGAAAGCTACCATCCACCAAGCAGTCTATCTGATGTGTCTTGTTGTGCGTTTCCTATCGCGAGGCGAGATGTTTTTATCCATCCTATCGCTATACGTGATAAAAATGCAGCATTGAGTACAATATGAATACATTCATAATCTAGTTGGGTGTTTTTAGATCCCATTGCTGAACATAGTGTAGTACAAGCAAACTGCATACTAAAGGTTAAAGAATGGAGGAGTATTTTATAAGTATTTTCATTAGACATAATAAATACTGGTTGTGGTGCGTTATAAGTTCTTTCTTAAAATAGCAACTAAACATGATAAAGTGCAAGACTTGGTGCATTCACGGAGTAAGTTCAAAAGGCCTGGTGACTATGGCTTCGCTCCGCCTTCGCCTTGCTATAGCTGAAAAGTGAACTACTATGGTGGAGTTATCTGACACCTGGTTCTTCATAAGCGGCTATTTCCAGGAACTTAACAAATTTACAAATTAATTATGGGTCGCCGGGGTTAAAGCTTGCGATATGGCTTCCCTGCACGTTCGTATGTTTCTGTCATTGATGCCCAGTTAGGCTTGGAACTTCATTAGAGTTTACAGTATTTTGTTTCCTCAGACAGGGAAACAGGCCTGGGAGTTTGTGCGTTGCACTTCTATATCTACCGTTATGTACCAGAAATAGGGATATATACCCTCATATCTTTCTGTCTGTGTTGATGATGGAGGGTGTGGTCTTCATACAAGAGTTTGGAGCCACTTATGTAGGAGATACGTTCTATGTTTTAGACTGTTGGGTTACACCAACTGTACATAGGTCTTTGTCAGGGATCCATCCATCCTGCCTCCACCTCCCTAGCTCCCATCCCAGACCACACGCCAAACATTCTATTACATCATTCACTCTCAGCATTCCAGACAGCAGCTCAGACATACACAGAATGGGAACACACAAGATACTACAAACCTACTTTTAACCCCTTGTATGCTGATGACGGAACCGCTCCGTCATCAGCTGCGGTGGCGCTGTGCTGATGACGGAGCGGTTCCGTCATGGCCCGCCCGCCGCTCATGCACGACGTGAATTCCGCGCCTGCGCTGAGCGTTCTATTGAGCAGGCGGGGCCATGACGGAACCGCTCCGTCATAAGCACAGCGCAACCGACGCTGGTGACGGAGCGGTTCCGTCACCAGCATGCGCCCGCCGCTCTTCCGCCCCGCCCCCTTAGCACTGCGGCGGAATAGCCGCCGCAGTGAAGGGCTTAAATGGAAACAGTAAAACAAAGAACAGCCATTCCCTTGCATATGAAAGTACAAGTTCAGTCACTCAAAATCACTCAAACTCCAACATGTCTAGATTACACATTCAGAGCACAACAACCTGTTAAACTCTCCAATACCTATGCAGAGACATAAAGGCAATAGGAGTCAGAGAAAGTCTACTACTGGTCGAGACATAAGGCTCCCCACTCCTCATGCTAAACAAAGAAACAAGACAACAACTAGGATGTGACTACCAATGCACAATGTTCCAAGACAGGCTAGTCTTGCATCCTCCCTTGATATGAGGCCCTACCCCAATTGTCTGCACACTCACAATGATGCTTCACACATTTATGCACACAGGACATGTAATGGATGTTTTCCAAGGCACCCCTGTGGGAACCCCAAAGACACTACACCAGACAACGAGAAAACTCGTAATCTGGTGGGTGGCCAGTGGTCAAATTTGGCAGTGCTGGAGAGGGGAGGTGGCATGCTGCCATGCTCCCGCACCATCAAACTCGTAATCGGGCCCTTAATTAGGGCTGCGCACCCTCAAATCCACCAACTAATGGCGTCAAGTCAAGCTGTTGGTAGAAGGAGCCCAGGAAAGAGGGTGGGAAGGTGGGCAGCTGTCAAGGACTAGTAACCACCTGGGAGCAGCTATAAAGTTAAGTGATGTGTCGCTGTCTATGGTACTAAGCTGAAGGGTGATGTTATGGAGATAATGTTATAAGTACAGCCTTGTGGTGACAGTACTGTTGAGAGAGTGGAAAATCCCCTTTTTCAATACATTCAGCAGTGACATAAGGAAAAGAGTTGGTGAGTGCGCTGTAGGATTTTTCAATTAAATTGACCTTTGGACAGGCTAGTTAATTCATGCTATGGAGGGTCCTGTGTTCATTCCACATTTTTTATGGCACCCAGCTCGGAGTGAACAGTGGACATGCTAGCACTGTGGTCAAGGTGATGGACACAAGTATTGTAACAAACGCAGCGCCAGGCAAAAGGGGACTTTCCTCTCTGGGGGGAGGCAGTCAGTGCTGGAAGAAATAGTTCTGGTGTTTGGGGAAATAGCAGTGCAACTCGATTGTGAGAGCCTCGCCAGTGACATCATCCTGTGAGGCACTGCTTCTACCTGTAATCTCTCACTGTGGTGTCAGTTTGTACATCCAGCCTTGTCCGCTGTGATATTCAGATTCAATCACTTCAAAAAGTGTATTTCTTTAACATGTGGATCCGTTAAATATTAATACATCAGATTATATCCCTGCATCGCGTGGTATTTATTAAAAGTGATCGTTTTAAAACATGCGCTTAGAAACATGGGGCCTTATTTATGAAGGCCTTGCGCCACCGGTGCGTGTCTTTTTTCCATTTTAAAAGTCACGTAAAAGTGGCGCAAGTCCTTCATAAATAAGGCCCATGCATTCTTGGGCCTGGCTAGGGCACCGCCATCTGTTTATCCGGCTCTGCTTGTAAACTCATCTGGGGCGACGTGTGAGTCTGCTGCGGCGGCGGCCTCTGCGCCGTCACGGATGAAACCTGAGGCAGCGTTTGAGGTACCTTATTCTACACCGGTGTGGCGGCGAAAGCGAGAAGCCCCCACCTCCGAGCCCCTCACTCTCGTGGGAGCAGGCCGTAGGTAGCCGGTGCCCCCCTTTTCATAAGCGTCACTCCCGTGGGGCAGGCGGTAGCCGGTGACCCTTATTTCAGAAACGTTTGAGTGCAAGCAGGGCGATTTTATATACATATATATAAATCCAACAATAAGCCCATTCACTGTCGACGCAAGCCGTCCAGCGCCGGGTTCAGCAGCTCCCTCCGTACACTGCAGCGCGCCTTACCTGTCCGCCCTCAAAGAGTCCAAGTTGTTCAGATAAAAAAGTTTTCAGAAAGTATCCAATGATGCTACCAGGGTGCACAAGATCAAGGGTGCGGCCCGTGAGTGCCAAGTGTCCACATTCGCCGCCGCGGCCTGCGGACGAGAGGCCTCCCCGGGGCTCGGTGGGACCCGTGTGGCGGCTGGCGCTCTGTGCTCGGGTCTGCTGCCCACCTCCCCCCCAGGGGGCGTAGTGAGCGGACGTCACATGCCGAGGTTTCTATAAATGTGACCTGGCTCTCGCAAGCGAACTCAAGGCTACTTGGCAGTGAGGTGTGAGCAACCTGAGCCCAGCTCCTAGCACGGAGGGGCGGGGGAGGAGGCGCTGCACGCGGAGGGAGTAGCGCTTCGAGCTGATGTTGGCAACAAGCCACAGGAGGGTGTTGGGGCACCCTCACTTGGGAGCAGGGAAGAAGGTGGTGGACAGAGGTAGGTGTTAACCAATGCGCTGCGCACCAGGGCTGGCAGGGAGCGAGGGGGGGGGGGGGATTTGGGGGTGGATGCTTAGTGTATAGAAGCAGTAGTACTGCAGCATTAAATAGCGCTAACTATCCCTACGTGGGTCACTGAAGCGCTTGCCTACTTGGGCAATATGCTGCACCATGTAGAGTGTGTGGTTGGAAGGGTTTTCTCTGTGTTTTGAACCTGTGTGGGAAGGGGTTCCATGTCCTGCGTGATGACCACAGAGGGTGCGGCGATGGCGCTATGGGACTCGGTGCTTAGAAGTATGGTGGCTGAAGGAGTGTGAGCTAACGGCGCTCAGTTACCTCACTAGCTTACCAAACAAAGCGACCTGGGCGGGTGAAAAGCTGGATATATACATCAGGGTGTGTTTTTCATTTGGCCCAGCAACAATTTTAAGGTTAATTTGTTTTTATATTCAGCTGTTTCGAGTGGTGCTTACACAAAAGCACCTTTTTACACTTCCTGGACTGTCTTATTCAGTTCAACACCAATTGAATACATTGTAAATTCAACATTGACCAACAGTGTCACCTCCTGTGTCAATGCGAATTCATTGGAATCAAACAAGAAACGTTGAACACAACAGAATATTTCAATCGACAAAGTGGTCGCTGGGGTGAGAGAGGAACAGGACAGTTTCCCGAAACAAACCCCTCTAGAGTTTCATCACTAATGATGCGAGGGTTGAGAGCTAGAATAATGTAGATCAAAAAATAAATAAGTACATCCATTATGTACTCAAAGTGCAATCTAAGCAGTGAATAAAATAGGGTCAGCATCACCGATACACACATTTGTCACGTATTCACGTATACATAGCAGGACAGTAAGAAACACACTCGAGGACACAGCACAAGTATTTCTCTTTGGTCAATGCTAAGTGGGAGTAACAGTGTGACCTGATCCTCTGCATGCACTGTAATTAGGCTGTACTGTTTTCAGGTTTTATTCCTTTGTAGATCTCAGTGTTGTTTTCTCAGTGTTCCAAACCTTTTTAAATCAGTGCTTACACACTTCTATACCAAAGTTACATTGTGCTGGCCCCTTCAGAAACAAAGAAAGTAAGAAAGAAAGGTAGACAAGCATTGGCACAGCCAATAGGTCTCGCCTTTGGGACCTTATAAGTGTTCAGCCATGTAGCACATTATCCTGCGGGCTGTTCCACCGGGGATATTATTACTATTTTTGCAGTTCACAAAGCCATCTTCATCCAAAAAGATAATGTGCAATTGCTTGGCATGGCTGCTATTCCCCTTTTGGGAAATGGTAGCAGAAATTAATAATCTACATCACAGCATGTATCTATAGAACTCATAAAAGGTACAAAGTGTCTTGTAGGAAGGGGGAGTCTCTAGTTGGCGCAGTGTAGCACCAGCGACAAGCAGGGACTCTCTCTTCCTCGTCAGGGCTGAGGGTTACCTTCCAGACAACCTCTGCTTACCCTCTAGGTAGAGTGGCTTAAGCAGTCTTAGGCTAATCTTTGGGGCACATAGGGTTAAACATTTGCAATATCACACCATCACAACCAACCCACCACACAAGGACACCAAACTGTATTTGTAAAAATATATATCTTTATATAAATTTCAAGCAGGCTTGTAAATACAGTCTTGATTCAATGCGAAAACGGTTCCAGTATACTTTCAATCAGGTTGCCACAGTTCTTATCTTTAGCAATAATCAGTTCGTGATTCAGAACAGTTCTTGTTCAGCGTGAATCCCCCGCATGGGGATTCTGGGCTCCTTACGGTACTTTTCTCGGTCCTGGCGGTCTACCAGGATTCCTCCAGCGGTCCGCTGGTCTCTCTGCGCGGTAGGGCGCGGTTGGCGAGGGAGAGAGAGCGGGGGCCCTGGGAGCGCTCCGCTCGCAGCTCCGAGGGCTGGGCGAGGCAGCGGGAAGGAAACAGTACCTTGCGGGAGAGTTGATGGGGCGCAGGTCAATGCGGCAGTCCGCGTCGCGTTGTCTTCCGTCCGGTGCTTGGAGCGAGCAGCAGCTCGACTCTGGCTCGTGGGTCGACGTTGCTTTGCGGGCCGGGTTGCACGGGGCCGGCGCCTCCGGGTGTCCTGATCAGGAGAGCGCACTTTGGGGACAGCGCTCCTCGGCGCAGGCCTCTATCAATCCAGGCGACGTTCAGGCACCCCACGCAACAGCTGTTTCTCGGACAGCGGCGGCGCGTTCATGGGTACAAGGCACGAAGGGGGCCAGCAGGCACCGGGCGCCACCTCTCTTCACGTTGCGAGCTGCAGCTCGGGTCAGTCACTGTGCTCGGATCAGCTGGGCCGATCTTTACGGTGCTTCTGGGCCAAGCAGGCGGCGGTCACTTTGTTTAGAGGGAGGACAGCTCCCAGAGCGTTGCTGAAGAGCGCGATGGTCACAGCGCTCTCCGCTTTTCCTGGAGAGGCCTGCAGAGGAGAGACAGCGTCTCGCAGTGGTTCCTCTGTCAGGGGGTAGCGCCCACTGGTCCTGGGGCGCTGGTCAGGGGGCAAGTTCACAAGCAAGCCCTTGGAGATCTCTCAGCAGAGTTTGGCACAAAGTCTTACAAAGCAAAAGTCCTCTTGTAGTCTTTTCTTTTCCTCTCCTTCTGCAGCAAGGCACCAGACACAGGCAAGAGTCAGCACTCCTCCTTGTCCTTCCAGGTCCTTCTCGTCGGGCAGAGTTCCTTCTGTAGCACAAACAGGATCTAATTTACAAGGAGCAAGGCTCCTTCTTTTATACTGCATTTCTTTTGTTCTTACAGGCCAGGGGGGCCTTTGCATAGCCACTTTCAGTCCTTGAGTCCCTTGTTGGGTGCAATCCGGCTTCTGCTTTCAGTGTGAGGGGCAGGCACATCAGACGCTCCACAGGAGGTGGAGCCAGCATTGTGGGGACGGGGGCAGCCAGAAGTACCTTGTTGATGGGGCTTCGCCCTTCCTGGGCCAGGTGCCGGCTGAGTCATCAGTCGCTCCCCAGGAGGGTGGAGCCAGCATTGTGGTGGCAGAGCACAGCTAGATTTCGAGTCAAGAGCCACTCCTACCTCCCACTAAGGTGTAATCTGCGCATTCACCACCTGTCATCCCCCAGCCCTGTCACTCACACATCCCAGATAGTCAGATACACATACCAGTAGAGGCGGGCTGAAATGGTTAGGCAAGCAAATGCTAACTTTCTAAAAGTAGCATTTGCAAACCCAGGATACTAAAATAAACTTTACTAAAAGAAATATTTTATCATCCTGAGTTCAGGCATACTAAACATGACTCTCTACCATGCTCCCTGAGCCTGCTGGGATTATAGAGTGTAATAATTCCAGCAGCCCATTCTGGCCTAAAGGAAGCAGGTAGCCTTACAATAGTGAAATACGAATTTAGTTGTAATTCACTACTAGGACATGCCACACACATCAGGGCTTGTCCTACCTTACACTCCCAATGCACCCTGCCCTCAGGCCTACCATAGGGGTGACTAATATGAAGTCAAGGGAAGGTTCAGGGGCTGGCAAGTGGGTGCACTTGCCCAGCCAGCATGACAGTACGAGACTGCACGCGGGTTCTGCGATGGCAGTCCCCAGACACATCTTAAGGCTGCTTCTGTGGGTGGCGCAACCAGCGCTGCAGGCCCACTAGCAGTATTGGCATTCACAAGCCCTGGCACTCCTAGTGCACTTTACTAGGGACTAACAGTAAATCCAATGAACCAATCATGGACATCAATCACATGTACAATTCACAGTCGGGAGCACTTGCACTGCGGCACGGGTTGGCCGTGGCGCCGTGCCCTGAGTAGCGGAAAACCAGCAAAACATCGGAGGCACACCAGAAAAAAGTGGAAGGGAAACTCACGCCAAGGTGCCAGGTCTAACACGTCTGAAAAGCTGATCCACTTGCATCAATTCAGTTGCACCACGGAGAGAGTCATGGCAATATTTTTTTATTATAATACTTTCAGAATGAGGAATTGTGCGCAGTTGCAATGTTGTGGAACTAAGGTGTGATGGGAAGAAGGGTAGACATGTGCACAACTTGTTTTTACTTATTTACGTTACACAAATTAACAATTTTAGGGAAATGATATAAAAGTGATTTGCCACTTATTTATACAATTTGCATACAATTTGCAAGTGAACAATTGCACCCAGGACCTCTCATTTGAGCCGCTGATGCCCCAAATTCTCAAGCGCGGCTGATCATAGTGATCCGAGAACTGTGTTGTGAGTGCGTCTTGTGCGTATTTCGGGCATGGCCATAAAGATAGTATAGAGGTTGCGTGCCCGTGTGACCCCGGTCGTGTGCGGCACATTCCCAAAAAGTCAGAAGACACAGGGTGAGGACTGGTGAAAGTGCGTTAGATTTCCTAGTAACATATAGCAAAGATTTAAAATCCGGCTATTGCGTGAGGTTAAAAAACGACAGAGAAATATACATGGTTCGAATGCCAAAAGTGATTTAAAGGGGAGCATAGGGGATGCGATTAGCCCATGTTAGCCCAAAGTGGGGGGGGGGGGGCGTGTTATATTAATAACAAGAGACGGGGTGAAAGCGCCTAAGAGTAGCATGTGTGTATTTGCAAAGTATCTGCCTTCAACGATCTATATTAAAACAAGCGGTGTTGGCAGTGTGCACAGTAACGTTTGTTCCTAGTGACAGCAAGGGCCGGGGTGACAACGCCCATGGGCCGCATGATGTGTGAACAAATGTATATCTGCCTATCGCGATCTGCGCTGTGAAGCGCGTTTCTAGTAAAACAGAAGAACCCAGATGAGAGCGCCCAAGAGCAGCGTGCAGTCGCTACTAAAAATACTGCCTAACGTGATTTACGAGGTGAGACGGGTTCAAAGTGCACTACAAACTCCGGGGTGAGAGGGCCCAAGTGCAGCTTACATATAACAAGTGACAGTGAAAGCGTTCGCGAAAGTGAAAGCAATTGCAATTGTAAAACAAACAAGCTGCGTACAGGGAGCAGCATTTTCGTTGCTATGACAACAAAAGCATCGCAAGATGGCGTCGGACTGTCCACAGTCCGTACGGACATGCACATTCTGTTTGCTATGGACAAATGGCGAGAGCAGCCATGTTTGTCCATGCAGACGCGTGCATGAAAGCCCTCGGCAGAATCAATTCCACAAGGTATTTTGCAATGGTAGATGCAGCGCATGACCTGCTTTCGCCAGTCGAGACCTACAAAATGACTCACTCTCTCTCACTTTCCTTCCTTTTAATGGAATTTAAATTTGAGATTGTGCCGGTGTTTATATGTTTACGCTGATGAGGGCTATTTCCCATTTGGTGGGATTTTATAAGTTATTATAGGTATAAGCACAAAACAGGATAGTCTGACTGTAATTAAACATATGACATTACTGGAACCTCCCTACAGTTAAATTCAGTGTCAAAGTTATAAAATAAGCCCTGGAACTCAATGTTTTGGTTCACAACAACACATCTTTGATTTTCCCAGTGGCCTCCCACCCAACTGTGGTGTGTATCATCATTGGCTGTACTTGCGTAATTGCTGGATGTACGAAGCGTACACATTCTGTACCTATTGCCTAGTAGACTGTGCTTATTAGAATACCACTCTAGTGAGAACAAGAGAGCATGCAGGAGCTGCCCCTTTAGTACTGGGGTATACATAGGCTTTCCTGGTTTCAGTTTCTATTTTTCGTAAATTCTGGTGGGGTTTTTTCAGTGTTTTCAATATCTTAAAAAACAGTTGTTATCAGTGGTTACACATTTTCGGGCCACTAAAAACAACAGAAAAAGTGTTTTTCCGGTGTTTATGGAATGTTTTGCTTTTATTATTGCTTGCTTTCTGCACTGAAAGAACATGGTATATAGACAGTGTATTTATAGTGTATATGAGGTTGCAAATTAATCTTATTGTAGTACACCATACAATACTTCTTCAGTGAGTCTTTGAGTCATGTGCGATCGCTCTTTCCTTCCCATGTAATCTTCTGTGAAAATCCCCTTTCAGAATTCATAGCCCCTTGGGCTGAGAACCATCAGCTAAGGGACACCGTTGGGATGACTCTTTCTTTGATGCCACATAAACAGACCCCCCAGGATATAGCGACATGAATTAGCAAATTTAGCGGCACAAAAAAGGAAATTTAGCAGCACAAATATGGAAATTTAGCGGCAATTTTGCGGCATTTTTTTGGGCCATTTTTCCTACAACAAACACAGATATCTTTGTTTTTGAGTTATTTAGCAACATGAAGCTATGAGACTCTATTGCTGCTGCTTTCTGTCCCGAAGGGAGACAAGAGAAGGCACGAGCGTACAGGAAATGTGCACGCGTACGGACAGGAGATGTGCTTACCATACGCATGTGCATCTCCTGTCCCCGGAGGCTGGCAGCGCCTTCAAACTGTTTTATGCAACAAGACTTCATGGGGTCATGTATTAGCCCATTTTATATCCTTACTAGGGAACCCTCGGATTTCAGATATTCCAAGTAGCTTACGTTCTAGTCATTGAAACATACAGATGTACTCAAAAAGTAAGCACATTGTGAACATCCACACAGAAAACACAAGGAGAGCAAAAAAATCATTGCTCCTGGATTTGAAGGTGGCCATCAGTGCAAAACCTAACTCAACAGCACCACAACAGCTAAAGGTTCTTGCGACTGTCCTTGATTGGCGGCTGCGGCGGCGACACTCAGTTCAGACTCACACTGCACTGAGCCCCCTGAATCTGTAAAAAAAAGAGGATCAGCGCCTGCTTATCCGCGTGGCACCAATTTCAGTGCATCAGCACTTAAACAAGCAATGTAACAAGGCACTTAGAGACCACCACACCGGACCTGCAGCGTTTCCCTGGTGGTAAGTGAGGATAGGCCTATCTATCGGTCAGAGCGACGAACTTCAGAACTAGTGAGCCAGCCTCAAATCTCGGCCTCGAAGCTCAACATCCTGTGACTCTGGGCAAAGCACTTAATCTCCCCTTGCCTGAAATGTAAAAAACAATGCATACTTGTGTAGTATAACTGGTGCTTATATCAAGCACTCCAATACTTTTATGTCAGGTTCATGCTGTATAAAAAAGCAAAAAAAGTGCCCAGTCAAGAAGGGTCAAACACTGCTAGAGAGTGAAGCCTGTTTGGGACGGTTTAATGTGGTCAGCGCAAGAAAGGTTTCACGTAGGGTTTGAATTTAATGATAAGGCTAGTACTGGTAAGGTGCCCGTAGCCAAACATGGTCTGGAAACGTTACACCCGAGACCGCCTGTCTGCGGTACCGGAAGTAGGTGCACTGGAGTGCATCTAAAATATAGGATGTGACAGACCCGTAGGTTATTGTCCTAGATTTAAGGTGTTTTGCGTAGTTGCATCTTTTTAAAGGTTCTCATTGCTCAAGGGGGGAGAAAGGCAACGCAAACTAAGGTGGGAGGGGCAGGAAGAAAGAGAACACAGACAGTGGGAGGGGGCAGGAAGAAAGTGAACACAGACAGTGGGAGGGGGCAGGAAGAAAGTGAACACAGACAGTGGGCAGGAAGAAAGGAACACACACTGCGGTGGATTGGGGGCGGTACTCCATAGTGCTTGGTCTGGAAAAACTCAGGATCGAAAATGAAACACGGCGGTTGGGGCTGACTATACTAATAGGAATGTATTACTACCCAACGGAACCCTTTTTTTTTATCGATCTCAGAATAAGGTTGAGCAAAATAACCGGGATTTCCTAAACCTATGCCTCGGTTTCCCTGCAGCTCTTGATGTGATCACCCCTGACAGCGAGGCGCTGTGCACCCCGTGATGCCAGAAATATATGCATGTGGCCGCAGTCTCAATTCATGGTTACTTTACACATGAACAGGGGACGGAGGGGGGTCATTTCACGGAGTGTTATTTCACGGAGTGTTGTGCCGATAAGATGCGCGAGGCACCTCCTTGTGCCTTTACAATCTCCGGAGTGGAAGCATCAGAGGTGTCCGTGTTTCCTGGTGTCGGTGGTGCCGACGCCGCAGGGCCTCTGAGATGGTCAAGTGCCCTTGAGCTGAGGTCGAGTGCGTCACGGCGTGACAGCGCCGTCTCAAAGCGTTCGGGGACCTTAAATAAGACTTTGAAGTACTAATGGCTGGCAAAACAGCAGATTTCACGGGCGTTTGGGCAAATATCGCGGGATTTGCGGCGTTCGGCTGATTTCGCAATTTTTTTGCAAATCGCGAAATCGCGATATCCTGGAGGGTCTGCATAAAGCACAAAATGATAAATACTTGCGTTTTAGTTCCTGTGCATAAGAAAACAGTGCACCAGAATAGACTAAAAAGTCAATAGCATCCCTCATTAACTCTGAAGATGTTAAAGATGCTTTCAGCATACCATCTAACAAGTGGCAAGGATCTCCTTCAGGGAATAAATTCAGCTCGGGTATCAATTTTGACAGGTCATCACACAACTTTTTTATTTACCTAGCTGAATCAATGCAAATACAAACAATATCACTCCAATCTTTGTTGAACTTGGAAAGAACCTTTTTTGCAGAGCATTACAACTGACACTGAGTTCAATGCTTTCCAAAAGTCTGGTGTCATGTTTTCACCACTATCCCAGATGTTTGCTGATATATATATACTTGTCCCTATACCTTGCATTGAATGTTTAAAGCCTGAGGTGTTGGCAATTCACCTACTATCAATACTGACCACTAGAAACTATGGTCTGATGTATTAAGGGTTTTTACCCATTCTCTGTGGGTAAATGTGATGACACATATTAGGAAAGATTTTTATGAAACCAGCCATTTTACCTATCAGTGAAAGAATCAAATGCAGCCAAAATATTAAATATGAGTTTGATATTTTCTGATTCTCTACAGTTTATAAAATGATTAAACTAGACCTAAAACATGAAACTAAACCCTGCATCTTTGGATCAAAGGCCACAAAACTGAAAAAAGTAAAAGGAAGAAGGAACAACATTTTAGTGGCATCCTTAAAGAACAAAACTCCAGCAGAATAATGTTAGCCAGTCTTCCTTTCTGCTAGCTTGTATAACAAAGTTACATTGTATTGATACCTTCAGTAAGAAAAAATTGACTCTTTCACTCTCTGTTTCCTTTGAATGGCATTTAGTTTGTGGTAGTGCAGGTGTTTTTTCAGTGTTTATATGTTTTCACCGGCAAGGGCTATTTATCTTTCAGTGGGGTTTTATCTTATAGGTTTGAACCTAAAACCCCACTGCCTAGGTATACAATACAGTACACATTCAAAGTGTGACCTTTGACCATACAGGAAGGGGCATAGCATCCATTGGTGCAGCAGGTGGAGTGTCAACACAGTCCAGAGGCTTGAGGAGCCCACTAAACCCTAATGTTTGTTGTGTTTTCAAAAGCCATCCAGGGGGCTCATTTCCTTATTTGCAATATGCCCCATGACACAGTGGCTATGCTACTGCGTACAGAGAACTTTTGTAAGTGAATTCATCAGTGGCAAACCGCAACAGTACTATTATCACACAAGAGTACTGCTACAACGTCGCAGAACTCTCCTACTCTCCAAAGACTCTGCTGACTCTATGAAGTGTACTGGAATTTGGGGTGAAAATGTTTACATTTTGTGATACGTAGGGTGTGAAAAAGAAATGGCACCAGAAGTGAATTGCCTATCTTCAAAAAAATTGGGAAAAACAGAAAGAACGCATCCCAATTACTGTTTGTCAAGTGGGTGGAAAAGAAACCCAAAACGAAATCCCATAATTTGAGGGTGACGTTATAATTCTCCCCTCTGCTTTACCTCCCCTTACCTGTCCCCTTCGCTTCCTTCCCCTCCTGCCATGGTATGCCCCGTTTAGAACCCTGAGGGAGAGCTTGTGTTAGAACGTTGAGAACCGGCGTTGCAAGTTGGTGGGCCTGGGGACACAGGATGTACATGAATAAGTTGGATCTTCTTTCTTACCTGTGTGTCGTTATCCATACTTACAATATCTGGTGGCTTCAGACGGGATCCTGCGCAGTGGACAGTGTAGAGTCTACACCCCTGAAAATGTATCCCGCCTGTTGTCTTGCAGCGGACGGTAATTAGGACAGTAAGGAAGTTATTTCCAGCAGTCGTAATCTAACACTTTGAGATGCATCAGTATTACTATGCTTTTACTCATAGGTAATGATTATAGCAGTAACTGTATTATCAGGGTAAGTGTTATGATATATACCTTAAGTATTACTTTACATGTTGGGTTATCTTGCATTGTCCATCTACAGTCTATTGCTTGCTACTCATGTTTTGGAAGCTTGACTTAGAAATATTAATTGAATCTTTCATACAGATTTTCATTGGAGTTAACTTTTCACAAGTTTCTCAGTCTATTTTATTTTTTGGTTAAGTGAAACATATGAGGTAGAACCTTCCCTGATCTGCAATTTTATTTTTATTAATTTCCTGCTTCAAGTTGCCCAGTGTTCCACGTTCCATGGCTGCAGTCAGTATGAATCAGCCTGCTCAATTTTTGAATGATATAGGGGAACCAGAGTTGCCGTGGCGTAGATGGATAATGAAAAAAAATCTTATCTAGTTGCCATTGGAGGGAAAAAACCCTCATCTATCTGTAAGCAGCACATTTTGTTACATAAGCTGGGAGTGCAGGGAAGGAAGGTTTATGAAGACATTGCCCACAAAGCCTTGCACTCCTCCTCTCCTTGCTACCTGGCGAATAAACTGAAACTCTCTGGAGGCTCTAGACCATCACGTAATGCGGAAAATTTACTGCTTGAACCCGCCCACTTTCAAGAAGGTAAGATCGATGGCCCAATCCTTTTCAAGCAACGCAGTGCGAATCTGGAATTCACTTCCTCCGCAGCTCCGGACCACCACCTCCTCCCAGGCCTTCAAAACTGACCTCAAAGTTCTCCTCCTTCAAAGACACTTCCAAATGTAATTCACACCCTCTCTGCTATCTGAAGGAAGACCCTCCATTATAGAGAATCCTTTTCTCCATGACTTTGGAAGTGCCTTTCCAGTGTGTTCTGCCATTCATTGCAGTATTATCCTTCTTCCTGTGTTTGGTACTCTTTTGTAACATGCACACGTCACTTTTCTCTTGTAACACACTGTTTGCTACCTCTTACATTTTGTTTGCTTTAGATACTTGCACAAGTGCCACCATTGACTACATAATGTTTGTTCTTGTGTTTGAGTGTCTGCTATATATTGCAGTATTATACCTCTACTTGTACTTTGTATGCTTTTGTAACCTGCACACATGTCGCTTTTCCTCCTGTAATGCACCGTTTGCTACCTCTTGTATTTTGTTTGCTAACAATTGTCACTTTTGCCTCATGTACTGTAACGTTTGCTTTTGTAATTTGTTCACTTATAATGTTCTCCTCATGTATCAGATCTGTTCCTTTTGCAAAGCGCTCTGACACCTTCGGGTAAAGTCCGCGCTATATAAAAAAGCATAACATAAATAAATTAAATAAATAAACATGTCTGGGGACAGATGTTTATCAAACCACATTAGAAAAGTTAGAGAGTCACTTTAAGGAAACAACTAATGTGGTATTGGAGAGTACACATTTTTAACAGGTCTCAAGCATTTAGTGAAAAAGTTGCCATATATATATATATATAACAATACTTAAAAAACTTTCTGCAACCTGTGAATTAGGCATGATTACAGATTCCCCCTTAATTGACCAATTGGTTAAGTGTACTAACGACCATAAGGTACAGGAAAAACTGTTATTGTTAAAGCCTAATCTAACTGAAGCTATAAATGTAGCAAAAAGCATTGAACATACAGCTTTGTGTGTAAAAAAGGAGATGAAATTAACCACTTACCCACAAAAAAACAATGGGTATGTGTACATCCAAAAAGAAGTTGAAGAAGTATGTAAGATAAAAAATTAACAGTTGCCACACAACAGCAAAACCAGGAGGAAACTAAAATGTTTTAGGTGTGGGAGCAATAAACATTTAGCTAATAGCCCTAGATGTCCTAAATGAGGAGTCATATGTAGGAAATGTAACAAAAGGGGTCACTTTGCTAAAGGCTTTATAGAAGGTGATAAGAGTGTCAATGTTATTGGACCAAATTATGAAGATGAGATTGGGGAAAATAAAAGATTTCTTTTTCAAGTAAAATGTTTTGAAACAGATGCGAAAACCAATTATCCCACATGTGACATATTGTTGGATGGTGTAAAGATGAGTATATTTGCTGACTCATGACACCATACACACTGATTGACAGTAGGACTTTCCATGAAAGAATGCAGGGAAAGGACTACACATTAGAACCAGCTGGAATCAAACCAGGGGGGTTCAAGCGAGAACCTTTACCATTGGAGAGCATGATCAAGGTGAGGATATCTTTCAAAGACAGACACACAGTAGGGAAGGTTTACCTCACTAAACAAGGTTGAAGCTTGTTTGGGTGGAATCACCAGAAAGACCTAGGGCCAGATATAGGTAAATAGCATTTAGCGCTTCGTAAATACTGAATTTTACTCATTCGGTATTTACAAATCGGTAAATGCTATGTAGGTATTTTTACCGATTAATTTACCGAATCTGTAAAATTCGGTAAATGCCATTGATTCCTATGGGCTTTGAAGCCCATATGAACCAATGGCAATTACCGAATCGGTAAATACCGATTCTGTAAAATTACCTAATTGACAAGGGGGACAGGGTGTCACTTTGACAGCCTGTTGCACCCCTGATTCAGGCTTATGTGCCATGTGATACACATACGTGCCCTTAGGGCATGTCTGTGTGCCACATGGCACAGGTGTACATGCACAGATGTGCATGTACACAGGAATTCGTTATTTACCATGTAATAGTATTACATGGTAAATAACAAATTCTTAGGGGCCTATGGCACTGTTTCCAGTGCCACCTACATTTTGATTTACTGATTCAGTAAATTTACTGAATCGGTATTTTACAGAATCGGTAAATTTACCGAATCAGTAAATTTACCGATTCTGTAAAAGTTTGGGCCCCTACATCTCAATCACCAAATACCGATCGGTAACGGCCGAAATCGGCCGTTACCGACCGGTATTTGGTGACCTACATCTGGCCCCTAGACATAAAACTGGACCCTATCAATAAAGAACACATTTTACTTCTTGATAGAAGAGGAGTAGGGAAACAGATCTGTGATGAATTCCCAGGTGTGTTCACTGAGAAGTTAAGTTCACTTAAAGATGTTGCTCACAAAATATAATTGAAACCCACAGCTGTACCAGTCATACACAAAACTAGGCCAGTTCCATTGACGATGCAGGCACCTTTAAAACGATTTAGACAAACTGGTAGAGCAAGGGGTCATAGGAGAGACTGAGTGCACCGATTGTCTTTCCCTTATCATTTTGAGTTCCCAGACAGGTACCCCCTGGCACAGTTAAATGAAATGCTCAGTCTCATATATGATGATAAATGATTTAGTGTGCTTGACCTATCTCAGGCGTATCACCAAGTTGTTCTGTACACGAGCCAGGACTTACGATCAAGAGAGATAAGTGCAAAATTGGGGTTACCTCTGTAAAATACATGGGACATACCATATCCAATGAGGAAATCAAACCTATACTTAATTTGGTAGAAGTGATAAAGAATGCCCCTATTCCCTCTGCCAGGGATGAAATCAATAATTTTTATGATTGGCGGAATATATGTCCAAATATGTGAAAAAAGTCATATCAAGTAGAACCCATGAGAGCATTATTATAGAAAGGTACTGACTTTGAATAGAGAGAGAAACACATTGAATCTTTTGAAAGTGTTAAACTAGCCATTATCAAAGCCTCCAGCATAGGAAACTTTAATGTGAAATCTAAAACTGTGCTAACCATGGATGCTAGCAACAAAGGTTTAGGAGTGACCTTTTCCTAAATGGGGAATGGTTCAGAGAGGATTATAGCATTCACCTTCAGGGCGTTAAGAAATGCTGACCTCAGCTACAATACTGTGGAGAAAGATGCTTTGGCTTGATTTTGGGTAATTAACCACTTGAAATTTTACCTGTGAGGCTTATCCTTCCACCTTAGAACAGACCATAGACCGCTAATTTTATTTTTTTCAGAAACGAGATAGAGATAGAGAGTTTTTTCAGAAACGAGATAGAGACACACATTTTCAGTTGGATTTTTGGGTTGCAGTTTTTCCATTTCAAAATGAAATATGTTCCTGTGGAGAAAAATCTGATAGTGAACTATTTGTCTAGGATGCCCATCCAACAGTACTAAGAGGATACCTTCAATCAAGCTAATACTATCTTAGCTATACCCGTTCCAGCCATTATATGATGAATGGGTTGAGTGCATGATAAAAGATACAACGTTGGGTGCTGTGAAAGCGAAAGTAGTGAATGGTTGGCCCCAGAAATGCAATAACCTACCTGCAGAGTTGCAATCTTTTTGGAACTTAAGACATGAGTTATTGGTGGATGGTGACCTTATTCTCAGGTCCAGAAAATGGATACCTCCACTAGGTCAAACAGAATGTATTGTTGACCTGGTCCATGAAGGCCACCATGGGAGGAGCTTAACCAAGAAGAGAGTCAGGGTGAATTACTGGTTTCCTTACATGGAATCTATGGTGTAGAGCAAAGGTAGAGATTGCTATGCGTGCAGTGTGAGTGATTAGTCCAAATGGGCGCATAAAACCTCACTTCAGCCCATTACTGTGCCTCCCTGTCCGTGGGACAAATTGGTACAGGATATTGTAGGTCCCATCAATGACTTGGGTGTACAAAACAGGTATTTATTGTTCTTAGTTGATTACTATCCTCACTGGATTTCATTAAGCTGTATTAATAACATCAATACTAAAAGCTTAATAGCATTTCTGTCAGAGACTTTTACCTCAGAAGGGATACCCTATACTCTCATCACAGATAATCGGGCAAGTTCTGTTCTGAAGAAATGAAGGCATTCATTGCTGATTTGTCAATTCAACATGTTGAAATTCCACTATATTGTCCTAAAGCCAATGGGTTAGTGGAACGTTGCAACAGAATGTTGAAGGAATCTTTGCAGTTAGCTATTGCGGGATGGAAACCTCTGGCACAGACAGTCAAAGGCATGTTGTGATCCTACCACACCACTCCTAACAGTGTAATTGGAGTATCTCCTTTCGAGATCCAGGGAGGGAGGAAACCAGGTACTAAACTGGTCCCTAAATGGTTATTTAATGACATAGGAGTGGAGAAGGAGCAGGGGAGCATCAAAAGAAAATGGCTCTACACCAAGACAAGTACAAGAAGTGGTATGATGATACGTGGGGTGTGAGGAACCAGGAGTTGAACGAGGGGCAACGGGTGCTTGTCAAAAGACCTATTAACAGTCAGAACAAATTCACAAGTTCTATGAAACAGAGAGGATCAAGCAAGTGAAAAAGAATGAAGTAATTTTGGATAGTGGCCGCATGTGGAGCATGGATAGGTCGGTTGACTGTCCCCCTAAGCTCATACCCCAAGGATCATCTCCGTCCATCTCTAGAAGGGATTAGGAGGAGAAAAGGCAAAGTTGTCCTCCCACTTGGCAAAAAGATTATGTAATACACTAAAAATGATGTGTTTCCCTTTAGGACTATATTGAGACTCTTATGCTCTCAACTGAAATGTTATTGTTCCTGCCTCTACCAAATTACCGTTATTACCATTAGAGCAATTACTCATCCCTGCTTGGGGCTTTTTAGGTCTCGCCTCTCAATGCGCAGGCGCATTGAAGAGGCGAGACTATAGCGTCTTAAACAGACTTTACCTAACTGGGCGATTTGGTGCTGTGCCCGTGGCTTTTAGGTCAATGCGCAAGCGCATTGACCTAAAATGCGCGTGCACATCACCAAATCGCCGTCTGTTCACTCAGCCGCACTCCTCCCACACCTTTGAAGTGAAGCTTAGCTTCACTTCAAAGGTATCCGTCCCCCCGCCCCCTCCTTCACACGTCTCACGGCCGGCAGGCCGGCTCGTATTTCTCCTCCCTCCCTCGCCTCCCTCCCTCAGCACTGACAACGCGAAAGATTTACCTCCATAAATCTTAGCTTGGTCGGGTCCGTTTTGTTTTTTGCTTTATTTGTTCTTTGCCATTCTTGTTATTGTGTTCAGGTCCTCCGAAAACCCTCATCTCCTTCCTCTCAGCTGTCAGAAAACAGTGGTCAACGCACTTAGTTTATCACGTGGCCTGGACTATGGCAACTCTTTACTTGGGTGCTCTTCCTTATGTTGTAAAACAGTTTCAAATTGCGCAGAGCACAACAGCCTTTCTGCTTAAACTTCCTTGTTATTCTCCAGCATCTGCACGTCTTTTCTTGCTTGCATTGGCTTCCGCTTTAGCTGCTGTTTGTATTTAAAGGCCTCTGATTCTCTCATCGAGCTTTCTATGGCACTAGACCGAATTACATTCCAGACAAACTTTAGATCTACTCTTCCGTGTGCATTATTAAGCTTACCTGCTGAGAATTTTCATCTATTCCTTGAAATTCTCAGGACTAGAGTAAGAGGTTGTGACTAATTCTTCTTGGACCCCCAAATTATGGAATGAACTCCCTTCTGTTCTTCACTAGGAAAGTAGTTTATCAGTGTTCTGATACAACCTGAAAGCCCATCTGTTTCCATAGGGCAGCAAACTATGATTTCTGTTCTCTCTTCTCCATTTTTGTTTTCTCTTCGTGCCAGAACACCCTTCTGGGTAATTTGCTTAATACAACTTCTCAATCAATCTTTAGTTTTTCTGTAGTCTATTTTCGTGTATTGCTTGCTTAAATTGTAAAATAATGCTTATTGGAGTGGTAGTGAAAATGTGGAAATAGTTTTTATAAATCTGATTTAAATCTGAGTCAAGGTGAGTGTAGAAAGTGTGACAGGTTGTCAGACCTGAACAGGGAGCGAAGAGCAGCCCTGCAAAATGTTTTATGTCAACCACATAAACCACCAAACGAGTGAGTTCAGCAGGAAACTTTAACTCTACCCATAAAGATTTTTGGAAGTTCTTAACTCAAGAACATATGTATATATATTGTTTTATTGGGAAAATCCTTTTACTGTACATGTTTCTCAACTATTTTGGTTTAAAAAGATTTTTTCAATCACCACATCCACCACCATTTCACCACCGCATCCACCACCACCACATCCACCATCACATCCACATCCACCATGACATCCACCGCCACATCCACCACCGCATCCACTACCACATCCACCACCACCACATCCACCACCGCCACATCCACCACTGCCACATCCACCACCGCCACATCCACCACCACATCCACCACCACCACATCCACCACCACCACCACATCCACCGCATCCACCACCACCACATCCACCACCACATCCACCACCACATCCACCACTTTCACCGCATCCACCACCACCGCATCTACCACCACCGCATCCACCACCACCACATCCACCACCACATCCACCACCTCATCCACCACCTCATCCACCACCTCATCCACCACCTCATCCACCACCGCATCCACCACCACCACATCCACCACCACCGCATCCACCACCACCACCACCACATCCACTACAACCACCACCCCATCCACCACCACCGCATCCACCACCACCACCGCATCCAACACATCCACCGCATCCACCACCACCACATCCACCGCACCCACCACCACATCCACCATCACCACCACATCCACATCCACTACAACCACCACCCCATCCACCACCACTGCATCCACCACCACCACCGCATCCACCACATCCACCGCATCCACCACACCACATCCACCATCACATCCACCACCACATCCACCACCACATCCACCACCACATCCACCACCACATCCACATCCACCACCACCACATCCACCACCACTTCACCACCGCATCCACCACCACCACATCCACCATCACACCCACATCCACCATGACATCCACCGCCACATCCACCACCGCATCCACCACCACATCCACCACCACCACATCCACCACTGCCACATCCACCACCACCACATCCACCACCGCCACATCCACCACCACATCCACCACCACCACCGCATCCACCACCACATCCACCACCACATCCACAACCACATCCACCACCACATCCACCACTTCCACTGTATCCACCACCACCACATCCACCACCACCACCACCACATCCACCACCGCATCCACCACCACCACATCCACCACCACATCCACCACCTCATCCACCACCTCATCCACCACCACCACATCCACCACACCCACCACCATCACTTCCACCACCACATCCACTACCACTTTCACCACATCCACAACCAGCACATCCACCACCACCGCATCCACCACATCACCACCACATCCACCATCACATCCACCACCCCCACCACCACCACATCCACCATCCCATCCACCATCACCTCCACATCCACCATGACATCCACCGCCACATCCACCACCACATACACCACATCCACCACCACATACACCACATCCACCACCACATCCACCACATCCACCACCACATACACCACATCCACCACCACATCCACCACCACCACACCCACCACCACTACATCCACCACCACATCCACTACAACCAACACCACTGCATCCACCACCACCACCGCATTCACCACCGCATCCACCACCACATCCACCACCACCACCGCATCCACCACCGCATCCACCACCACATCCACCACCACATCCACCACCACATCCACCACCACGACCACATCCACCATCACATCCACCATCACATCCACCACCACCACCACATCCACCGCATCCACCACCACATCCACCACCACATCCACCACCGCATCCACCACCACCACCACATCCACCACCACATCCACCACTTCCACCGCATCCACCACCACCGCATCCACCCCCACCGCATCCACCACCACCGCATCAACCACCACCACATCCACCACCGCATCCACCACCACCACATCCACCACCACCGCATCCACCACCACCACCACACCCACCACCACATCCACTACAACCACCACCGCATCCACCACCACCACCACATCCACCGCATCCACCACCACCACATCCACCGCATCCACCACCACATCCACCATCACCACCACATCCACCACCACATGCACAACAACCACCACTCCATCATCCACCACCGCATCCACCACATCCACCGCATCCACCACCACCACATCCACCGCATCCACCATCACATCCACCACCACATCCACCACCACATCCAACACCACATCCACCACCACATCCACCACCACCACATCCACCACCACTTCACCACCGCATCCACCACCACCACATCCACCATCACACCCACATCCACCATGACATCCACCACCACATCCACCACTGCATCCACCACCACATCCACCACCGCCACATCCACCACCACCACATCCACCACCACCACATCCACCACCGCCACATCCACCACCACCACTGCATCCACCACCACATCCACCACCACATCCACAACCACATCCACCACCACATCCACCACTTCCACCGCATCCACCACCACATCCACCACCACCACCACATCCACCACTGCATCCACCACCACCACATCCACCACCACATCCACCACCTCATCCACCACCTCATCCACCACCGCATCCACCACCACCACATCCACCACACCCACCACCATCACTTCCACCACCACATCCACCACCACTTTCACCACATCCACAACCACCACATCCACCACCACCACATCCACCACATCACCACCACATCCACCATCACCACCACATCCACCATCACATCCACCACCCCCACCACCACCACATCCACCATCACATCCACCATCACCTCCACATCCACCATGACATCCACCATCACCACCACATCCACCATCACATCCACCACCCCCACCACCACCACATCCACCATCACATCCACCATCACCTCCACATCCACCATGACATCCACCATCACCTCCACATCCACCATGACATCCACCGCCACATCCACCACCACATACACCACATCCACCACCACATCCACCACATCCACCACCACCGCATCTACCACCACCGCATAAACCACCACCACCACACCCACCACCACTACATCCACCACCACATCCACTACAACCACCACCACCGCATCCACCACCACCACCGCATCCACCACCGCATCCACCACCACATCCACCACCACCGCATCCACCACCACATCCACCACCACATCCACCACCACCACCATCACATCCACCATGTTATGTTATGTTATGTTATGTTAGTGCTATTTGTATTGCGCACGGCTGCTCCAGCGAAGGAGCGTCCCGGCGCACCGACAAGGTGGCGAACACAACACAACTGGGGAACAGAAATAATTATTAAGAAATTGGGGAGTGAAGGATTTAACAAAGCTCAGAAAATAAATGAGTTTTAGTGGCCTTGCGGAAGGCAACCACCACATCCACCGCATCCACCACCACATCCACCACCACATCCACCACCACATCCACCACTTCCACCGCATCCACCACCACCACCACCACATCCACCACCGCATCCACCACCACCACATCCACCACCACATCCACCACCTCATCCACCACCACTACATCCACCACACCCACCACCATCACTTCCAACACCACCGCATCCACCATCACCACCACATCCACCATCACATCCACCATCACATCCACCACCACCACCACATCCACCACCACATCCACCACCACATCCACCATCACCTCCACATCCACCATGAAATCCACCACCACCACATCCACCACCACCACATCCACCACCATCACATCCACCATCACATCCACCACCACATCCACCACCACATCCACCACCACATCCACCATCACCTCCACATCCACCATGAAATCCACCACCACATCCACCACCACATCCACCACCACCACATCCACCACCACCACATCCACCACCACTTCCACCGCATCCACCACCACCACATCCACCACCACATCCACTACCACATCCACCACTTCCACCGCATCCACCACCACCACATCCACCACCACCACCACATCCACCACTGCATCCACCACCACCACATCCACCACCACATCCAACACCACATCCACCACCACCTCATCCACCACCTCATCCACCACCGCATCCACCACCACCACCGCATCCACCACCACCACCACATCCACCATCACATCCACCATCACATCCACCACCACATCCACCACCACATCCACCGCATCCACCACCACCACATCCACCACCACCACCACCACATCCACCACCGCATCCACCACCACCACATCCACCACCACATCCACCACCACATCCACCACCACCTCATCCACCACCTCATCCACCACCGCATCCACCACCACTACATCCACCACACCCACCACCATCACTTCCACCACCACCGCATCCACCATCACCACCACATCCACCATCACATCCACCATCACATCCACCACCACCACCACATCCACCACCACATCCACCACCACATCCACCATCACCTCCACATCCACCATGAAATCCACCACCACATCCACCACCACATCCACCACCACTTCCACCGCATCCACCACCACCACATCCACCGCATCCACCACCACCACATCCACCACCACATCCACCACCACCACCACATCCACCACTGCATCCACCACCACCACATCCACCAGCACATCCACCACCTCATCCGCCACCTCATCCGCCACCGCATCCACCGCAACCACATCCACCACACCCACCACCACATCCACCACCACATCCACCACATCCACAACCACCACATCCACCACCACCACATCCAGCACATCCACCACATCACCACCACATCCACCACCTCCACCACATCCACCACCACCACCACATCCACCACCACATCCACCCCACATCCACCACCATCACCACCACATCCACCATTACCACCACCACCACATCCACCACCACCATATCCCCCAGATCCACCACCACCACATCTATATGTGTGTGGCTCTGTGTGTGTGTAGGTGCAAATGCAATGTTCTTGGATTTTCGTCACAATAAAATACACTGAACATAATCTTCACAAAAGTTATTTACAAACGTTTAAGCTATTGCCATTATACATTACAATAACTTTTATTTAAGTATTAATTATTTACAAAATTAAAAGCCATTGTTATTTGTAATATCAAGACATCTAAGTCACGTAAATACAACACACATTGCATTACAAATGCTATAGGTGTCACATTTGCAAAAGTTAAAACTATTGACATTGTAACTGACAAAGCTATTAATTTTGCTACTTTCAAAACCAACCCATAAATAAAAAAAGTGTCATTTACAATACCAATAGCTCAAACTTTCCTAATGCGAGACCTATTGCATTTCCAATGCTTGTTTTGAATCCTTGTTATGTATGCCTACTCTTTCCAGTATGTTTTGCTCTCTAATGTTTCACTCTTGCTTAAGCAGAGATATGTGTTAAAATCCTTCCTTCAGTTTTACCTCTTCTCACCTGTCCCCTCCCCTTCCTTTCCCTCCTGCCTTGGTATGCCCCGTTTAGAACTCTGAGGGAGAGCTTGGATTAGAACGTTGAGAACCGGCGTTGCGGGTTAGCGAGCCTGGGGACACTGGATGTACTTCAATAATTTCGATCTTCTTTTTCACCTGTGTGTCATTGTCCAAACTTGCAACAGATGTCCAACCAGGAGAGTGACCACACATTCACCACATACACATTCTAGAATTATATGGCACACATCCTATAGGTTTCAGTTATATAATACCATTAAGAGTTCTTTACCCTGCCCACCCACAGAACTGTTGACTCTTTTGTTGTATTTCCCCAAGCCTGGGTTGCCGTGTACTTTGTGTCACCAGTGGTGTAATGTACAATGATGTGCGCCCCCTCCCCCCCACCCCCACAGAATGTGATGGCGCCTTATGTCACAAATCTCACAGATATTTATTGGCCTTGAGCTGGTTGCGGAGGACCCAGTAAAGGATTGCCCCCTACCCTACGCCGCAGGGGCCTTTGTTATTCCCCTGTGTGTTACACGATCTATCGGGCACGCCTTCCAGGAAGTCAACACTAGTTTTTGATGCTCGGGTTACACACAGGCAGGATCAGTGGTCATTACAGTACCCCACTGTGTTGTCTTACCAGCTTTAAATATCCCCCAGTGTGGCTGTCCAGGAACGCGTGCCATGTTGAAACAGGCCGGGGTTTAACCTTCAGTGAGTGACAAGAGGCTCAGAATGAATGTACACATGGAGACAGCGGAGGGACACGGGCGGGAGGGGCTGGACAAAGATAGCATAGAGATCTCCACTGTTCACGGGTAGAGGCCTCCCAAAATAACGTAACAGAGGAAGGTGGACGTGGGTAAACCAGGGAGTCTGCGGGCCGAGCCGAGCCAGAGTGTGGCGTGGCCAAAGAGCCAAGGCACGAGGAAGCTATCCAAAGAAATGGCATGTTACCACTGCAACAAAATGTTTGGAAAGTACATAATATATGTTGGGTTAAGTACATGTAATGTAAATAATATATTGCGGCTGTTTTAGAAAAAAGAGAGAACATTATACCCAGTCCAATAAAAGAGCAACACATGTTTTATATTTCCAACAGCACTTAAAATGCTGGGATTTTCAATTCCATACATAAAATGTTTACGTCAATACCACTCGTTCCAGAAGGAAACGTTTTGTTGGTTAAAAACCAGGGTAGACTTAGGGTGTCACACATGTTTTTTTTGGCAGCAATACTCATTATTGACCTTTACAACCAACGACTCAAGTAAATTAAACTGCAAGTCAAGCAAAAGCATTCTCACTTACATGCTCTTACAGAAGTTGGGTCCCACGCCTTTCATAACTGTGCAAAACTCCAAAAGGTTTTTTTGGGACCTGCTTTAACTGCAATGAGTCTGTAAACAACCAACACATATTTCTGAAAGTTATTGGTAGCAGCCTTTCTTGTCAGGGCTGGCTCTGACACCAGTTCACTGACAGAGTTCTCGGGTCTTTCGGGCGTGGGAATCTCCCAAGACCCCATCACTTTGTGCCTTATCACAGACGTTGTGAAAGCAGCTGGGCGGTAAATGGCAATCTGTGATGTCATAGTGACTGTGGGGCATATTAGCAAGGGCACTATCGCCGCTTTAGCAGGACTTTTTCCCGCTAAAGCGGCAATAATTTTAAAGCCCTATCAGCAAGCTGTTGCTAACAGCAGTTAGCGACAGCTTTTAGGCGATAGCGACCGGTTTGGGGCCCACTTTGCATGTCAGCGCTATTTACCGCTAATGACTTGCAAAGTGGGCGTACCCAACCTGTTAGCGACTGAAAGCAGTCGCTAACACAGCTATCACCTATTAGCAAGACAGGCTGTGCGATTAAAAAAGTCACTCTAAGAGCGATTATCGCCAGAACCTAACGCCTGCTCAGACCATGACTTAACCTGTATATCCAATGGGAGGTGGATATTCAGGTTAAGTCCATATTAGCGTTAATGCCTGAATATCGCTGGATTTCCAGCGATATTCACGCATTGAGCCGATATCGGCGGATATTTTATCGCATTAGAGATAAACGTTGCTAAATGCATGTTATTTCTGCAATAATATCCGGCGATAAAAAAAAATGCGCTGAGCGCATTTAGCAATAAATATCGCTATTTGTTGCTATTATGCCGCTCTGTTCGGTTGCAGTGTGGTGACGTGTTGGAAAGAAGAGAAGAAGGTCCATGACTCTATTATGGGATCCTCACCCCGCACATCCCCAGGGCCACTACCTGTCCCCAGGGAAACCCAATTCCTTACTTGAGCACCTGTTTATTTCTCCATCCTTTCTGACACCCCAGCTAAGTGAGATTTATTTTTAAAAAGCAGTGGCATTGAAATAAGCCTAAAACGGGTATTGTGGGGTGCTCGGTATCAAGAAGCGCTGTCAGGTGCCAAATTCTTAGAAGCATTGACCTAGACAGTACCCCTACTCACACACCTAACCTTTCACCCACTCCTAGTGCTGGAAGTGGAAAAACTTTACTCCTGGAACCCATACATTAGGGGCGCAAGTGTAGCAATAAAAGGGAGGTGGAGTCATGAGGGGCAGAGTCATGAAAAGCAGTCTCACAGTCAACTAATACAGTAAAGACTGTGCCACCAAGAAGTTGGCAACAAGGAGAAACCCAGCAGTTGATTTGTTCTGGCTTAATTGATTGCAGGGGCTACATTTTCAAATACCCTTTGGGGTTAAGGCACATGCTGCAGAGAGGTTTGTGTGCCCCATAAGTCTCTGGGAATCATAATAATGGTAAGATAACTCTGGTAGTTAATGCACTCGGTGAAGAGGTCTGTGTTTTGTGAAGTCACAGTTTTGACGCATTAGAGTAGCAGAGTGTTAACCCCTTGTGTGCTTTGGACGGCCCCTGGCCGTCCGACGTCACGGCGGGCGGGCATGTGCGGAGGACGGCCTGGGGTCGTCCAATCTCCACCCACTCAATAAAACGCCCGCACAGCACAAAAATTAGTGCAGCGCGAAACAGGTTAATGGTTCTACTGCAAAGCACACCGTGTAACATGCAGAAGACAGATTTTTATTTTATATAGACAGGTAAGTGGATTACTACTTTTCATACATGATCCTTTTAATACTTGGAGTTTATAAATTACAATCCTTCTAGTATAAAATGGTAAGCAGCGATCTGCATGCAAACTGCAAGACCTTTTTAGAACCTTGTTGTTTTTTTTCAACTGTTGTTATTGATGGGTACTGAAAAGGGTAAGTGGTGCTACAATAAGTTTACACAGGCTGCAATGGCAGGCCTGTAGTTACAGTTTGAATGGTCTCCCATGGGTGGCCAAATACATGCTTCAGCCCATGGGGGACCTCTGGAATACCTGTGCCCTTGGTACCTTACTACCATATACTAGGGACTGACAAGGGTTCCTCAGTATCCAATCTGGGAGGTACCTAAGTGCTAAACATAATAATTTAAGGTAGAAAGCAGAGATACTGGGCGTCCTGATTAGCAGGATCCCAGTCAGACTAGTCCGAAACCATCACAGCACTAGGCAAGAAGTGGGGGTAACCATGCAGAAGGATCCTACCTTTCTACACTTGCATATCAATGTATGATGTGTGTGTGTGATGTAAACACTCAGACACCCTACATTGGGATGAGTAGTGCTATAAAAGAATTACATTTAAAAAAAATAGTTAATGCTATTTAATTGCTATTCATGTTAATACTCATACTGACCGATATACCTGACATTCTTACAGAACTTTAATATCTCTTATAAACAGTTATTAAACATAGTCAAAAGCTTGCCCCCAAATCTTAGTTTCTCTTAAGTACCTGTTAAGTGATAACAAGCTGTGCACATTTGTTTCCCCTCCATTGCATTGGTGTCTAGGCTTTAAGTTCCAGACAGCACCCAGCCAGGACTACATTCAAACAAAAGGGGGGCTGATGGCCCCTTAAAAATAGCCTTTGTTTTAGGCCCAACTGGAATTTAAAGTAAGAAATCCCCCTTGCTGCCTGCATGTAGCAGCTCCAAACAGAAACAGTCAACATACAGGCGCTGCAGAAGTGAGGAATGCCCACACTCACACTTGCGACCTTGATACAAGCAGCATGGCCTTCCTCAGAGAAACATAAATGTGAGACATGAGCAAAAATATCAAAACAAAATTTAGTTTGTAAAAGAGAAGTGGCTTACAATTTCTAAAGTAGGAAGGAGAAATTAATTATTCAGGCCTTATATGAAAAACAAAAAACCTTTGTTACAGAATAAATGGGAAGTCAAAACTTGATTTTAGTCTATCGAATGTGAAAAACCGTGGCACTATTCACAGATAACCTTTGATGGATCACAGTCAGGTAAAAGTTGGTAGTTTGTCCCGGTAATAAACTTTATCTTTAGACAGACAGCATTTTTGGAGGTTAAACATCTCAACTGGGACAAGACTGCAGTCAGACATGGATGGATTCTCTTCATTTTGTAGTCACTCAAATGTCATGGTCAAAAGGCATTACTTTAGCGTGGTGAAACTGATAAAATGTAGATGGGGCGGGGTTAAATCTTTATTTAGGTGGATTAGCACCGTGTCCCAGTCCTCCATAGATGGAAATTGTTCAAAGGCGCAATTTTACATACATTTTTGTAGCTTCTTTTATGGTGCTCCAAACGTCTCCGTATTTTCAGAAAAGGCTTCTTGGACAACAGGCCACAAGTGCAAACTGTAGGAACGCACCCCCCACAACTGCAGACAAGATCCACAGACAAATGTCCAGTTACAACTGGTTAAAGGAATTACCCGACAGCATCTCCAACGCTCTGGCTCTGCAGAGCCTTCTCCACTTCCTAGACACAGGAATGAGGAAGAGTTTCACATAGGCGGGCATAAGAAATGTTTAGTTGCAACTGTTGTGTTGGTTTCCTCGTAGATAGAAGCAGCAACTCCAGGCAATATGACCTTTAGAATTTAACAGCCCAAAGAGAAAAGTCCCACCTGACAGACAGCCTTCCTGAAAGGGCCTGTCCCCTGTGTCCTCAGGAGTCAACAAGTGTCAATGAGAACTACACCTAGGCCTAGATAAACGCCCCTTTGATTCCAGAGATTCAAGTTCATAGCGGTGAACATCATTCAGAGCAGCATGAAAGGGCATCTTCAGACCTTTGCCTGTGCAGAGCAGTTCTCATGCATTTGTTTAACATTTGTGGGTGGCTGTTATTCTAAAATGGCCTTGATCTTCTCAGAATCCATCTGAATCCCTTGATCGGAAATGAGAAATCAAGAATAGATTATCGGTTGATCTCCAAAAATAAATGTTTCTGTCTTAGTATGCAATAATTATTTTTTCTGTAAAAGGACAGTTTCTCTCACATGAAGTTCTGAACTTGGCGATGTCCAACATGTCAGTGAATACTAAGATATTGTCCAGATAAATAAGGACATATGTCACGCATCTCTGAATACATCATTTGTTAGATATTGGAAGGGAGCCATGGCTTTATATCAGCCAAACGATATAACTAGGCAGTCATAATGCACACATTTGGGACTGAGGTGCATCTACCATTTTTGGTCCTTACCAGACTAAAGGCACATTGGATATCTAACTTTGCAAATGCAATGACCATCTTGACTCAATGAAGTAGAACCAGAATAAGGAGTAGAGGATGAGTACTGCAGATTGCAACTGTGCTTAGGTCTCTATAGTTCACACTTGGTTGATACTCACCATCTGGTTTAGGAATGAAAAATATTGGCACCTCTGCAGGCAAAGCCGAATGGCAAGTGAATCCCTTGGTGAGAATTTCTTCTAGGTATTCTTTCAATACTGCATCTTCTTTATTTGTGAGTGGGTAAATGCTGCCATGACGTATTTACACCTGAGGCAGCCGATCAGTGGCACAATGATAAATATGATAAGATTAGCCCTCTTGAAATTCTGTATATGCTTGTGGGACATAATTAGCTATCTTTTTGCCGGGAGAAGACTGTCAGTGACTAGCAAAACTTTATCTCAGATCAAAGTCAGCAGTTTTACCAATAATATTCAAATCTGAGAGTTATTTATTCTGATATTAAACGTTAATGATTCAATATGCCCATAGTCTGCCTCTACTATCAGTGATTTGGTTTCTCTTTGTATATCAACAGATACCAAATGAGTTCCATCAATGCCTAAAGTGAAATAAACCAAATTAATCTTTTGAAGAGGGATCTTTTTTTGAGTATAGCAGAACTTGTCAGTAAATAACCAGAGGCTCAAGGCTGATTGCTGCTGTTGCTTGCCAAGGCCCTATGGGTATAGTAATAGCTATGGGACTAACACTGGTTTCATTAGTAAGCTCACCTGGGGTTTGTTGTTCACAGGTAAGAACTCTAGTTTTCCTAAAGTAATGGAAAAATCTTCACCAATTGGTGTTTCTTCCCATAATAAAATCACAGTCCTTATGTTCTTCAATCTTGTTTTTTCCTGGAAAGAATCTTTCATATGGAGCCAATCTACATAGGTTCACCTCAAGACTTTTAATTATTTTGTGATTCCATTGTATATGCAGGAAAAACCTATCAGGAACATCATCTCTTCACACTGCACCAAGACTGCTGCTGACCTTCACCTTGACGTGCGAAATCAATAAATGAGTCACATTTGATAGGTCGATTAACAACCAATGAAAGGGTATCTGTTGGAAATTGGGTTGCTGGTTGTGTGACCAGCACAAGTAATAGTTCATCAATTGTCCTCAGTGGGAACTAAACACCCCATTGTAGCGCTTGACTCTCACAAGATAGTGAGGCAGTGCAATCTAAGGTCCTCTCAAGGGATCTGGTGTGGGCTAGTTATCACCAATCACTGGCACGCATGAACAACACTCAATAAATGATTGTCCAGTCAGTACTTTTCTTTAGAAAAAGGAGAAGTACATTTATGACTCTCACATCACTAAATACTTCACAATAATTTACAAATATACATAGGCAGCTGGAACCTACCATAGATGACATTGTGTAGTCACTGGTGACCCCCTAGAGGGTAAGTAGGTAAGTAAGTTCTGTTTTTATAAAACGCATGAATGCCAAGGCGTCTTAGCACTAGGGAGTGGTATAACCAATCAGAAGGGACAGGGATGCAAATACTTAGACCCCTAAGCAAATAGCAGAGTCTTCAAAATTTTCTGAACCCTTGCCTACTAGTTTGAGACCACATTGGGAATGGCATTGTGTTCCACAACTTACCGGCCAAGTGGAAAAAAATTCCCCCCCCCCCTCTTTTGACATCTTGGCCCTGGGGATGACCAACAATCAAGCAGTGGATGATCTAAGATTGCGTCGAGGAACATACACCCTAAATAACTTATGGAAATCAACGGGGCCAGATCCATGGAGTGCATTGTGGACAATGCACAAGGCCTTAAATGTCACCCTAGCCTGGAAGGGCAGCCAGTGAAAGTCCCTGATGCTTTTTGATACGGGCCTAAATTTAGGGATTTTTAATATTAGGTGGGCTGCCGCATTCTGCTGAGATTGAAGCTTCAACTGGATACGCTTTTGTACTCCCAAGTAGAGAGCATTACAATAGTCTATCTTCGATAGAACCAAAGTGATAATTACTGGTTTTTGTAAGTCAAATAAAATTAAAAGGACAGCTGATCATCTAGCATAACTCTCAGATTTTTTACTTTTCAAATGGGATATGGTCACGGTCCAGCGACGCCCGGCAACCAAGAGTTGTTCCAAAACGAGGAGTCATTTCTGAGGAGTTCTTGGTGTTTAACTTTAGACAATTTTCCTGCATCCATCTGATGATGTGTGCCATGCAGTTGTTAAACCTCTTTGCCACATTATCTGACTCAGATGATAAAAATACCACTATTTGTGTATCATTCGCATAACAGATTGCTGAGAAACCATGTGATCGAATTAGTTTTGCTAAAGGAGTGACATAAATATTAAACAGAGAGTAGAAATATTTTCTTAAGTATTGCAATTTTTTTAATTAGTTTTAATTACATACGTTTAATATTTTAAAATTCTTTTTTCCATTTTTGAACCATGTGGGTCTGAGGGATGATCCTTTAGGGACTATACAGATCAGGCCTTTGTTCTTCGATGTGTAGTGGAAGTCTGACTCGCTGTATTATCATTGTGAGGAAGGATCATATCTGTTAGAGGGCAGGGTCTTGGATGCCTGTGCCATGTATTTGTTTGATGAGGATGAGACACAGTGTCAAATGCTGCAGAGAGGTCCAGCAGTATGAGTGTGGCAGTTTCTTCTTGGTCTAGAAGGGTTTGAATTTTATCTGTGGTGGCGATAAGTGCTGTCTCAGTGCTGTGATCGCTGCGGAATCCGGATTAGGAGTGATCGAGAATAATGTGGAGAGTCAGACGTTTGTTGGTCAATTGCTTTCTCTATCATCTTCGTTGGGAACGGTAGTAGAGAGATGGGTTGGAAGTTGTTAACTTTATTGGGGTCAGCCAATGTTTTTTTAGGCGGACTGAGATTGCAGCATGTTTCTCCTCCTCTGAAATAAGCGAAAGGAAGGGGGTAACTCAGGAATGCATTAAATAAGGAAAAAGAAAATAAAACGGAGAGCACATAGGGACCCACCTATTGACTCGAAGTGGAGAACCACAATGACTGGACTTCCAGCTGGTCTGGTGGCTCAGTGGACTAATGCAGGGGCCTGTGCTTGACCTTGAGGTTCTTTAATTTTGACTCCATTTTACATTCAACTCCATTTTGTGTTGCCTTTACACAGGCTGCATGATTCACGAAGTGTCTCTGCCCTTTTGGACTGCAATGTGTTGAAAACCCCCTCCGTCCTTGTCTTGAAACCCATCTCAGACACCAGCCGGCCTAAACTAATTCTTGTCTGGACCACCTAATCCCTGTATCAACTATCTGTTAGCCTTTAGTATTCTTTTCGTGCCGTATCTTATCTTTTGGCCTTCGCTATTCTCTCCCTGTGTTTTCCTATTCCACAAACCTTTCCTTTGAAGCACGCAAATATGTTCTGCCATTACTGATTGACCTATAGGTGCTGTTATTGATTGACTTATGGGATCGGGCAAAGACATGACTCAAGGGGGATGTTCTGGTTACATGATGCCTTGTTTTGAATGTTTTCATATTAGCTAACATTTGGCAGATGGCACAGCATGTCCATGTTAGGCATTTTGCATGCCTGCAAAAGCTAGGACTGCCCCTTACTTTTATGCTGAGTTTGTAACCCTAAGCATATATAAGGCCTCTGTTTTCTGTACTCCTCAGACTGCCTCATTCAGTTGCTAAGGCTTCTGTGTGACGTAGTCTCACTTTTTTAAGTTTAATAAAGATGTCTTTTCATATTTCAGCTTCTGTGCCAAGTTCTTTATTATCAAGTATTAGTGAGACCCCTGAGAATGAAGATTTGAGTTTCTTCAATTGGCGCGGCCAACATGGGCTTCATCAGAGAAGTGACTTTCTGTGGGAGTGATCTTGTCAGGAGACTGAAATCTACTGAGGAGGACAGAACAGGATTCTACTAAGAAGGTACTCTGTGCACAGAGATTCTGGAGATTCTTTGCCTCTGCAGCCCAGTATATTTCTGATCTTCCTGTTTTTGACCCTCCACATGATGTCACTCCTGACTGAGAACCTTTTGATTGGCAAGAGTAAGGTAGTTTAGTAGCTTTGGAATTTTGGAATTTGTGTTGGACAACTTTAGATATGTTTTGGATTTTGGATATGCAAATTGCAATTTGTGTAGGCAGGTAATGAGGAGATTTTTCTCTATTTGGTTTTGTTGAACGGTGCACGTACGAAAAGTACCTTAAGCACTACTTTGATTATAATATTTGCATATTCTGCACATATTTTTGGCATGCCTGTTTTCAAGCGCACATCGAAGAATGTGTTGCCTTTTTTGAAAGGTACTATAGTGTGATGTGAAGTAAATTAGCCGGCTCCCATAGAGGGAATATCTAAATAGGTTTAGATTTAAAGCATATTTCTTCCTTGGTGATTTTGTATCCCCAGGGAATTAAAATATGACATAATACAAAACAAGGATCCTTTGTTCTGCGCAATTTTATGAATGAAGATATGCAGAACGATTTCTTTTGGTGTTCTGCTAGCCAAAGCTAGTGAATTGAGTGTATTTTCGCTTCTTGGACATACATCAGTGTGTTGGGCTGTTTTTGCAGTCTTTAGGAACACTATTAAGAAGCGTTTCTTGTAAATATGACTTACAACTAGTATTTGCAAATGGTTTGGTTCAAGTACAGTCGGGGGGCTGTCCTTTGTTTCTGTTCTGAGTATTGATTTGTGGGTTAAATGTGCATTTAAATGTCTATGTGGTTTTCCCATTAGTGCAAACTTCTGTAAGTGAATAGCGATGGCGCTATTCACGAAATGCATGGCTAAAGCGTGCCCTATTGTGTGTCCTGAGTGTTTTGACATCTTTCTGTTTATGTCTGAAATGAGCTTAAATGTGTGTTTGTGTTTTTTTATGTTTTCAGTCTATTAAGCAAAATGTCTAAATGCTTAAAAAAAAAAACATTCACATTCACTAGGACTAAAAAGGCCCCCAAAAACGAATGGTGTGTTTTGTAGAAAACCAAACTTATAGCATTTTTTACTTACATACATTGTATTAGAAATTTCCGGGCAAACACTTCAGCTGAAGTAAATTTTTGCTGAACTCAGACGCATATTATAGAACATGCATTGATGTGTCTTCGTTTGAAAAAGACTGCCACCGTGCTCATGTTACAATGCTGAGAGACAAGCTAAATAAACAGGAGTATTTACTCAGCCAGGACTTTGCCCTCAGTTAAACACGGGTGAATCTTTGCATTTCAGAATGTTGTTTTCAAAAGGTTCCAAAACTAAGGTTCATTATTTTGTATTACAGGAAGGCATTTCAATTAAGGGTTTCCTCTCTTTAAGCATTTTTGTAAGCATATTCCTGGTTCTATCGCTAAATAAAAATTGTCCTTTTTAGAAAGAAAAAATGTGGCGCGAAATTTTGTCATGTTTCAAGTTAGGCTTCTGTGCTTAGGCTTATAAATGAATGCGTCTAAAAATGATAGGCAAGGGATGCAGCTTGCTTTTATATGTGGAATTATCAAAAATTATTGGGTTTATTCAAAATAATTATTAATTATGAAAAATAATTATTAAACATAAGTGCTACAAAATTCGTTTTTTACTATTCATGAAGCTTAATGCTCATACTGTGTCCTCCTAGCATTATAATTTAATTTGAGGTGTGCTGTCCTGCATAATGAGGACATTAGCATATGGAATTTTACTTAGCGCAGGCGTAAAAAACTCATTTTTCTAAGGATTTACATGGGATATGTCTAATGTCCAATCTCTGCAATTTGTAAAGAACATTATGAGGATGATTAATATGTAACACAATTATAGGATATTTATTTTTAAGTGACTCTAATATCAAAGTCGAATTTGGGTAAAATAGATCATTTAGAACAGTATTTTTGCCATTTATAATAGTTTTAAAGTGCTTTAGGCTTCAGTAAAATGCATACATTTAGGTATAATACAAATTTGCAGGTTGTCCCCATTTGGGGTTTGCTTTTAAATGGCCCAGTGAGATCCATTTAAGGGTGATGAAATGAGTACCATTGCAACAAGCATTTGTTCTAAAAACTGGTATGTGTGTTATTAGGTTCTGTAAATTATTCACAGTAAATGCTGTTTAATGATCTGTGAATAGAGATAATATTTTAGCGCCTAAAAAGGAGAAATTATTTTTCAAAATAAAGTGAATTATTGCAGGTTAGGAGGAATTAGGAAGGCCTTTTGTCTGTGACAGCCTCAGAGTGAGCAGAAGCTGGGGGCTAGGAGAGCTGCAGAGGCTGGCTCAAGTCGCGCTGAGGTGCTATCTTTAGTTTCCCTGTAAACAATGGAAGGAGGCTGTCATGTTGACATCTGTGACCTTTTAAATTAGGGCCTTGTCTCTGTGAAGTGCAGAATGACCTTGCTAAACGGGCCTCTAAAAGGGGGGGTTTCTGGTTTCTCCATAAGAACATCAATAAAATTAAAGAACTTAATTCCAAAGGGAAAATATGAAAAAATGGTTTCTTTGAATGTCCCAACATCATGCTAAATGCTCTGCAGAACTGATGCATTTGTAGCTCTGCTCTGAAAAAATAATGTCTGCTAGTTGCTTTCATTTGCCAGAAAACGAAGTATTGCATTAAGTCTTAGACAGAAAATAAGACGAAGCCCTTTACTAAAATTTTGAAGGCTACATGCCTAAGTGAGAACGATTTGCCAATTAAGAATGATTTTTCGCAGTAGAAATTGTGGTGTCAAATTAACATGGAGTGTCAGTGAAACAGGCGTGGTCCAGGCCCGTCCGCGCCTGGACCGCGCCCAGTGCCAGGACCCCTGGCCCCCGCGGAAGCAAGACGACCCGACAGACCTACGACGCCGCAACACTCAACGCACTCAACACTGGCCGGAACCCTGCCTGCTACCGAGCCACCCCGAGACTCACCCACGGAGCCTTTGCCTGCCAAGCCTGCCGTTTCTCCTGCTTCCGGACCTGCACGGCCCCCGCCAAGCCCGGCACCAGCAACAACCACCTGAAGTGCATCCTGCTCAACACCCGCTCCATCCACAGGCACGCCGTGGAACTCTGGGACCTGCTCGACACGACAGCACCGGACGTCGCCTTCCTCACCGAAACCTGGTGAACGCCTCCTCAGCGCCCGACATCGCCATAGCCATCCCGGACGGATACAAGATCACCCGGAAGGACCGCGTCAACCAGACGGGGGGAGGCATCGCCATCGTACACAAGAACACCATCCGCATCTCAACTAACACCGACGATACCTTCACCGCCGCTGAACACCTGCATTTCCAGATATACACTGACCCCAAGACCACCCTCCGCGGCACCCTCATCTACAGACCACCGGGACCACGCACACAATTCAGCGAAGACATCGCAGACTTCATCAGCCCGCACGCCCTTCCCTCCGCCAACTACATCCTCCCAGGAGACCTCAACTTTCACCTGGAGAACAACAACGACAGAAGCACGACCGCCCTGCTGGACAACCTCGCCAACCTCGGACTCAAGCAACTGGTGAACGCCCCCACCCACTATGCCGGCCACACGCTCGACCCAGTCTTCACATCCAGCAAGCACATCTCCTTCAGCCACACCACCGGACTCCACTGGACCGGCCACAGCTGCGTCCACTTCAGCTTAAAAAAACCACGACCCACCACCACCCGCAACAGGTCCCCCGCCGATGCTGGAGCAAGATCACCGCCGAGCAGCTCACCGCCTCCCTTAGCCAGAACATTCCCACCAGCACAACGGACCCCAACGAAGCAGCCAGCAACCTCACCAAGTGGCTGACCTCCTGCGCCGATGACCTCGCACCACTAAAGAACCCTCCCAGCAGACACGGCAGCAAGAAAACCCCCTGGTTCACCGACGAACTCAAGGAATCCAAGAAGAACTGCCGCACCCTCGAGAAAGCCTGGCGGCTCGACCACACCACAGACAACAGGACCGCCCTCAAGCACGCCATCCGCAAACACCATCAGCTGATCCGCGCCACCAAGAAGATGGCACTCAAAGAACGACTGGACAACAACACCCACGACAGCAAGGAACTCTTCAGCATCGTCAAAGAGTTCTCCAACCCCAGTGCCGGAAACAACTACATCACTCCCTCGCAAGACCTCTGCAACTCACTCGCCTCGTTCTTCCACCGCAAGATCGCCGACATACACAACAGCTTCGACGCACAGACCACGCACCCTACCACCAAACTAACGCCCGCCACCACCACCCTCTGCAACTGGACCCCAATCAGCACCGAAGACACCACCCGCACGATGAACTCCATCCACTCCGGATCACCAACTGACCCGTGCCCACACCACGTCTTCAACAAAGACGACACCAACATCGCACCCCATCTCCGAGACACCATCAACTCCTCCTTCCACACAGCCACCTTCCCGGAGAGCTGGAAGCACGCCGAGCTGACCGCCCTCCTGAAGAAACCAACGGCGGACCCCACCCACCTCAAGAACTACCATCCCATCTCGCTCCTTCCTTTTCGGGCCAAAGTCATCGAGAAGACCGTCAACAGACAGCTGGCCGCCTTCCTCGAGACTAACGGATCCCTCGACCCCTCGCAGTCCGGGTTTCGGGCCAACCACAGCACCGAGACCGCCCTGATCGCAGCCACTGACGACATCAGAACCCTGATCGACAACGGGGAAACAGCGGCCCTCATCCTCCTGGACCTCTCTGCGGCATTCGACACCGTCTGCCACCGAACTCTAGTGAAGCGCCTCAGCAACATCGGAATTCGAGAAAAAGCGCTGGAATGGATCATCTTGTTCCTCACCGGAAGAACCCAGAGAGTCCGCCTCCCTCTGTTCAGATCCGAGGCCACCGAAGTCATCTGCGGCATACCCCAAGGATCTTCACTCAGCCCAACCCTCTTCAATGTCTACATGAGCCCCCTCGCAGCCATCACACGCCAGCACAACCTCAACATCATCTCCTACGCCGACGACACCCAGCTCATCCTCTCCCTCACCAGCGACCCCACCACCGCCAGAGCCAACCTACACGAAGGGATGAAAAATGTCGCCGACTGGATGAGGAACAGCCGCCTCAAACTGAACTCGGACAAGACGGAAGTCCTCATCCTGGGATTGTCACCCTCCACCTGGGACGACTCCTGGTGGCCCTGGGCACTGCTCCCAAACCGACGGACCATGCACGCAACCTGGGCTTCATCCTGGACTCCTCCCTGTCAATGACCAGACAAGTCAACGCCGTCTCATCCTCGTGCTACATCACCCTGCGCATGCTCCGCAAGATCTTCAGATGGATCCCCACGGAAACCAGGAAGACCGTCACCCAGGCACTCGTCACCAGCCGACTGGACTACGGGAACACCCTCTATGCCGGAACCACAGCTAAACTTCAAAAAAGACTCCAACGCATCCAGAACGCCTCCGCCCGACTCATCCTCGACCTCCCCCGACACAGCCACATCACCGGACACCTGAGAGACCTGCACTGGCTCCCCGTCAGCAAGAGAATCATGTTCAGACTCCTCACCCACGCACACAAGGCTCTCCACGACCTGGGCCCCAAGTACCTCAACGACCGCATGACCTTCTACACGCCCACCCGCCAGCTACGATCTACCGGCCATGCTCTCGCCACCATACCACGCATCCGCAGAGCCTCGGCCGGAGGAAGATCCTTCTCCTACCTGGCAGCCAAGACGTGGAACTCCCTCCCCACCCACCTTCGGCGAACCCAAGACCATCTTGCCTTCAGGAAACAGCTCAAGACCTGGCTGTTCGAGCAGTAACTTTCCCCTCCCCCAGCGCCTTGAGACCCTCCGGGTGAGTAGTGCGCTATACAAATGACGTGATTGATTGATTGATTGCTTGACTTTTAGAAAGTTAAAATTAAGGCGGCTTAATGTTGCAAGCTGACTGACAAGATGGTAACAGTTAAGTAATGGAAAATTATTTTTGTGTTTGTTAATGTGTATCATGTTTTGTCTTCTGATTAAAAGTTATAATTGATATTTGTTTGTTATGAGAAATGTCTCTCTTTTGTGTGTTGTGTATTTTTTTTTTGCTTCTGCCCACAGATCATTCATGGATTGTTCTGGGTGATTTCAAGACACGTGTGTTTGGTTGGTTGAAACGAGATGTGTTTTTGCGTAACTCCTTTGAAAAGAAATGTTCATATATTTTTTATGTTTGTGTATTTGGTCCTATCATGAATTGTTCTTGCTGGTCCTGTATGTCAGAAGAGACACAGTAAGTTGTATTTGACAGCCGATTTCCACTGCCTGGTGATCTGCTGTCAAAAGGAGGGTAAGGATTTTAAACCTGACAAATTAAGCAGGCCCGAATATTGGGTTTTGGGCTGCAGGTTCATAGTGCATAAAGTACATGACATGGTGTTGTGCGTCACCGCTCATTCACATATGCTATTGTTTTGTCTATGCTTTTTGTGCTTGATATACAGCAAGTATATCTGATGGCTTGACATGTGCGTTTTGTGCGTTTTTTTATTCTATGCATGTTTTTGTTTTATGTTGCTGCTTCTGATACTATTACAAGTTCCCCTGTGTTGTGAAGGGATCTTCATGACGATGCATATCGCTGCACAACAATTGGGTTGATTTGCTAAATTTCACAGATATGATATTTTCATACTGTGCACGACACAGACAAAACTTCACCAGTGTATGTCAATTTGGCTCTAAATAGTATTCAAGAAAAATAAAAGAGATATACAGGATCAAAGTGTGTCACCTGCTGTTAGTCATGTTACTGCCCCCTTCCCTTAAGGAACAGACAGCCCTAGATTTATGTACCCTGATTGGACGTAAGGATAATTTATAGATCTGTGACTCTTGTACATGGTGACCTAATTTCTATATTACATTAGTCAGTTTTGTTCTGCTTCCTAAGTAGTGTATGGCTTTGTACCATAAAGGAAACAAGGTTTCATTTTTTCCTGAAGAAGGAACTGGAACATTATCTGAGGTTACCGTATATGGTTTAGCGGCCAGCGGTAGAGCTAACCTTTATGAACTATTTTGACTTTTGTGTATCACCCATACTCTTGGTATTGTGTCACATGCTTGACTATCACCCAAGTTCTTCCTATAGATTTTTCTTTTGTCTCTTCTCTCCTGACCGATGTCGCATCGTGCCTAGTTATTGGGGATTTTAGCTGTGTCCTAGATCCATTTCTCTTTTCCATATTCCTTTCACCAGTCAGCCCATTTATTATTATTGGTGTATTGTTCAGGTTCACACTTCTAGACTGCAGTAATGTTCCAGGAGACCCTATATTATGTATAATTCCCTTTTGTATGACCAGACTGGTTTTTAAGAATTTTTTTTAGGCCTACTTCGAGGTTTTCCAGTCTGACTGTCAGAGTAGTGATGGACTGGTTAACTGACTCAATACTATAGTAAGACACGTTTTCCACCTCAATAGGAGATACCTTACATTTATTTTTTTGAACATGACAAATTTTCAATGACTATTTTAATTTGGTTTTTTACCCTTTTGTTCCTGCTTCTTTAATTTTTGGTGAGATCAGATGTGTTCTAAATCATGGAAATACTAGGACTCTCTAGTTCTTGTCTTTTGTTTCCACATTTGATCATTAGCTTGTGTGTTGCATAGTGCACCTGATGCACAGTTATTAAAAGGGAGGTATCTACATGTCCCTGATAATCTGTATTATGCGATTTTTCTTCTGAGATGTTCTAGATAAGGAATTTAGGAATACCTAGACTTAATCATGTCGCTATCTACCCTTAGATGGTGGAGGATATGCTCTCACACGGAAACCCAATTGAAGAGGCTAGAGGCACTGTTTTGCCTACTGCCTTTGTCTTTGTATTGCCTTTGAGAATGACAGTGTATTCTAGACCAGAATTGTCCCATGGTGTATAGCCACTCCTTTGAAGATTGCAGGCCACCTGCTTGCAGTTCCCTTGTTATACAATGAACTGCTTAAAGCATCGCACTTGCTCCATCAAACGGCATTGGACATCACAGAACCAGAATTTCAGTGCAAAAGAGCGAAAGAGAAGGATTCCTGTTGTTTTGAGGCTTCAGTTTTCCACCTGTCATATGTTGGTAACCTCTGACAGTGTGCAGTCCCTTGAGCCCCTTGGCCTGAGTTTTGGCCACAAACATCCCCCTTTTCCTTTGCTCCAACGGAAGTGCAGTGTACCGGAGGATCCATGATTGGCAAAAGGCACTACATTCTGGTGCCAATGAAAGAGCAGCTTGAGCATCCTCTGACAATGAATAATGAGTGTTGGAGCCTGAGAATGGTCCTGGGTCTGCACAAGATGATCTGTGCCCATGACCAATGAAGAGCACAATATCTGTAGTGTCTGCCGCAGAGGAGAGACACTGGTGCACTGCATTGAGACATTGAGGCTTTCAAGTGAGCTGTAAGTGTTTGCCAGGAGGGCACTCCAACGGATACTAAGAAGCACTATTTTCATGGAATGCCTGAATTGAGAGGCCCAATGCGAAAACAATGGGAGCAGATTTGATGGACAATAGAAGCCTGCCAGAGAGGCTTAAAACGGACTCTGGGCATGGTTGTGGTTTCACAAGTGGTTTCCGTGCGATTGCATAAAATGGGTGTTAGGAGACTGATTCTTATTGTTTTGCTGGCATTGTTTTAAAGTAGTATTCTGTTTAGTAAAAGCAGAATAAAGTCCATTCTCTGTGGAAGAGTATTCCCTTTTCACCTCAGAGCATGGATAAAGATCGCCACTGTTTCACCTGAATATATAATAAATTACTGAAAAACATAGGAGCCCTAAAATGTTACTAGATAATTTTAGGATTTGCTTTTTGCTTAGGGTTGTGAAAATTGATATTTTTGTTTGTAATAGAGGTCATTACTTTCTCCTGTTGTCTATATGTTAATTATGTAACTCTGTAACTGTTCAGATCTCCCGAGGCTCTGCCGGGAGCAACAACGCTGCCTAGGCGTGGCGCAACTTCGCTTTTAACCGTGCTTCAAGACTGTTTTTAATTACCTTGCCTCACTGGTTCAGGGGCTGCGCTGTGGACATCGCGCACCCTTTCTCGCCACCGGATTCCCTTGGCTGCCGCCGCCAGTGTGCCCCACGCTGAGCGTTCCCTCCCCCTCTGACGGGCAGGTCACGAGGGCGGGGACGGGCGTGGCTACCACCTCGGGCTGCTCTGTGGTTGGCGGGGCAGCTCCTCTGTCCCTCCCCCCCTGGCAATTTCCTTCAGCCGGGCGAGTCCCGCTCCAGCTCTCTGTAACTGTTCAGATCTCCCGAGGCTCTGCCGGGAGCAACAACGCTGCCTAGGCGTGGCGCAACTTCGCTTTTAACAGTGCTTCAAGACTGTTTTTAATTACCTTGCCTCACTGGTTCAGGGGCTGCGCTGTGGACATCGCGCACCCCTTCTCGCCACCGGATTCCCTTGGCTGCCGCCGCCAGAGCGCCCCACGCTGAGCGGTCCCTCCCCCTCTGACGGGCAGGTCACGAGGGCGGGGACGGGCGTGGCTACCACTTCGGGTTGCTCTGTGGTTGGCGGGGCAGCTCCTCTGTCCCTCCACCTCCTGCCACGCCCCTACTACTACCGGTTGCCTACTTCATGGCACTCCTATCCTGGCCACGCAGCGGACGAGCGCGGCGGGCGCGACGAAGGCGCGCCGAAGTTGCGCCTAAGTTAAGCCCGTCTGCGCCCGTCCGCGACGGGCCGGGACCAGGGGCCACACCCCCTGCCTCCTCATTGGCATACACACCTGCACAACTTCTCTCCTGTGCCCTTATCCCATTCTCTCACGCAGCACCTTATCTCTCTAGGTATCTATGTCCCCCACTCAGACCGTGTCACTTCTCCGCGGCCCACGCTCTCCTTGCCCACTCAGGACACCAGACTTTCTCCCACTACACCTTCACCACCACACATTGCCTCTGCCTGCCTTCTCAATACTCGCTCGGCAGGCAAGCATCAATTAGGACTGTTCAACCTCCTACCACAGATTCCCCTGATATTCTGTTTTTAACGGAAACATGGTTCTCTGAGGCCTCTCTCCCTGACATTCTAGCCATCCTACCTGATTCTTATTATGCCCTCCGGGCCGACCGCCCCGACGGCAAGACCGGGGGGGGTGTAGCCATGATTGCTCGAACCAGTCTCCAATTCCAGCTTCTCTCCCAACCTTCTATAGCTGGGGTGGATTTTCTGGTTGCCCGCTCCACTAATCTTTTTGCACCTCTCACAGTCGTCCTTGTCTATCGCCCCCCCCTGAGTATGCCTCTGTTTGTGGCCTCCCTGCAGGAACTCCTTGCTACGCTCGTAGTTAATAACTCCTCTGTTCTCCTGCTAGGCGACTTCAATTATTGGCCTGGTGACCGCAGGGAGGACTTAGCGTCCAAGGACTTCACGGCCACTCTCTTGTGCCTTAACCTCAAGTCTCATGTATCGATTCCTACCCATAATCTTGGATATATCTTGGACCAAGTCTGGTCATCCCAGGACATAGTTCCCCCCCCCCAGCATCCTTCCTTGCACCTGGTCCGACCATTCCCTTATTTTCTTTACTATCAACCTTGGCTCCCCTCACAAATCCCCTCGTCCTAAGAATGTTTTTACACGCAGCTGGAATCGCGCTGACCTGGTCTCGCTTTCTCATTCCCTTGCCTCTTCCTTACCTGATCTCAATGGCATTCCCCTTGACTTACAGGCCGCTGCAGTTAGCAACTGGTTATCTTCCGCCTGCGATCTAGTAGCCCCCCTCAAGCTAGTCAAGTCCATTCGTCCACACGAGGCACACCGATGGTTCAACTCTGAGCTTAAGGTCCTCAAACTGGAACTTAGACGCTCTGAGCGCCTCTGGCGCCGCAGCTACTGCCCCGACCTCAAGGCCAAATACAAATCTCTCCTTAAAGAGTACAAGAAAGCCATTCTTGTGTCCAAGACCAAGTACTTTTCCGAGCAGGTAACCCTATCTGCTAACAAATCTAAAGAGATCTTCTCCTTGGTTAACAACTTGGCCACCTCTGACCGTGCCTGCCCTAACTTTATTCCTTCCCAAGCCCTCTGCTCCTCTTTAAACGACTTCTTCATCGAGAAGATCGTTAAAATTAAATCCAACATTTCTATCACTCCTTTCACTCCACTCCATTCTGCCCCCTCTGTGTCTAATTCTTCCTTTTCCTCTTTCCCGCCCCTTTCCTTGGACTCCTTTTTAGTTCTGCTCACAAAAATCAAGTCTGGCTCTCCTACCGATTGTGCCCCCGCTCGCATCCTGAAAACTCTCTTTTCTTCTTGCCCTGCCACCCCTCTTTCCCTTCTTAATGCTTCTCTTTCTACTGGATTGGTTCCCTCTTCATTTAAGTCTGCTATTGTCTCCCCCATTCTCAAAAAACCTAGTCTTGACTCCTCCCTCCCTTCTAATTTCAGACCTATCTCTCTCCTTCCCTATCTTGCTAAAATTCTTGAAAGTTACGTCACTTCCTGTCTCTCTTCTTATATCGAGCAGAACCCTCTTCTTGCTTCCCACCAAGCAGGTTTCCGTTCGGGCCACTCAACCGAATCTGTGGTGCTCGCCGTCCTCGACGAGCTGAAAGCTAAGGCTGACACCAACTCTCCCCAAGCTTTGGTTCTTCTCGATTTGTCCGCTGCGTTTGACACGGTCGATCACAACATTCTTTTGGACCGTGTCAGCGCAGCGGGCATTCGAGGCCCTGCCCTCTCCTGGATCACGTCCTTCCTAACAGGACGCTCACAAGCTGTCCACCTCCCCGGTTTTTCTGCTCCTCCCCTCCCGGTGCCCTGTGGGGTCCCCCAAGGCTCCTCCCTCTCTCCTCTTCTCTTCAACCTTTACATTCACCCCCTTATTTCTTCCCTCCTTGAGCTGGGGGTCTCTGTGTATAACTACGCAGATGACCTCCAGCTCGTCTTTGATCTTTCTTCTTCTTCTCACTCCCTATCTTTTTTTCGCTCCACCATGGTCTTTATTTCTGGGTGGATGAGCGCCAATCACCTCAAGCTCAATCCAGACAAGACTGAGCTTGTCCTGACCGGCGGCTCATCCAGCCCTTGGTCCTCCACTTTTTGGCCCCCTATTCTTGGCCCCCCTCCCACCCCCGTTCCCTCCGTTAAAACGTTGGGCATTAAGGTCAGCCAGGACCTGTCTATGCATGGCCAGGTCAGTGCTGTAGTATCTTCCTGCTTTCTTTCCCTTCGGTTGATCCGAAAAATTTCCCGTTTCTTTTCCCTTGACTCTCTTAAAATTATCATTTCTGCCCTCATCACTTCCCGCCTTGATTATGGAAATAGCTTGTTCGTGGGTATTCCTGCCTACGAAACTCGCCGCCTTCAAGCAATCCAAAATCAGGCTGCCCGTCTCATCTTTCATCTGCCCAAAACTCACCACATCACTCCTGTCCTCAAATCTCTCCACTGGTTACCTATCCTGCAGAGATCCCTGTTCAAACTAGGGTGCCTCGTCTATCGGGCTCTCGATCGCTCTGCACCGGCGTTCATCAACTCTCTGATTTCTACGCACACCCCTGTTCGCACTCTCCGATCATCCTCCTCTGCCTTCCTCACTGTTCCCCGTTTCCGCAAAACTCGCACTGGTGGAACCAGATTCTCTGTCCTTGCGCCCCGGTTTTGGAACTCCCTTCCTCTTTCTATGCGTTCTATCCCTATCTTCTCACACTTCCGTAAAGCGCTCAAAACATTCCTGTTTGCCCAGGCCTACCCCCGCTAACCTCCTCGGCCCTGTCTGTTCTGTTCTCTAGAGCTCTCAGCGCCAGGAAGCCGTTTGGCCATCGTGCGCTCTATAAATACTTTCATTCATTCATTCATTCATTCATTCATTCATTCATTCATTCATTCATTCATTCATTACCCAATGCCCTGTTCTCTTTGTATTCCTGCTCATACCTTTAATGAAATGTTTAGAATGGAAAATGCTCGCCTAGCAATTAATTAGGATTTGCCTGTGTAATGGCAAAAGGAGGGTCTGAGGTTCTTTAATTTTGACTCCATTTTACATTCAACTCCATTTTGTGTTGCCTTTACAGAGGCTGCATGATTCACGAAGTGTCTCTGCCCTTTTGGACTGCAATGTGTTGAGAACCCCCTCCGTCCTTGTCTTGAAACCCATCTCAGACATCAGCCGGCCTAAACTAATTCTTGTCTGGACCACCTAATCCCTGTATCAACTATATGTTAGCCTTTAGTATTCTTTTCGTGCCGTATCTTATCTTTTGGCCTTCGCTATTCTCTCCCTGTGTTTTCCTATTCCACAAACCTTTCCTTTGAAGCATGCAAACATGTTCTGCCATTACTGATTGACCTATAGGTGCTGTCATTGATTGACATATGGGATCGGGCAAAGACATGACTCAAGGGGGATGTTGTGTTTACATGATGCCTTGTTTTGAAAGTTTTCCTATTGGCTGATATTTGGCAGATCTTGCATGTCCATGTTAGGCATTTTGCATGCTTGCAAAAGCTAGGACTGCCCCTTACTTTTATGCTGAGTTTGTAACCCTAAGCATATATAAGGCCTCTGTTTTCTGTACTCCTCAAACTGCCTCATTCAGTTGCTAAGGCTTCTGTGTGGCGTAGTCTCACTTATTTAAGTTTAATAAAGCTGTCTTTTCATATTTCAGCTTCTGTGCCAAGTTCTTTGTTATCAAGTATTAGTGAGACCCCTGAGAATGAAGATTTGAGTTTCTTCAACCTCATGGTCACAGGTTCAAATCCCAGCGGGTTCACTCAGCCTTTCATCTATCTGTGGTTGATAAAATGAGTACCATTGAGTTGGGTAACAGTAAACATCTGCTATTCAGTGCCAAGAGACCCTGATGGGGTAAACCTGCGCTTTACAAATACACATGTTATGTTCTTATGAAGGAACTAATACTCTAAATTCAATCCAGTGCAAATTACTGATATGTGAAACCTAAACTGAGTCCACCTTAACGCCAGGTAGAATAAATTAGCATTCCTTTTAAATTTCAGGAATAATTCTTAAGAATAAAAAAAGAAAAACGACAGGAAAACCCACATCTCCATGGACAAGGAAACCATACAGATTAGTATACAAAATTTAACTGAATGCTAATTGCATGCTCAGTGCTAAAAGCCCTGTTACAGTAGTGTAGAGGGTTAATTGTAGTTTTCTTGTAATGTTTTCTCTATTATGCAGAGTCGGAGTAGAGCTGGGGGGTGCTTCCGCAATGCCAGAGCCGTGAACTAGGCTGAGAAGAAGTAAGTGGGAGCTGAGGAAAGGAACAGCCGGAAAAGCCACCAGGAACGTGCAGGAAACACCAGGGCGTCCCGAGTAGAAGGTGTGATGAGGAGAGGAGCGAGAACGCTGGCAACCCGACTAAGAACCAGAGGACGCCTTAGTGACGTGACCCGGAAGCACAGGTGAGTGAACCGGAAGGACCTGGAACCAAACCCGAAGCTGGAACGCGAAGTATTTCAGTACGGGGTCAGAGGGGTTTTATGCTCCTCTGTCTGTGCCTGCGCATGTGAGGCAGAGGACCAGGTAAGTATGGGAGGTGCCGGTGCCCCATTACTCCACATACACAAGAATGTGGAACCGGCAACGGCATTTCTCACAGTATCTTCCTCAGTGAGTGTTCTCCAGTTGGTTAGGTGACTGTCCAAGTGGTAGGTGTGCAGTTTGCTTATGATGTCCCCTGGATTTGGTTGCTTTTTGAACTTGTTGTAGACCTTCCCGATTTTGTTGTTGAAGAAATGTGAAAGGTCATCACAGAGTTCCTGAAAAGGGGAATTGGAATTGGTTGAGGTGTTTGGGGTGGCGAATTCCTCGATTATGGCAAACCTTTCTTTGCTGCTGTTGAAACTGGATTTGATCCTACCCGCGAGGGCTCTTTTTGTCACGATTCTGGAAACCTCAGGATCAGGGTGATGCCGAAAGGGGTCCACCTCCTGATTTCCCCACACTCTGACTGTACAAATAACACAGAGCGTAAAGGTAATCAAGCGAGGGATAAATCAGGGAAGGTAAGGAAGGGGTCTGGAACGGATGGGATAGCTGAAATGACAAGAAAAAAGAGGATTATCACATCAATTCTGACTACTCTCATTCAAGTCTCGCTAATGAAACGATACATACCAATTAAATCAGGAGGGGACCTCTTTCCTCTAAACCATAGATACTTCTCTATATCAGAGTGCTCCCTGTAAGAAAACCACGTATTACTAACTTTTCAACAACCTTCAGCAAAGCATTCAAAAGGCCAATCCTTCACCACACATACCCTTATAATGCTTCCCTTGAGTAGATAATAGTTTTCTCCAGTAACCCAGTGGTTATAGTTATGATACTGCCAAAACCTCAGTTCCAACACACTGAAGATCAGGAATTCATAAAAGTATCTTGGTAAGCACTTCCAAATCATCCAAGGACAAAAAATAGTGTTCGAATTAGTATTCCTAGCTGGGCCCAACTAATAATGGAACACTAACAAAAATAGACATGAAATGCTTCCTCCTCCGAGGCTTACCAGCTTCCCTTGAATGAGATTTATATAGTTCAGAAATTTGGTTGCGCGAGTTTTCTCGTGTTCCAGCAACCCAGAATTGTCACAGTATCAGCTGCTTTCCTCCTCGCGGCAGCCGCTCGCGGTAAAAACCAAGGCACAGTAGACTTCTCAGCGCTGACAAGCTTTCTAGCCACAACAAAGTTCGAAGTAAAGCGCCCCTCGAAATGGACACCCAGAAACCGGGGATCTTCCCTCGCGGCAGCCGCTCGCGGTCGGGAAATCTCCTTAGAACACAGGAACGCCTTCTTTTGGCAGCCGTTACACAAACACGGCTTCATCCTTGATGACACGCATTTCTCTCCTCGTGGCAGCCGCTCGCGTTCGGAAAGAACAAGTAGGGAAAGCCTTCCCCAAGTCTGTTTGGCTAACGTGATAATCTTGCCGCTCAGAAACTCCAGCAAACATTCAGGTTCCCAATCTTTGATCCTGGAATAAAGCTCCCGAAACAGGGAACACGACCACACTCTCTTTCAGGTTCCAAAGAGTAATCAATTACAGCGCCATCTAGTGGACAACACAAATATATAGACTCTGTTCCACACCTAGCTTTATGGGAGTTGTAGTTCTGTAGGCGCCATTACGCAAATCCTGACACTTTTCTTGGTAACTGTCAGGAGGTGGTGGTAGTGCCTGAGGGCGGCTTTGTAGGTTGAGCTGGCTTCAGCGTCTTGGTTGGTTCTCCACTTCTGGGGTTTGCTGAATCTTTTGGAGTCCCAGAGTGTACCATGTGGTGCGGGTGTAGGTTCTGCGATGTTTGTGTTTTTTTTATGGGTGCGCGAACTTTGGCGCAGTTGAAGATCCATTGGTTGAAGTTTGTGATGTGCGTAGCTAGGTCTTTGGTGGGGTCGGGTTGGTTTGCTTCAAGAGTTTCACGCCAGTCTGTTTCTGTTCTGTCTGGGTTGGTTGGTGTGGATGAAAGCTTTGGCTTGTGTCATAGAGATATGAAATAAATATGGCAGTGGTCAGCTCATGTGAGTAGAGAGGTGGAGCGGTAAGTGATGCAGCTGCCGGAGGCGAAGATTGCATCTAAGGTGTGTCCTGCATTGTGAGTAGATTCCGTGAAGAGCTAGAAAGGTCTTATGTAGTGTTGACTTCCAAGGAGGTTGGTGGAGCAGTTGGAGGTGCCTTCTGGGTGGAAGTTGAATTTGTTAAGAAGAAGGAAGTTCTTGGAGTTGACGGTGAGGGGAGGGCAATGAATTCTGAGATGAGTTTGCTGAAGTTGACTCGTAGACCAGTTAGTCTGTAAGTTATGGTGCCCTTATCGGTGGTGCTGTTGTTTGGTTGCCGGTTGAAGCTTATGTGTTCCATGAAAGGGGTGTCTGGATCGGTGGTGGTAGTGCATTTGAGGGTGTCTTTGTAGAGGATAGTGAGACCTTTGCCGGGTTTGTGGATGGCATACAATTTTGTATCCTTCGGGGATACCCACAGCGATGTCAGGGGCTGGGGGGAGGTTCATCCAGGTTTCCAATAGGAAGAGGAGGTCTGGTGTGCATCCATGGTCATGTGCTTGGAGGGTCGCTGCAGAGACGCAATGTTGGATGATCAGGACAGGGGTCATGGCGCTGGGCCCATGCCAGATGCGACAAGACGGGCTTGCTCTTGCTGTGCTACCATTAAGCAGGTCCTGGGAGGCGGGTGAGTGAGGGGAGGCAGTGGGTGGGGTGGGTGAAGGGGAATGGTGGATGGGGTGAATGAAGGGGGTGGTGGGCAGGGCTAATGGGAGACTGGAAAAAGACGCAGGAGAGCAGGCAAGGAGCCGGGGGAGGCAGGAGGAGAAAAAGCACGAAGAGGGAGCTGGGGGTGAGGGGAAAATTGAGGCACAGGATACAGAGGCACAAAGTAAAGCAGCACAAGGAAAAGAGACATAAATAAAAGAAGCACAATGCAAAATTGCACAATGTAAAGGGGCACAGAGAAAAAGGAAGAGTGTGAGAAAAAGAGGTAAAGTAAGGAAACGAGTGAGAGAAAGAGGCAAAGTAATGGAAATGAGTGAGAGAAAGAGGCAAAGCCAAGTCAACTATGAACCAGAACACACGCAACCCAAGACCAGTTTTGCCCTTATTTGGGCTCATCAGCCAGACATAGCTTGGTTTCAGTGACACAGTGTGCATGGCTGTGGGTTGCTGTGTTCCGGTTCATGGGGCCTTGCAGTTTGTGCTGGACTGTTCCCATTGGAGCAAGTTCAAGACTCATTTGCATGTAACTGGGTCCTAACTGTGAAGGTATGGTGTGTAAAACAACGATGGACAGGGATGCAGCTCGAGGAATTTCCAGTGACTGAGATTAATTCAAGCATTCCATCCATCTCTTTTTGTATACTTTTTTATCTGGGTATCATTAGCATTGCCATCACATGTGAAGTTGAAAGAATTGAGGAGTTCCAGGAGTGGTTTAATTTACACATTGAAATAAAGTGTTGAAATGATTGATTCTTTTATAACTCCTCTCTAGATGCTCTATGACTTGGAGGAAAAATTGGGGAATAGAGATTATGCTTGACCTGTCTTTAAAATAGAAGGTGATCAGTTCAAGAATATTTCTTTTAATACCCATATCATTTAATCTATTCAGTAAGATTTCTTGATGTACGTTGTTGAATTATGCTGCTAGGCATAATTCAACACACACCACACCACACACCACACCACTATTCTTTTATCCAAAGTATTTTTCAGGTTGTCTCATATTGACGGCATGGTGGATTAATTCCCTCATTAAACTTTAAACATTAAACTTTTTTGGTAGTCAGATAAAAATGCGTTTACCTCTCTGTTTTTTGAGGTATGGGAGAAGGTAGCACTTTCTAGCAGTTGTATTAGAAATGGTCTGTTGGAAAGTGGACTGTAGTTGTTGGGGTTTGCTAGGGTCAAGTAAGTCATCTTATATAGCAGTTGTATGTTTGATGTTTTGAGTTCTGAAGGAAATCATGCCTATGGGTTAGGGACTTGATGATATTCAGTGTTGAGATTGCTGCTGACATTGATAGTAAGATATTTTTAATAGGATTGATGTCTGAAGGATTGCCGAATGGACCATCCAATGCACTATCTCATGGGATTCTGTGAAAGACAGTTGCTGGAAGGAGGCCAGAGTGGGTATGTCACATCTGACCTTTCTTTGTCAGGTTGCTGAAAAAGTATAATTTTTCTTTTATTAAATAGGTATTCATCCAGTCAGAGCTGGCTCTAGGGCGGTGCGATCGGTGCGATTGCACCGGGCACTGACTAGGGTTGGGGCGCCATGTTCATCTATTTTAAAAGCACCTGATGCCACATACATTGTCCCAACAATTTTCAGGCATCAATAAAAATGACAACTCTGGTGATTAATGTTTTTCCTGGAGAGAGACCGGAGCTTCGTCTAGTGAACGTTTTGACTCATCTTAGCGCAGAGGGTTAATGTGCAAGCTGTAAAGAACGTGTTCTATTCACATCACAAAGTGCATATCATATAAATAGGTCAATGGGTTACTGCTTTTGTCAGAGATCCTTTTGTTACTTTAAGTTTATAAGTTAAAATCCTGATAATAGAGCAGTGAGCTATTAACTGCCTTCAAAGAGCTGTGTGCAAACTGCAAGGAACATATTAGAGCTATATATTTTTTGCCCAGTCTTTCGTTGTCCTAATAATGCAAAAGGGGTTCATTTGGGTACAAATCAATTCTTATTATTAAAGAAAACCCCTAACAATAGTGTTACAAGGACTCTTAAACTATACTGCATCCCAGTATGGATGAAATGTGACTCCCACACCTTGTAGACCTCTGTCTTGTATAACAGTTCCTATATACTGATTTTCATGTAAAATGTAAATGTAAATGTAGGATTGTCTCAGTGCAAAGTGTGTGTGATGTAAAGTGCTCTGATACCTTTAACTGCTACAAGTGGCACTATAAAACTAAAAAAATCTAAGAGACAGTGGTTATGGAGACTTGAGGGGCACTGTCAAATGGTGGTAGTGATGGAATACGTGGCGGAGGTCGTCATTGGGGGGGTGCCAACAGACATTGTCACACAGGGCGCCACCAGTGCTAAAGCCGGCCCTGCATCCAGTTTGTTAGCTTTAGTGATTAAATGCGCAGCCGTTTGGCTGCAGAAGCTCTGTTGAAGAGTTGATATTGTTGTGCAATTTAGATGGCTAAATTCTGCTAGAATCTTGATCAGCTATGTCAACTGACAATTGGCTGTCGTAATACTGTTTGAGAAGTAGGTCTTCTTAGCTTTTTTGATGTATGATTTGTACGTTATGTTGTGTCTTTATAGGCATGTTTTGTCCAGTGGTTTATGATCTGTACCATGGTAGGTGAAGGGTACATATTTGTGCTTTTATCTTTTTATTATCATTCAAGGCGTCTTCTGTTTCCTTTTTTGTTGTCATCACATTTTTAGTAGGATAACTTTTTTGTCAGTGTTCATTTTATCATTTTGCTACTCTATTGAGTTTATTTGATCCGTCTGTATGTTTTTTGAAAGGTTGGCTTCAATGTTCTCCATACAGTCTTTTTCCAATTTTGTATTTCCTTATGTGAGACAGGAAGTTGGTTAGAGATTTTATCGAAATAAGAAGACTTATTGCAGGGAATTTTCCTAGACCTGGATTGCAGAAAACAGCGTCCATTGTCCAGAGATTAGGGGTGTTTTATTCCATATGTGTTTGTATTAGACTGTGGCATTAAAGGTTTATCAAATTAAATGGTTTACTCACCGATGATGCATAAGTTAGGGTATTTGATGTTAAGGTTTAATATGGTGTCTAGAAAGGCATCTGTGATTGTTTTTAGGTCTCGCCTGTCGATGCGCATGCGCATCGAGCTTGCGAGACTATGGGGGCTTAACCACTCTTTAACTAACTTGCAAGGAATCGTGGCGATTCCTGCAGTGCCCGTGACTTTTAAGCTCAATGCGCATGCGCATTGAGCTTAAAAGCGCGTGCACATCAGTTCCCTCATCCGCACGTCGCATTTCTCCTCCCCCCTCGCCCCCTCCCCTGCCCGCCGTGTCGCATTTCTCCTCCCCCCTCCCCTTATCTGCCTTCCCTCCGTCTTGTTTGTGTCGCATTTCTCCTCCCCCCTCCCCTTCTCTGCCTTCCCTTCTTGTACTCGCATCCTGTAGAGAACATAAACCTTTGTGCAAACAAAGGTAAGGGTTCATTCAAAGTTCCTACACGTTTCTTTTGCAACATGTTTTGTCCCCAAAAAATCTGATCGTTCATCACGTAACTCATTCAACGATCACAAAGTCCACACCTTCCTAAACATTATCTGTGACTTTGCATCACTCCAAGATGGCCGCTAGGTAACCCAGAACAGATTGCTCTCTTACATCAACTACACCAGCTATAAGCACAGCATTCTCTTGTTGACAGAGCGGTCCATCTTGTATTAGCAGGACGTGGACATTTAAAAAAGTATAGTAAAACGAACTACAAGGTATGCATGTAGTTAATTACCATTCTTCTCCACTCCAAGCACGTAAACACCTGTTAACATTCAACTTTTTGAATTACAACCACCACTGTTCTGCGGCCGTAAGCAATATTTTGCACCGCTTATTACGCTCATTAACACATCACGGTCACACCCCCTTGACGTAATTCATGAAACTCCAAAACGGTCGTCTGATAAGCAGTCCATTCCAGCCTGGTCGTTTCCATTATTTCCCACAATAAGACGCAACCAGCCGCAGTCGGTTGACATAGATTAACCCTCTGTATCTCTGCCTGCAACTCTGGTCCTTTCTCAGTTTCAACGCTTGAGCGCCGTACAAACACATCCACATTTTCTATGCACCCCTTTTCTCCCCACGATACCTCGCACCGGTGCCACCACCCACGTCGCTTCTCGAAAACGTTGCAGGTCCTCGCTGCTGTCAGAGTCCGAGTCCACACGCGGGCCACGCGCAGGAGCTGCCATCTCAGAACTGGCTGCTTACCGTGCCCCGTAGATATAAAAAAGAGGGCTTAGTAAGATTCCCCAACTACATGGTTTGGACCTCGGTATCAATAACCGATCCAAGATGGCCGACGAGGTACTCTACTTAAAGGAAGGTGAATAATTGTTACCGTGCAGTGTTTCTCTGATTTGCAAGGACAGCAACAGACTGCAAATTTTTTATTACTTTTTTTTTTTTTTAAACAAAATGAGTTCTGGTGACGCTACGTACGTTTAATTATGATATTCCGAGCGTTAAAACATACACTGCCAAACGCGCCTTCACATCCTCACCCCCTCACCCTCACACATCCTCACACACCCTCACCCACCCTCACCCTCGCACCCTCTCACCATCACCCCCTCTCCCTCACACACCCTTACCCTCATCCCCTCACCCTCACACACACTCTGTCACCCTCTCACCCTCACCCTCACACCCCCTAACCCTCACCCTCACCCTCACCACCTCACACACCCTCACTCACCCTCACACACCGTCAAACACCCTCACTCACCCTCACACACCCACACCCTCACCCTCACACACCCTCACCCTCACTCACCCTCACACCCTCACACACCCACTCACCATCACACCACTCAGTGCTACAACACATATTGTGTTGCAATAGGTGTCACATTTGCGAAAGATAAAACTATTGGCATTGTAAATAACAAAGCTATTAATTTCGCAATTTTCAAAACAAGCACATAAATGAAAAATGTGTCTTTACAATACCAATAGCTCAAACTTTCCTAATGCGAGACCTATTGCATTGCTGTGCTTCTCTCCCCTGCTGCACTCTCCTGCTCTCTAGAGATGTGGCCTAACGACCAGAGCTGCCATCTATGTCACGTAAATACAAAACATGTTGCATTCCAAATGCTATAGGTGTCACATTCGCGAAAGTTATAACTATTGGCGTTGTAAATGACAAAGCTATCAATTTAGCTATTTTAAAAACCAACAAATAAATAAAATATTTGTCATTTACAAGACCAATAGCTCCAACTTTTCTAATGCGAGACCTATTGCATTTCCAATGCTTGTTTTTCTGGTGGAGGTAGTTACAATAGTAGAAATGTGCATGAGAAGATTAGGGTGGGGTTGTAGCTTGTCAGTAGAGATTCACATCCTGACGTTCATATATCTTCCTTTTTTGGGGTGGGTATGTTTAGGCGTGGGCAACGTTTCCATGTGGAAATTGAAACGCAGGAATTTCACCAGTTTTTCCTGCCCACAGAGCAAACTGTATTAAAGCTAAATACATTGTCCAGACCCTTCAGAGAGCTCTGTACTGCAGCCTCTCAAGCAGGGACGTCTGTGTGCAGCATCTGCCTGCAAGGCCCTTCTGGCTGGGATGCCTCACACGCAAGCCTTGCTGTTGAGAAGGTTTCTTGAAGAGCACTGACAAAGGCCACACATTGTAATATGGTAATTAAAATGGCCGCCCCCAGTGCTGGTCAGCAATTCCTTGCTTCTTATATTCCTCGATGCCCGGAAAGAGGAATTCTTGTTTTGCAGAGCATTTCACCTGTATTCCTTACTTTTTCCAATCCCCGAGAGGCAAAATTGCCTGCGTTTTCACATCCATTTATAGTGAATGGGTAAAATTTTTACCCATGAATAGTTAGGTCTTCTTTTTTGTATTTCCACTTATGCACAAAACATAGGGGCATATTAGCAAGGGCCATATCGCCGCTTTAGCAGCACTTTTTGCCGATAGGGCGATATTTTTATCACCCTATTAGCAAGCTGTCGCTAACAGCAGTTAGAGACCGCTTTTAGGCGATAGCGACCGGTTTGGGGCCCGCTTTGCATGTCAGCGATATTTATCGCTAATGACATGCAAAGTGGGCGTACCCAAACTGTTAACGACTGAAAGCAGTCGCTAACACAGCTATCGCCTATTAGCAAGGCAGGCATAGCGATTAAAAAATCACTATATTCTAACGCCTGCTAAAAACATGACTTACCTGTTTATCCAATGGGAGGTGAATCTTCAGGTTAAGTCCCCATTGACGTTAATGCGTGAATATCGCTAGATTTCCAGCGATATGAATGCATTTCGCCACTATCGCTGGACATTTTAGCACAAGGGAGAAAAACGTTGCTTATAGCAGGTTTTCTCCACTAACATATCCAGCGATAGGCAGCAATAAAAAAAATGCACTAAGCACATTTAGCGATAAATATCGCTATTTCTTGCTAATATGCCCCATAGTATCATAGTGGAATTGGTATCAAAGAGAGGAGTAAAGGGCTATTACTACTTAGTCATAAGTTGAAGGTCCAGCTACAGCGTACCCTTAAAGGATACGTAGATGCAAAAATTGCCGTGCTGTTCCTGGAGGGAGAGGGGGGAGAGAGAAGACCAATACAGTGTATGATGCGAGTGGTATTGTTAGGGTAACAGGAAGTTAACCCTGGGGATCCATTTTGTTGGATTTAATGCCCTCACACACCCTTTCAGGTGTCATGATTCATCATTTGGGCCTGCTCCTCGTTGGGTCGGCGGTGCAATACCCAACGGGCAACACCTCAAAGAGGGGCTCTTTGGTGGAGATCTTTTTCCAACAGCCGTATGGATGAAGTGCGGGTATGGGGCCAGAATGGATTAGTAGACGTTGAAGAGTAAATTAAAATAAAGCTAGGGGTACTGGGAATGATTTATTCGGGTGGTCCGCTGCTTTAATTAAAAACGGATTTCTAGAGGAGGGAGCTGGAATATTATGCTTCCCGAGATCCTCCAGATTGTGTTATTGTCCGGTCAACATGTTTCTCACTGGCGTTAATTAAACAAGCGATTCTTCAGGACCTATGGGACTATTTAGCTAGTATCTAAAAAAGTGAAAACTGTCTACTCTGATTCCCTAATGTATTGTGTGTGTACAATAGTGTGGGAACAACAACAACACTATGGTAGGGTAGGACCCGGTGGAATATTTAAAGACCAAACTCTGGGAACAGCCCTCACAGATACAGAACAACAAAAGAGTACCAGAGGGTCTAGAAGAAAAGGTGGGTTTATAGTGTGCGGAAAACAGGCAAACAACAAAAGACCTCTAGACTGACCTATAAAACATGGTATTCAATGACAACCTGATAGATGGTCAGAGATACCCATCAGTCACCACTCGGAGCCGCACTTCATCATTTGGGATTTTTCAAAACCATCTACACAGATATGTTTTTTTCAGACAGAGAGAGAGAGACCAAGATGTTAATAGATCTCTTCCACTGAAAAAACAATAGTATGGTATACCACTCCTCGAGATTGGTGAGTGGTCGAGTGTAGTGTGACTGGGGGAGTGCAGTGCAGAAAAAACTTGTACGTGAAAAAATAAAATAGAAAGGTGTGTTTAAAATTGGATGAGGGAGCATAGAACAAATTTTATTCGTATGATACTCACTCCGCCAATATTAAAAATTTGTTAAGATAGTTTGAGAAATGCGCTGTCTAGAAATGGAACCAGGTCGACATGTTTCAGCAATACGTGGACACAGTTGTCCTTGCTTTCTTCAGGACCTTACAACAAATAAATGCTACTGCAAGTATAAAAGAAATAATAAGTGCCAACTAAGAAACAACGTTCACAGACAAGTACTGAGATCACCTGAGTCTCCAGGTGAAGAGTCTTGTCTTTTGCTTACAGGTTATGTCGTTCACTAGAAAGGTCAAAACAGAAAGGGTGAAATGTCAGAAAGACTGACTACACACACAAAAACACACATGAAAGCTAGGTCTAATAAATACGGACCTTAGACTAAGTCAAACTTCTAGTGCCACTGCTGACTGTGGACAGTCATAAAAGTAGTGTGGTTGATTTACCATATCAGGATATATGAATTATATGCCAAATATATTAAAGGAAATCTTACCATAGCTTGTAAGAAGTGAAGACCTCACCCCACCTGGCAGTGGCTCAGGAGTAGAGTGAAGCACCGCTCTATAGGACACGTAAACGAAAATGAGAACATATTTCTCCACTGTTGGGGTTCAAACGCGTACTCTAGCTGGTGTGTGGCCATGGTAATGGTGTGCGTCTACGTTATATAACAAAGGATTAGCCATTGAAACTCTGAGTAAGGAAAGTGGCCATGGCAATCATTATACAATTTCAAAATTTCATACCAGGGATTGGTGAAGCATCAATGGTTAAAACCTATTGGAGACTTAATTATCCGCCAGCGATTACATTAGGATTGCAAGCGGGCTGGAATAGGCATATGGAAAGGGGAAGGATTGGTTTCTACAGTCTATAATACCAGAGAGAAGCAATCGTAATTTCACCCATTGATGTGTTAAACGTCTTATGGGTAATGGGGTGGATCGAGGCATGATTAAAAGAGTTACCCCGTGTACATTGGAACCTCATATATTCCGTAGAGTCAGGGCTGAGAAAAGGTAGAGGGAAATTCATTAAAGGCGTGTGGTATGCTAGTTTGGAGTAGCGAAGCCGCCACATTTCATTTAAGGTTAAACAAGACATATCCGCAGTGACGGGTCTGTTAGTTAAGACTTTAGCTACTGTAACTAGGCTTATGTCTAGGGACTTGCTTGGGAGTGCCTGCTTAAAAAGAGGGTCTGGTCTGTTAGTAAAAGAATGCGCTGCTGGAGACGGTAACTCAGTTATTGTTAAGGAACTTACTTGGGAGTGCCTGAGCTGTGCTGCTAGCGCCTAACCCTCGCCGCTGGATCCGGGTGGAGGCAGAGGGCGGGGTCAAGGCCGAATATATAGGTATTAGAGCCTCCACTTGATAATGAAGTTAGCGCGGGGGGGCATCTTATAGTGTCTAGCCTCCTGTATGGTATTATGCTAACCTGGGGTTCAATCCCTTGCTAGTCATTAACCAAAAGTTTATTCGCTAAACTTAGTAGGTTATGATGGTCCTTGGAAGAACTGCATGTAGAGTTTGGTGCCGGCGTCACGCTCTGTGTTGTGTCTAGCTAGTCACGACATTGGTGGCGGCCATCTTGCAGTGGTCCTCTCGGATATGTCAGTTGTGGTAGTCGCGGCGTTGCGAGACCACAAGACCTATAAAGTAGATCCCTGTATATTCTGAGTTGTTAAACTCAATTAATCAGAGGTTATATTTGGTCCCGGTATAAAGTGGCTAAGGCATTCATAAGGGGGACTTAAAAAGTATTATTTGAATGGTGATGTATACAGGTACAGTTGCTCAGAGGCTGATCCAGGGGATGTCTTCATTGAGGCCATGGCTATCCGAAGACAATCTGTGAATCAATTGTTGTTCTTTGTAAAACAGGCACTGTTTGGATATCTTTTGGTTTGCTTCAAGTATCAACCATTGGAGGGAATCTGGGGTATGGTTCATTTCTAGAAAGTTCCTGCACATTTTGGTGTTATTTTTCTTGCACCTGAAGTTGCTTCGGTGCTACGAAATTCTTTTTTTTATTTTTTATTTATTTTTATTGCAGATTCACAGAAAGCTACCAGCAATCAATCAGTTATTCCAGTTATTCACCAATATTAGTGCACCGCACAGTCGGTGGAGCAACACACAGCCATTTAGCCCACAACCCGGAGGTTGGGCGGCAAATATCGTTAGAGCGCTGGAAATACAAACTCATAAACAAATGTGAGCATCCAATGAGCATTCCGAGCATCTGCTTTTCTTTTTTAACCCCTCCCACCCCCCCCAGTGAATCAGTAAACACATTTTGTTATACCTCTAACAATACAGTCACGAAAATAGCAGCAGTTACACTTCTAATTCCCCCCCATCCCCCTCCATGCCAGTAGAGTCTTTCACAGTTCTGAGCCTCAGATTTCCAGTGCCTCCTGACACCCTGCGTGTTCATTTTGTCTCATCTTATCCATCTTAGTGGTGTCAAGGTTGTCCCGGTGTATTAACCTATACTTAACATAAAACCCCTCACACCCCCCATCTAGCCCATGATAGTGGCGCCACTTGGACCAAACTCTCCGGAATTTTTCGGGGCACCCCCTTGCCTTATAAGTAACCCTCTCGGCTGCCATATATAGATCCAGTCCCCTCCTCCACTCCTCCAGTCCCGGCGGTTCCGGCGCCCCCCAATATTTTGCGATGTCCCTTTTTGCTACAACCAGTGCAAGGACTAGGAATGTAAGAAGTGGGCGAGTCAGGTCTACCTCATTAGTCATGCCTAGCAGTGCCAGCTTGGGATCCCGTTGGATCGGAACCTCCAAGACCTCCTCTTATTCCTTGAATACCTGTGTCCAGTATGTTTGTATTGTGCCACACGCCCATATAGTATGATAGAAGTCCCCATCAGACTGGTGACATCTAAGACACCGTGAGTCCTCTACTTTCCCCATTTTGCTAAGACGTAGTCTATCATAGTAAGTTCTATGGAGTACATTAAATGGAATGAGTCGCAGTCTTGATTTGATTGCCACCTCTCGGGGATGCATCAACACTATTTCCCAATCCAGGTCTTCCATCTCTCCCACCTCTGCCTCCCACGTGCCTCTGAGTTTTGCCAGGTCCCCCAACATATGATTAGTTAAGGTTTTATAGGTTAGGGAGACCGCCTTCCCCGTTATCTGCTCTTGGAAGAGCCGCCCCTCTAATGGTGCATATTCTGGGACATCGGTGAGTGTGATTTTTTGGGCTCGCCATGCGTGCCTTAGTTGGATGTATTTGAACTGCTGTGTATTATGTAGGCCGAACTCTGATTTAAGTACTTGAAAGGATTTTAGCTCCCCTTTGGCTATCACATCTCCTATAGTAGAGATGCCGATATCGTCCCACCTTTGGAAATCTCGCAGCTTGTTAAGTTCTGCCAACCATTGGCAGTGCCACAGCGGTGTCTGCCGTGTGGGCTTCTTATCCCAACCCATGCGTCTTGTGGCCTTTATCCATGCATTTAGTGTTATAGATGTTGCCGGGAGGAGCAGTGCCCTTCTAGCGCCCCCGTAGAGAAAACACAATAGGTTTTTGGACGGCATTTTTGCTCTCTCCAGGGCGTAAGTCGGGTGGTCCGCCGGGGCGTGGAACCAATCAATAATTGGTTTCAGATGTTCCGCCCAGTAGTAGGCCTCTAGGTTAGGGAGCGAGATCCCCCCACTGTACTGGTGTCTCTGAAGCGTGGACAGAGCCAACCTAGCATGTTTGCCTAGCCAAAGAAAGGATCGCAGGTCTGCATGGATCCTAGTGAAGACCGCCGTAGGTATTGGATAATATTCGTTTTGTAGGGCGTAAAGGAATTTGGGTAGAGTAATCATTTTGTACATGGCGGCTCGGCCTAGGAGTGTGAGTGGGAGCTGTCTCCAACGATCCATATCCGCTAACGCGTTCAATATGATCCGTTCCAGGTTTCTTTGGAACAAGAGGGTCGCACTCAGGGTCATATAGATCCTGAGGTATTGGAAGCCTTCGGTAGTCGTCAGTAGTCTCTCCGGCAACCTTACCCATCGGTCTCGTCCCCCAGGGTCATAAAGGAAAGACTTGTGCCAATTTATTTTGTGTCCCGCCTGCCCGCCATAATGCTCTAATTCCCGGAATGACTCCGGGATGGTGGTCTCTGGTTTAGTTATATATAGCAAGATATCGTCCGCATACAGCGAGATCTTTTCTTGTGTCTGGTCCGTGTCGTTGCTTGTAAAGCCAGAGATGTCCTTGTTTTGCTGGATCCTGGCTGCGAGTACCTCAATAGTGAGTGTAAAGAGGAGGGGAGACAGGGGACAACACTGTCGGGTGCCTCTCTGAATCCGGAACTCACGCGACATTTTCCCGTTCACCCTCACCTTGGCCCTCGGGGCAGTGTAGAGAAGCTGGACCCATTTGACAAAGTTTGGTCCAAAACCAAACTTGTGAAGCACTGCAAAGAGGAATGGCCAGTGTACCGCGTCAAATGCCTTCTCGGCATCTAAGGAAAGGAACCAATGTGGTTCGCTCCGCCCCCGTACTTCCTGTAGCCAGTTATGGGTTCTCCTAAGGTTCAATTTAGTCGCCCTATCTGGTAAGAAACCTGATTGGTCTAGATGTATGAGGCCTGGAATAACCGCTCTCAAGCGGACTGCCAAGATGGTTGCTAACAGTTTTACTTCCGTGTTGAGTAGGGAGATGGGGCGGTAGGAAGCACAATTCTCTCGTGACTTGCCCTCCTTATAGATCGGGACAATCGTTGCCATAGTGAGGTCCGGAGGGAGCTCCCCCTCCAGGAAGGCACCAGTAAAGAGGCCTTTAAGATGGCGTGTCAAAAGGTCCGCCGCACGCTTGAAGAGCTCGGCTGGGAAACCATTCGGGCCTGGGGTTTTGCCTGGTCTCAGCTTGGCAATGGCGTCCGCAATGTCATCAGTCATTATGTCCGCCTCCAACACCTCCAGGGCCTCGGGAGGCAGCACCGGTAGGATCGTCTGTTCCATATATTGTAATGCTTCCTCACAAGTTACAAGATCTCGCGTTGCATAGAACTGTTCATAGTGCGTAGCAAATGCTTCCGCTATCTCGGTGTCGGTGTTAACACTAGTCCCGTCGGTGATAGAAATACTGTCTACCCACCTAGCTGCTCGCTCATTTTTACTGAGCCACGCTAGAAGTTTGCCTGACTTGTCCCCCACGTCATATAGGCGGTGAAGGGTGGCGAGGGATTGGGTCTTCGCATCGTTAGTTGCCAATTCTCTATATTGTCTCTGGGCATCAAGTAGCCTTCTAAGAGTCTCGCTGTTTTTATGGGTCAGATATTCCCTCTCCCATCCCAGGATAGCCTGTTCTAGGGCAGCAACCTCGGCCTGAAGTTTACGTCTTTCCTCTCCCAATCTGCATTTAATCCTATCTCGTAGTACCGGCTTTAGGGCTTCCCACAGTGTGACACTCGATTTCACCGTACCCTCATTTTCTGCGATATAGACCTTGATGTCTCTTCGAATGTCTCTCAGTATGGCTGCGTTTTGAAGGTCCCAGGCCGCCAAGCGCCAGGAACCTGTGCCCCTGCCCTGGTTGTGTCCCACCCTTTCAAACAGTGGCGAGTGATCCGATATGCCTCTGGCCTTGTACTCTGCAATATCGTCTACCCTCAGGTACTGTCGGGACATGAAGACATAGTCCAGTCTCGAGAACACCCTGTGGGCCCTAGAATAATATGAGTAGGTTTGCTGTGTCGGGTGTAGCCACCTCCAGATATCCGTAAGTCCTACATTGGACATCTGACTGAACAGTGCGGTCTGGTGCCCTCCTCTCCCTGCGTCCCCGGATCTGTCTAGTCCTATATTCATAACATCATTAAAATCACCTCCCACCACTTGTATAGTGTCCGCTGTGTCTAAAAGGATGTTCGCAAGCGCTGTAAGCGTACGGGTCTGTAGTTTGGGTGGTGCATAAACTGAAATTAGCGTGTACATGTGTCTATTCCAGGTACCCTGTACTCCAGCGTATGTCCCCTGTGGATCTACCCAGGTGCGTGTGATGCAGAATGGTGAGGACTCGTTAATGATGACTGCTACCCCTCTGGAATCCGATGTGTAACCCGCATGAGCCAGAACTCTATATCGGCTTCTAGCGATGAAGGCACACTGTGTGCCCTTGAGGTGTGTTTCCTGTAATAAGGTGACAGCCGGGTCCACCTTTTTGATGTAGGAGTTCACTAGGCCCCTCTTGACCTTAGACCCTAGTCCGTTGACATTCCACGTCAGGATGCTCATTGCCCTATCTCCCCAATGTGGAGTGTCTAAGGTACTTGCCATTCAAAGATGTGATGGCTATATGTGGTTAGACTCTGGCATGTGTATGTGGTGTGGAGGTTCAATGTGCGTTGCTGCATTTTCCCAACTGTTGTCCCCCTCCAATTTTTCCCACCCGTTCCCCTACCTGAATAAACTTGAAATCCCCCTCTCCCACCCCTCTCCCCACCTCCCTCCCCTTCCAGTCTTATCCTAGCGCAGGACATAACTTACCGTAAGAGTAGGCCTGTCGCCCACCCACAGAACCCTCCCTTCAAAAAACCAAAAAACAGTAAAACGTGTAAAACAGAGAGGCGTGTCAACTTGCGTGCTTCCCTATGTCGGGCTGCCATTTCCAGTCTCCAATGCACCATCGCTCAAAAGGCGTGTCAACTTGTGTGTGTCCCAACATCGTGCTGCATGCTCAGTGTCCCCCGATCCACCAGTGTTCAAGATTTGGAGTCTTGAGTCTCTGATTCGGGCGCACTATGCTGTGCACACATGTCCTGCTCCAACACTCGGATCTCCTCAACCAGCGGATGAACAGATTGTCCCCCTCTTCCTCTTCCTCCCCTCCAGACGTGCGGCTATCTAGTCCTTTCTCGTCGTCGCCCTCTGAGCAAGCAGTGGATCGCAGACCGACAAATCTCGAGCCCGCCTCTGCAGCACCTTTCGGGGAGGCCGAACATCCTTTCCGCTTGTTTCCCATACCACGGCCTGATAAGGTGTCGCCGGGGTTTGTCTCTTAGACCTCCTGGATTTCAATCTCTGTGCCTTCGGTATTTCCCACTGGGTTGCGCTTCGCAAGGACCTGTCTAGCAGGTCCCGTCCGACGGTCTCTCTGCTGTTGAGGATTGGGCGTTCCTCCAGCCATTGCCAGGCATTCTCCGGATGGGTGAAGAAGAGTGACTGTTCCTTGTAGAGCACCTAAAGTTTCGCCAGAAAGAGGAGCATGTACGAGATCTTTAAATCTCTATGTTTCGCCTTCACGGCATCAAAAGAGCGGCGTTGTTTCTGGACCTCCTGACTGTAGTCCGGAAAGACCATGATGTGTGCGTTTTCTAGACGGATCTCACCCAGTTTCCTCGCCTCTCGCAGAATCAGGTCCCTGTCGGCGAAGTTGAGAAAACGCGCAATGACCGGTCGCAGTCATGCCCCCTCCGGTGGTTTTGCCAGTAGGGCCCTGTGCGCCCTCTCAATAATGAAGCAAGGTGAAAATTGTACCGCTGGGAAGGTTTCCATCAGCCAAGAGTGGAGGAAGGACACCATGTCCGCCTTCTCGATTTGGTGCTCCGAAATTCTTGTTTTCATGTTTCGGGTTTTCATGCCAATGTAATAAAGATTGCATGGGCATATGATCAGGTAAATACAGTTTGAGCTGTTACAATTAGTATGACCTCTCATTTCCCACTCGGATGAGTCTGTCAGGGTAATGCTTTTGTATTTTTTAGTGAAGGGGCCTCTCACGGCTGGTAGATTCCACAATGTTGGTTGGCGGGTTGTTTGGATTGCCTCCTTGGGTCTAGTGTGTACCAAGATGTTTTTGATATTTTTAGACCTCTTAAAAGCAAATCTCGGTTGGTCTAATGTGAGTGACCCTGTGTTAAGTATAGACCAGTGGCGTCTCACGACTTTTCTCAAATGGTTCGATGCCGGTGTGAAGGTTGTCACACAGGTCATGGGTTGATTGGCCAAGGGATCTCTTTCTTTTGGTTCTAACAGGCCCTCTCTGTTGTTATTCTGTGGCAGTTTTCTACATTTCTTAATCTCTCTAGTGGGGTAACCTCTCTCTTTTAGGTTCCTTGAGAGAATAGATGACTCAGTCTTGTAGTTGGCCATTTTGCTGCAATTACGTCGTATCCTGAGGAATTGCCCAAATGGTAGGTTGGTACGTAAAGCAATAGGATGGTGGCGAGTGTAATGTAGCAGGCTATTACGGTCTGTGCTCTTTTTGAATAAAGTAGTGCTGAGGGATCCCCCTTCGATACTTATTTTGAGGTCCTGGAATGCTATGTCTCTGTTGGAAGCCGTAATAGTGAACTTCAGGTATGGGTTTATGTTATTAATGCAGACGAAAAACTCTGTGTAAGATTCTTCATTACCTGCCCAAAAATCAAGATGTCCTCTATGTATCGTTTCCATAGTTTGATATTGTCATGATAGGGATTTGTCAGTGGTGATATATGATTCTCTTCAAAGTCGGCCATGTAGAGACAGGCTACACTAGGGGCTACCGTGCTCCCCATACAAGTACCTTGTGTCTGATGATAGTACCTGCCTTTGAACTCAAAATAGTTCTCAGTAAGGACCTTTTCTGCGCATTCCATAATGAAAGTGATCGGTGTTTGAGATGTCCACTGGGTCTTATTGAGTACTGCCTCGATCACTCCTAGGGAGTCCCTCTGGGGGATGTTTGTGTAGAGGGCCTCAACACCTAGGGTTATGAGGAAGACAATTGATGGGGCCTCTTCGTAGTCCTGCAGCAGACGTAACAAATCTGTCGTATCCTGGATATAGGATGGAATTTGCTTTACCAGGGGCTGCAGAAAATGGTCACATAATTGTGATAAAGGTTCTAACATTGAGTCGATGCCAGAAACAATAGGTCGTCCAGGGACTGGTTTAACACCTTTGTGAATCTTCGGCAAGGTATAAAAATATGGGACCCTAGGATTCTTTTTCACCAGGAAGTCTGCCTCCTTTTTACCTAACCAACCGTGACATTCAGCTTATTCCACCATACTGGTGATGGACACAGTGAGGCGTTCAGTGGGGTTTTGTGCGATGGCCCTATAGTATCGGGTGTCATCTAGTTGTCTTTGACACTCTATGTCGTAGTCTTTGGTGTCCATTAGTACTGTCGCGCCCCCCTTGTCTGCCTGTTTGATGGTTATAGAGGGGTCATTGGCCAGTATGTCAAGAATGTCCCTTTCATCCTTGGAAATGTTGCTGAAAGAGGATATACCAGTTAGGTTGTTAACATCTTTCAGTACAGCTTGTTCGAAGGTTAGGACCTCACTGGGTACCATGCCGCTATGAGGGGTAAAAGTCGATGGATTATGTAGCCCGAAGTCATCACATGCTTCCTGCGGCTTGCCATCAAAGAAGGCGTGCAATCTGATTTTTCTGAAGAATTTCTGCAATTCCACAGTTTGTAGGAAATTATCAGTTTTTGGCTTAGGGACAAATCCAAGTCCCTTTTGTAAACCCCGCTCTGTTCAGGGGTTAGATGGTGTGAGGAAAGATTAACCACAAGGCTCATTTCCTGCTCATTTTGCTCCGAGTGTCCATTCCTTGGGGTGTTGTGTCTTCCCACTGTTGCGTTTCCTCTCTTTCGCCCTCGCCCTCTGCCTCAACCTCTGTCTAAAAAAGGCTGTTTTCCCTGAGTAGCAAATTGGGGAGGGTATTGAGGGCCGAACTGTGGCATTGCTTGAGGGAACGGGGGATATTGCCAAAGTGGGTGTCCCTGAAATGGCATTTGTGGGTGAGGCAATGGATATTGTCCACATCTGCCTCCTCTCCCGCCTCTGCGTTGGCGGGGTTGCCACTCCTCCCCACTGGAATTACTGTCGCAATTGGACCCTCTTCTTGAGGAGTTGTTGCTAGAATCAGAGAGGCAGCCTGTGGCTGATGGGGTGTAATCCGCTTTCAGGTATGGATATACTTTTTCTTTGTCGAAACAAAATGTCCTTTTGCAATTTGGTGACTTTTTGCTTCATAAGGTATTCCTTATGTTCACTTATATCTTTATTGATCTCAGCCAATTTGGTTTTAAAACCGGGATTGGTGACCGCGTTTTTTAGCGTTGCCTCTAATGCCTGGATCCGTTCCAGTAGAGCATCAGCGAGACCTTTGGAGGTGTTAACAATCAAGATCATTAGGTCATGTGTACACTTCCAGGATATCTGGGACCATTCAACCTTAAATTGGCCGTCCTCCCAGAAAATTCTTGGGAAGTTTTTTACAATCAAACCATTCGGGGCTATTTTGGCCTTGAAATATTCAGCCATTAGTGCCCCGTGTAAACTGACCCTTATCCATTCCCTTTTTAAGTCTGAAAGGCTTTGCCAGTCAGCTGTGTTACTTCCTGTCGCGTTATCATTATCCAAAGTTAAAATAGAGGGAGTTCTGAGGATAGCTGCAGCATCATCCTCCCCAAAACTGAGGCCCTGACCATCCATAATGTGGAGCAGGGTGAACAGTGTGGGAATGAAAAGTTTAAGGAAATCCAGACCCAATACGGGTGGAGATAAACAGGCTCCTTTTGAGCGGAGATATAAGCAGTGGGGGACAGAACAAATCTTACCCACCTTCAGATAGAATATACTCCTACGGGGGCAAGCCGTGCATAGGGTATGGTATCAAAGAGAGGAGTAAAGAGCTATTACTACTTAGTCTTAAGTAGAAGGTCCAGCTACAGCGTGCCCTTAAAGGATACGTAGATGCAAAAATTGCTATGCTGTTCCTGGAGGGAGAGGGGGGGGGAGAGAGAAGACCAATACAGTGTATGATGCGAGTGGTATTGTTAGGGTAACAGGAAGTTAACCCTGGGGATCCATTTTGTTGGATTTAATGCCCTCACACACCCTTTCAGGTGTCATGCTTCATCATTTGGGCCTGCTCCTCGTTGGGTCGGCGGTGCAATACCCAACGGGCAACACCTCAAAGAGGGGCTCTTTGGCGGAGATCTTTTTCCAACAGCCGTATGGATGAAGTGCGGGTATGGGGCCAGAATGGATTAGTAGACGTTGAAGAGTGAATTAAAATAAAGCTAGGGGTACCGGGAATGATTTATTCGGGTGGTCCGCTGCTTTAATTAAAAACGGATTTCTAGAGGAGGGAGCTGGAATATTATGCTTCCAGAGATCCTCTAGATTGTGTTATTGTCCGGTCAACATGTTTCTCACTGGCGTTAATTAAACAAGCGATTCTTCAGGACCTATGGGATATTTACCTAGTATCTAAAAAAGTGGAAACTGTCTACTCTGATTCCCTAATGTATAGTGTGTGTACAATAGTGTGGGTACAAAACACCAATAACTAGGGATGAAGGGGATTGGGAGGGAAATTATCCGTATATTACCCTTCTTCTATTGAAACCTGTGTTAAGCTGTCATTACCTGTTAAGGAAAGAGGAAAAGCAAATCACAAAAGGGTTTATAACATTCGCATCAGTGACAGTATATCTTCTGTGGGTTACATGCCAGTGTCATATTCCACTAGCGTGTCTCGACACCATAACAATAGTGTACATGCACTCTCATATGTGAAAAATTCAGTGAGAGTGGTGTGGAAGGAATATTAAAACATATATACACAGAAACAATAAAAATACCAAGTAGGTTTGGGTTGCAGCAACATATCCAAACTCACCTAAAAAATGTAATGGTCAGATAACAACAGTATCCAGCGGGTAAAGCTTCAGGTTAGATCTTCCACCGCATGGTTATGTATAGGGGGGAATCTAGGTTACCTAATAATCAGCATTCATTGATGTGTTAGAATTGCATTGTGTGTGTGGGTCACACTGTCTGTATAACTATTCTGTATAACCTGGACACTCCCTATCATGAAAGTGGTAGTGGCATACATAAGATTGAATTCAGCAGTGAGAACTTCATGTATGATAACCATCAGTCGTGAAACAGCGCTTAAGGAACTGTGTATCAGCCGGCTAATGAGTTGGGGTTCAAACGCGTACTCTAGCTGGCGTGTGGCCATGGTAATGGTGTGCGTCTACGTTATATAACAAAGGATTAGCCATTGAAACTCTGAGTAAGGAAAGTGGCCATGGCAATCATTATACAATTTCAAAATGTCATACCAGGGATTGGTGAAGCATCAATGGTTAAAACCTATTGGAGACCTAATTATCCGCCAGCGATTACATTAGAATTGCAAGCGGGCTGGAATAGGCGTATGACAAGGGGAAGGATTGGTATCTACAGTCTATAATACCAGAGCGAAGCAATCGTAATTTCACCCGTTGCCGTGTTAAACGTCTTACGGGTAACAGGGAGGATTGAGGCATGATTAAAAGAGTTACCCCGTGTACATTGGAACCTCATATATTCCGTAGAGTCAGGGCTGAAAAAAGTAGAGGGAAATTCATTAAAGGCGTGTGGTATGCTAGTTTGGAGTAGCGAAGCCGCCACATTTCATTTAAGGTTAAACAAGACATATCAGCAGTGGGGGGTCTGTTAGTTAAGACTTTAGCTACTGTAACTAGGCTTATGTCTAGGGACTTGCTTGGGAGTGCCTGCTTAAAAAGAGGGTCTGGTCTGTTAGTAAAAGAATGCGCTGCTGGAGGCGGTAACTCAGTTATTGTTAAGGAACTAACTTGGGAGTGCATGAGCTGCGTTGCTAGTGCCTACCCCTCGCCGGTGGATCCGTGTGTAGGCGGAGGTAAGCATGAGCGAATTTTGCGGATCTCGCGTTCGCGAATTTTGCGGATTTGCGGATTCGCAATCCGCAAAATCCGCGAATTCCCGCGAATTTGCGGATTTTTTTTTTTTTGTGTTCGCCCGTGTTTCTGCCAGTTCGCGAGGGTTTTGTACACTTTCGCAAATTGCGAACTTACCTGTCGGGTCGCAAGTTTCGCGAACTTGTTGTTTGTACGTGTCCAGCCTGTTTGGGACACTCTTCTTCATCACTGCCACTCTCTGTCACCACTGCCACTCTCTGACTACTCATGCCACCCTCTGGCCCACCCATGCCACCCTCTGTTTCATCACCAAACCCTCTGGTTGTCCAGTGTACATTATTTTCGGCAAAGCAAAGCACACCTTCCCTGCCTCAAGTGACCTGAATTAATTTGGGGCTGATTAATGTATCACAGAATATTTTTTTAGCTGGCACCTGCTTCCTTAGTGCGCCCTGATTAGTGATCTTTTGCACTTGCTAAGTGCTTTCATTGTTGCAAAATTAGTTACAACACCTGCCCTGCCCCAACTGACAATAATGAATTAGGGGCTGATTAATGGATTTTAACTTCCAGCCTGGCTCCTACTTGTCTCCCTTAGCTGTAATTCAGGACCTTTGTGGCATATGTGTAACTATTCTGAGGTTCAGAGCAGGGTCACATAATAGTTTCAACTGGCAACTGAACTCTGGAGGGGCCCCTCAGGAAGCACTACAGGAAATGGCTACTAATGATGAGCCTGAACTTTTGAACCTGGTAAGTAGTTACTTTCAGTTTTGCTAAGATCGTATTTCTGCAATTTTGCACTTATTCGCGGGGCGCGAACTCACGCGAACTCACGCGAACAGTGCGAGCAGTGCGAGCAAAATCCGCTGCTCGCGGATTTGCGAATTTTGCGGGAGATTCGCAAATCTCGCGGATTGCGGATTTCCCGAAAATCCGCAAAATCCGCGAGCGGAACGGATTTTCCGCCCATGCCTAGGCGGAGGGCGGGGTCGAGGCCGAATATAAAGGTATTAGAGCCTCCACGTGATAATGAAGTTAGCGCGGGGGCCATCTTATAGTGTTTAGCCTCCTGTATGGTATTATGCTAACCTGGGGTTCAATCCCTTGCTAGTCATTAAACAAAAGTTTATTCACTAAACTTAGTAGGTTATGTGGGTCCTTGGAAGAACTGCATGTAGAGTTTGGTGCCGGCGTCACGCTCAGTGTTGTGTCTAGCTAGTCACGACATTGGTGGCGGCCATCTTGCAGTGGTCATCTCGGATATGTCAGTTGTGGTAGTCGCGGCGTTGCGAGACCACAAGACCTATAAAGTAGATCCCTGTATATTCTGAGTTGTTAAACTCAATTAATCAGAGGTTATATTTGGTCCCGGTGTAAAGTGGCTAAGGCATTCATAAGGGGGACTTAAAAAGTATTATTTGAATGGTGATGTATACAGGTACAGTTGCTCAGAGGCTGATCCAGGGGATGTCTTCATTGAGGCCATGGCTATCCGAAGACAATCTGTGAATCAATCGTTGTTCTTTGTAAAACAGGCACTGTTTGGATATCTTGTGGTTTGCTTCAAGTATCAACCATTGGAGGGAATCTGGGGTATGGTTCATTTTTAGAAAGGGCCTGCACATTTTGGTGTTATTTTTCTTGCACCTGAAGTTGCTTCGGTCCTTCGAAATTCTTGTTTCTATGTTTCGGGTCGTCATGCCAATGCAATAAAGATTACATGGGCATATGATCAGGTAAATACAGTTTGAGCTGTTACAATTAGTATGACCTCTCATTTCCCACTCGGATGAGTCTGTCAGGGTAATGCTTTTGTATTTTTTAGTGAAGGGGCATGCTGCGCACCCCCCACAGAGATAGTGGCCTCTCACGGCTGGTAGATTCCACAATGTGGTTTGGCGGGTTGTTTGGATTGCCTCCTTGGGTCTAGTGTGTACCAAGATGTTTTTGATATTTTTAGACCTCTTAAAAGCAAATCTTGGTTCGTCTAATGTGAGTGACCCTGTGTTAAGTATAGACCAGTGGCGTCTCATGACTTTTCTCAAATGGTTCGATGCCGGTGTGAAGGCTGTCACACAGGTCATGGGTTGATTGGCCTAGGGATCTCTTTCTTTTGGTTCGAACAGGCCCTCTCTTTTGTTATTCTGTTCCCTTTTTCTACATTTCTTAATCTCTCTAGTGGGGTAACCTCTCTCTTTTAGGGTCCTTGGGAGAATAGATGACTCAGTCTTGTAGTTGGCCATTGTACTGCAATTACGTCGTATCCTGATGAATTGCCCAAACGGTAGGTTGGTACGTAAAGCAATAGGATGGTGGGTAGTGTAATGTAGCAGGCTATTACGGTCTGTGCTCTTTTTGAATAAAGTAGTGCCGAGGGATCCCCCTTCAATACTTATTTTGAGGTCCAATAATGCTATGTCTCTGTTGGAAGCCGTAATAGTGAACTTCAGGTATGGGTTTATGTTATTAATCCACACGAAAAACTCTGTGTAAGATTCTTCATTACCTGCCCAAAAATCAAGATGTCCTCTATGTATCGTTTCCATAGTTTGATATTGTCATGATAGGGATTTGTCAGTGGTGATATATGATTCTCTTCAAAATCGGCCATGTAGAGACAGGCTACACTAGGGGCTACCGTGCTCCCCATACAAGTACCTTGTGTCTGATGATAGTACCTGCCTTTGAACTCAAAATAGTTCTCAGTAAGGACCTTTTCTGCGCATTCCATAATGAAAGTGATCGGTGTTTGAGATGTCCACTGGGTCTTATTGAGTACTGCCTCGATCACTCCTAGGGAGGCCCTCTGGGGGATGTTTGTGTAGAGGGTAGGCATGAGCGGATTTTGCGGATTGGCAATCCGCGAATTTGCGGATTTGCGAATTTGCGGATTGCCAAAATCCGCAAAATCCGCGAATGCACGCGGATTTTTTTTTTTTTTAATGTTCGCACGGGTTTCTGCAAGTTCGCGAGGGTTTTGTACAATTTCGCAAATTGCGAAATTGTACAAAACGCGTGCGAACTTGCAGCAACCCGTGCGAACACAATTATATGAAGAGAAAGAAGCTCCTGGCCACAGGAACAGCACAGGGATTGCGCTCATGAAAGTCAAGGATGCAAAGGCCTCTACCCAGCATCACAGCTGATTTTCCACAGTAGATTTGGGAAGAGTTACACCTGTCCAGCCTCGAAGACGCTCATGATTGTTTTTGGGCTAATGAATGAGTCACTGATTTTGAGCATCAACTAGTTCGAGCGACCATGCAAAGGCCGCCCTCTACCCAGCATCACAGCTGATTTTCCACGGTAGATTTGGGAAGAGGCACACCTGTCCAGCCTCGAAGACGCTCATGATTGTTTTTGGGCTAATGAATGAGTCACTGAATTTGAGCATCAACTAGTTCGAGTGACCATGTGTGTGTTACTATGCAATCGCCCTGAAGGGCGCAGGGGTCCCTTGAGTGACCTGTGTAAGGCTGTAACTATTTTACAATGGCGCCAGCAAGCTGCCAGCACCGTTGTAAAATAGTTACAAAGTTAGCTTGCACAGGAAGCACCTGCTTCGTTTTATCTAGTGGTTCCTGTGCAAGCTAACTTTGTAACTATTTTACAAAGGCGCTGGCAGCTTGCTGCCACCATTGTAAAATAGTTGCATGAGTGGGGGTTCAACTTTTGAACCCGTTACGTTCGCGGATTTTTTTTTGCGGATTTTGCGGGAAATCCGCAAAATTCGCGGATTGCGGATTTCCCAAAAGTCCGCAAAATCCGCGAGAGTAACGGATTTCCCGCTCATGCTTAGTAGAGGGCCTCAACGCCTAGGGTTATGAGGAAGTCAATTGATGGGGCCTCTTCGTAGTCCTGCAGCAGACATAACAAATCTGTTGTATCCTGGATATAGGATGGAATTTGCTTTACCAGGGGCTGCAGAAAATGGTCACAGAATTGTTATAAAGGTTCTAACACTGAGTCAATGCCAGAAACAATAGGTCGTCCAGGGACTGGTGTAACACCTTTGTGAATCTTCGGCAACGTATAAAAATACGGTACCCTAGGATTCTTTTTCACCAGGAAGTCTGCCTTCTTTTTACCTAACCAACCGTGACCTTCAGCTTATTCCACCATACTGGTGATGGACACAGTGAGGCGTTCAGTGGGGTTTTGTGCGATGGCCCTATAGTATTGGGTGTCATCTAGTTGTCTTTGACACTCTATGTCGTAGTCTTTGGTGTCCATTAGTACTATCGCGCCCCCCTTGTCTGCCTGTTTGATAGTTATAGAGGGGTCATTGGCCAGTATGTCAAGAATGTCCCTTTCATCCTTGGAAATGTTGCTGAAAGAGGATATACCAGTTAGTTGTTGTTAACATCTTTCAGTACAGCTTGTTCGAAGGTTAGACTGATAACCATCAGTCGTTAAACAGCGCTTAAGGAACTGTGTATCAGCCGGCTAATGAGTTGGGGTTCAAACGCGTACTCTAGCTGGCGTGTGGCCATGGTAATGGTGTGCGTCTACGTTATATAACAAAGGATTAGCCATTGAAACTCTGAGTAAGGAAAGTGGCCATGGCAATCATTATACAATTTCAAAATTTCATACCAAGGATTGGTGAAGCATCAATGGTTAAAACCTATTGGAGACCTAATTATCCGCCAGCGATTACATTAGAATTGCAAGCGGGCTGGAATAGGCGTATGGCAAGGGGAAGGATTGGTATCTACAGTCTATAATACCAGAGCGAAGCAATCGTAATTTCATCCGTTGCCGTGTTAAACGTCTTACGGGTAATGGGGAGGATCGAGGCATGATTAAAAGAGTTACCCCGTGTACATTGGAACCTCATATGTTCCGTAGAGTCAGGACTGAGAAAGGTAGAGGGAAATTCATTAAAGGCGTGTGGTATGCTAGTTTGGAGTAGCGGAGCCGCCACATTTCATTTAAGGTTAAACAAGACATATCCGCAGTGGCGGGTCTGTTAGTTAAGACTTTAGCTACTGTAACTAGGCTTATGTCTAGGGACTTGCTTGGGAGTGCCTGCTTAAAAAGAGGGTCTGGTCTGTTAGTAAAAGAATGCGCTGCTGGAGGCGGTAACTCAGTTATTGTTAAGGAACTTACTTGGGAGTGCATGAGCTGCGTTGCTAGCGCCTACCCCTCGCCGCTGGATCTGGGTGGAGGCAGAGGGCGGGGTCGAGGCCGAATATAAAGGTATTAGAGCCTCCACGTGATAATGAAGTTAGTGCGGGGGCCATCTTATAGTTTCTAGCCTCCTGTATAGTATTATGCTAACCTGGGGTTCAATCCCTTGCAAGTCATTAACCAAAAGTTTATTCGCTAAACTTAGTAGGTTATGTGGGTCCTTGGAAGAACTGCATGTAGAGTTTGGTGCCGGCGTCACGCTCAGTGTTGTGTCTAGCTAGTCACGACATTGGTGGCGACCATCTTGCAGTGGTCATCTCGGATATGTCAGTTGTGGTAGACGCGGCGTTGCGAGACCACAAGACCTATAAAGTAGATCCGTGTATATTCTGAGTTGTTAAACTCAATTAATCAGAGGTTATATTTGATCCCGGTGTAAAGTGGCTAAGGCATTCATAAGGGGGACTTAAAAAGTGTTATTTGAACGGTGAAGTATACAGGTACAGTTGCTCAGAGGCTGATCCAGGGGATGTCTTCATTGAGGCCACGGCTATCCGAAGACAATCTGTGAATCCATCGTTGTTCTTTGTAAAACAGGCACTGTTTGGATATCTTGTGGTTTGCTTCAAGTATCAACCATTGGAGGGAATCTGGGGTATGGTTCATTTCTAGAAAGTGCCTGCACATTTTGGTGTTATTTTTCTTGCACCTGAAGTTGCTTCGGTATTCCGAAATTCTTGTTTTCATGTTTCGGGTCATCATGCCAATGTAATAAAGATTACATGGGCATATGATCAGGTAAATACAGTTTGAGCTGTTACAATTAGTATGACCTCTCATATCCCACTCGAATGAGTCTGTCAGGGTAATGCTTTTGTATTTTTTAGTGAAGGGGCATGCTGCGCACCCCCCCAGGGATAGTGGCCTCTCACGGCTGGTAGATTCCACAATGTGGTTTGGCGGGTTGTTTGGATTGCCTCCTTGGGTATAGTGTGTACCAAGATGTTTTTGATATTTTTAGACCTCTTAAAAGCAAATCTCGGTTGGTCTAATGTGAGTGACCCTGTGTTAAGTATAGACCAGTGGCGTCTCACGATTTTTCTCAAATGGTTCGATGCCGGTGTGAAGGTTGTCACACAGGTCATGGGTTGATTGGCCAAGGGATCTCTTTCTTTTGGTTCTAACAGGCCTTCTCTGTTGTTATTCTGTGCCCTTTTTCTACATTTCTTAATCTCTCTAGTGGGGTAACCTCTCTCTTTTAGGTTCCTTGAGAGAATAGATGACTCAGTGTTGTAGTTGGCCATTGTGCTGCAATTACGTCGTATCCTGAGGAATTGCCCAAACGGTAGGTTGGTACGTAAAGCAATAGGATGGTGGCTAGTGTAATGTAGCAGGCTATTACGGTCTGTGCTCTTTTTGAATAAAGTAGTGCCGAGGGATCCCCCTTCGATACTTATTTTGAGGTCCAGGAATGCTATGTCTCTGTTGGAAGCCGTAATAGTGAACTTCAGGTATGGGTTTATGTTATTAATCCACACGAAAAACTCAGTGTAAGATTCTTCATTACCTGCCCAAAAAATCAAGATGTCATCTATGTATCGTTTCCATAGTTTGATATTGTCATGATAGGGATTTGTCAGTGGTGATATATGATTCTCTTCAAAGTCGGCCATGTAGAGACATGCTACACTTGGGGCTACCGTGCTCCCCATACAGGTAACTTGTGTCTGATGATAGTACCTTCCTTTGAACTCAAAATAGTTCTCAGTAAGGACCTTTTCTGCGCATTCCATAATGAAAGTGATCGGTGTTTGAGACGTCCACTGGGTCTTATTGAGTTCTGCCTCGATTACTCCTAGGGAGGCCCTCTGGGGGTTGTTTGTGTAGAGGGCCTCAACATCTAGGGTTATGAGGAAGTCAATTGATGGGGCCTCTTCGTAGTCCTGCAGCAGACGTAACAAATCTGTCGTATCCTGGATATAGGATGGAATTTGCTTTACCAGGGGCTGCAGCTTCCTCCTCTAGAAATTCGTTTTTAGTTAAAGCAGCGGACCACCCGAATAAATCATTCCCGGTACCCCTAGCTTTATTTTAATTCACTCTTCAACGTCTACTAATCCATTCTGGCCCCATACACGCACTTCATCCATACGGCTGTTGGAAAAAGATCTCCGCCAAAGAGCCCCTCTTTGAGGTGTTGCCCGTTGGGTATTGCACCCCCGACCCAACGAGGAGCAGGCCCAAATGATGAAGCATGACACCTGAAAGGGTGTGTGAGGGCATTAAACCCAACAAAATGGATCCCCATGGTTAACTTCCTGTTACCCTAACAATACCACTCGCATCATACACTGTATTGGTCTTCTCTCTCCCCCCTTTCCCTCCAAGGAACAGCACAGCAATTTTTGCATCTATCATAGTGGAATTGCCTGGTGGAGTACTGAAAATCATCGTCTCCCAGCCATGTTTCTGTGAAGACAAAGAGGTCTGTTTTTTTGTCAGATAGTAAGTCATAGATGTATTTTTTACTTTTGCCTACCAATCTGGCAATTATTTATTTATTTGCAAAGTTTTATATAGCGCTGATGAGCAGACAGCTTAAGTAGGAGGCAAGGCATGTGTAGGGCAGAGGGGGTTTGGTAAGAGTAGGTTTTAACTTTCAGCATGTTATGTAGGGATAGGACCTCGTTCAATAGGGATTCATATTGTCACTCTCCTGTTCAAAGAAACTTAGCAGTGGTTTTGTGTGGTTTCCCTGGGAGGTGAAGTATGAAAGTTTGTGTTGTTGGAAGTTGTTAGACATGGCACCATTGGCGTCGGTCTCCCTTCCATTTTTTCTCTTTTGTCTCCTCTGTGTTTGCTGGTGTTAGGTGCTCTGGGCGCTGGGCTACTGCCATTCAGTGCTACAGTGCGAATCCTCCCTATTGTAAATTGACCCAAGGGACATGATAGGAAAACAGAGTTTAGTATGCCTGAGCTCAGGATATTAGAATGCATCTTGTGGTGAAGGTTATTTTCGTGTTCTGTGTTTGAAAGGCTAATACCAGGGGGGTGTGGGGGATTCCCACACTGAATCTGGTAGGTGTTCCTGTAGAGGTGACTACCTCTAGTTTTTTCAAAATTATTCTGATTCAAAGGTCCAATTAGTTCATCAAAGTTTTTATTTGAAAAGGTCATATATTATGATCATATTGACTCAGATGATAATATTCAGTTCATTATCCATCACAAACTTTTCAAAATGCCAAAATCCCTATGCATTTCGGGACAGATGTCCCTTCATCAGGGGAATCAGGTTTATCTGTAAGGGAAAAAAACACTGTTTCAGGAAGGGGACTTTACCCTCAAAATAAATAAAATGTAGCTGGAAGATGGGAACCAAGAGTGATGGGTGACGCAAAAGCAAAAGCGAAGTGAAATCTAATACTATGAAATTGTGAACCCCAAAGGATAAGCCTGAGTGAAAACGGAAACCCAAAACTAAAAGTGAGAGAGATGCGTGCATTACGGAAAGATGGACGGTAAAAAGATATCTTAAAAACGCGTAGAAATCACCGATAAAACACCCAACTTGAGCGTATTACTTGAGTGGCAGGAAACTGTGCGAAACCGGGATTCAAGTGCATAGTTCTTACCCAAACGTTCGAGTTGCCGCGCTCAGTGACGAATACCGGCGGGGAAGCGTGGTGTGCGGAAAAGGGAGTGTGTTGTTAAGAACGGGTAGTGCGACATAGAAAACAGACCATATGGAACAAAGGACATAAAGAAAGGACTGTAAACAGAGTGTCGCGAGTGCAAGGTTTAAACAGTGTAAAGTGTATTAAAAGGGCCCTGGGGCTCCATAAAAAGTGACAAATATAAATATAAGTAGCCAATGTAAGCTGAATTAAAATAACATACAAACGTAATCAACAGTGATGTATAAACGCAATAACCCATATAACACAACAAGTGTCGGCCATCTTGGATAAGGAAAGTTTAGGAACGAAATGTAAAATCAGTAAGTAGGGAATGATAACTCACAAAAAAAACACAATTGTCATCACAACTATTTAGGAGGAAGGTCATAAGAGAGAGAGTGAACGCAAAAACAGGACTGTGAAAAGAAGTAAAGAAATGAGTGACTCAAAAAAGTGAATTAAAGAAATGGAAAGTATAAGGAGAATGGAAAACCTTTAGAATGAAAAGTGGGAAAGGTGGAAAACATTAAGATAAAAGATCATCATCACAGAGGGGAAAGATATAATAGAAAGAGGATGAAAAAGAAGATGAAAAAGAACATGTAAAAGAACATGAAAAAGAAGGAACATATTAACCAGACAAACCAAATATGATAGACAGAGAGCGAGAGACATGTTCAAAGGAAACAACTATTTTCAATCCGTTCATTGAGTCCTTTTGGTTGGCACGATTCTAACAATTTAATCCAGAAAAGTTTGCGTTGTAATAATTTTTTCCGATTGTCAACGCCAGGTCTCGTCGGGACAACCTCCAGTACAAGGAACCTTAACTGGTTGATATTATGTTGAGATGAAATGAAGTGAGCAACTAAGGGAGATTTCAAATTCTTGTTCCTTATTGTGCTTTTATGCTCCGTTAGACGAACTTTGAGTTTTCCTTCGGTTTTCCCAACATAGGGTAAGCCACAAGGGCACTTCAGCAGGTATTCATAGAGTCACAAGTAGCATTAGTTCTTAGTTTAATTAGTTTGCCAGATAGAGGATGGTTGGTGTAATTGCCTCTGATTATATTGTTGCAGTGGCTGCAATTGTGGCATGGTTTGGTACCGGAGAAAACAGAGTCAGATGTTTCAGGTTTGAGTTCCAACATGTTTTTCAGGTTGTTCGCTCTTTGATAGGCAAACAATGGGGTACAGTTGAATATACCTTGAAAATCTGGTTCGAGTTGTATCATCTGCCAGTTGCTTAGGATGATGTTTTTTATCTCTGGACTTCTGGAGGAGCATTTAGACAAGAATACTGGTTTTTCAGTTTTGCGCATGCCCGTGCTGGGAATTAGAAGGTCATTTCTGTTCTTAAGCATGATGCGGTCACGAGCAGCCTGCAGAGTAACTTCAGGGTATTTTCTCTCCCTGTATTTTTGCAAAATGTTCTTTTCAGTGTGTAGATATTCTTTCGGTTCAGAACAGATCCTTTTGGCCCTCAACAGCTGGGAAAAAGGAAGATGCTTTTTCAAGGGAGTTGCATGACAGCTAGTATACAAGAGAGCATTGTTCCGATCGGTTGCTTTTACAAACAGCAAATTTTTTAAACTGCCATTATCAAGGGTGACTAGAATGTCCAGAAAGGGTAAACTCGTGGTGTCTACATTGTGAGTGAATCAAATGTGATCATCGACTCGATTGATGTAGAAGATGAATTCTGGTAACTCTTCTGGTGGTCCTGCCCAAATCAGAAAGATATCATCTATGTATCTCCAGTATGTTTCAATTTTTTTGCGCCACTGGACATTCTTCAAAATGTGATCTATTTCAAGACGGTGCATAAACAAGTTCGCGTAGCTGGGAGCTGCACAATTGCCCATTGAAGTGCCCACTAATTGCATATAAAACTCATTATTCCAGGTGAAATAGCTATGGTATAACATGAATTGCATGAGCTCAAGTAGTAGCACTTTCAAGTCATCATTCATAGGGTTTGAAAGTTTAAAGGATTCCAAAGCTTAAATGCCCCTGTTATGTGGTATTGATGTGTATAGGGCACACACGTCGATGGTAACCAGAGTGTATTGGATATTTGGATTTAAGGTCACTTTATTCCGTTGGTTAAGGAAATCAGTAGAGTCACGTATGTATGTGGACATGCCCCTCACAATAGGCTGAAGGTACATGTCAACAAACTTCCCGGTGGGTTAGTGAATGGAATTCCTCGTAGACACAATGGGTCTAAATGGCGGTTGATGTAAGTTTATATGAATTTTAGGCAGCATATGGATGCTAGGGCACTTAGGGTGAGGATGGATCAAATATTTCAAATCTTTTTGGGTGATAGTCCCCATTTCCATGGCTTTTTCCAGAATGGTTCAATTTCAGGATCTTAGAGAAAGTTTCAGTTGGGTCAGAAATTAATTTCATATAAAGTTCCTTGTCATTCACATGAGCGGTTACATTTGTTTGGTAGAACTCCTGGTCAAGGACGACCAGGGCTCCCCCCTTATCGGCCTTACAACAGGTGATTTTCTTGTTGTCGGTGATTTCTCTGAGTGCTCTGTAGTCTCTAGCATTGAAATTGTTAACCTTTGGAGGAGATTCTTTAAAGTTTTCTTTCAGTGCATTGAGAGTTATGGTCTCATATGAATCCAGAATCTTTTGACTTACAGGAGCCATAAAGGAGCTCTTACTTCATTTTTTTTTTTTTTGAAAACCTTTATTATATCGTTCAACAAAAAGTACAGAAGTAGCCCTACAACCACAGGGGCCGGTCACCACATGTAAGCGATACGTATCAGGAGTTCCAATAACACAGCTCTTCAGCCGGCAACCCTGGGGTCCGGTAGCGCTAAAGGATATACGGTGCATTGAAAATATTTCGGATCAAGGATATACATAAGGTTTCATTTTACATTTAATCCCCCAACCCCCCCAGAGACAAGATAAAGAAGAAGATACAGGATATCCGGAGCCACACACTCGAAGGTATAATAAATGCGGGTAGGTGTAAGAAGGTAGTCGCGGACCAAGTTAAAGAAACAGTAAAGACGCAAGCGCTAATAAGTTCACTGAGGGTGAAGAACAAAACTACCGATCTCTCGTCGTAGCCGCCCACCCCAGACCCCGCCCACTTGTATATTCCAGGATGAAACCGAAAGTACTGCTACCGGACCCTGCAAGAAGAAAAGAAAAAAGGGGCCATAGAACACAACAAAGGCAAAATAACAAACCCCCCACGCACCCCCCACCCTGCACCCCTGCAATGGCTACAGCAGCCTACCTCACTAGCAGCGTGCCTGTCGCCCAGAGGAATACCCTAAAAAGAGAGAGAAAGAAAGAAAAAGGGGCCATAGAACAAAACAAAGGCAAAAAACCAAACCCCCCCACCACCCTGCACCCCTACGGCCTAACCCACTAGCAGCGTGCCTGTCGCCCAGAAACGTCCCTAAAAGAGAAGAGAAGCGGAGGAGGAGAGACAAAAACACACTCCCGGACTCCCTTACCCCCCACCAGTTGCGACCACCCCGAAACAAGGTCAAAATAGAATGCAGGGAAATACACAATCAATCCGGGGAAGCATGATACATACCACCCGACTCCCGCACTTTACAGATCACAATCCCAGCAGCAGATTAAATTATTTTTCCGAACCCTAAAAAAACCCAAGTTAACCCTGGCCAGTACGATTCTTCACTAGAGCACTTATAACTAAGCATGGGTGAATTTTGCGAATCTAGCATTCGCGAATTTGCGTATTTGCAAACTCGCAATCCGCAAAATCTGCGAATTCTCGCGAATTTGCGGATTTTTTTGTTTTTATAGTGTTCGCAAGGGTTTCTGCCAGTTCACGAGGATTTTGTACCAGTTCGCAATTGCGAACTTACTTGTCGGCACGCAACGGTCGCGACTATGTTGTTTCTACGTCTGGTTCATCATCATAGGTTCACAGCACCCTCTGTTTCAACACTGCCACCCTCAGTTTCACGCATGCCAACCTCTGGTACATCAATGCCACCCTCTGGTTCATCATCATCACTGTAGATTATGGGGGGAAAAAGCAAGCACACCTGCCCTGCTTCAACTGACATGAATTAATTTGGGGTTGATTTATTAATGTGTCACTGTTTTAAAATTCCAGTCTGGCACCTGCTTCCTTATCTGTAATTTGCTTTCTGTTGCAGTGCAATTTTTTTTTCCAGGACCTTTGTGGCCTACTTGTAGCTATTCTATGATCCGGCTGTGAGGGTCAGAGCAGGGTCATACAATTGTTGCAACTAGCAACTGAACTCTGAAGGGGCCCCAGTCAGGAAGCACACAGGGAATGGTTACTAATGATGAATTTGAACTTTTGCACCTGCTGAGTGCTTTCAGTTTAGCAAAACTCGTTTTTCTGCAGAACAGCAAATGTAATGCCCCAAACAAACTTACTTGTGAAAGTTGATTTCTAATCCAAAAGTGATCCAAAGAAAGTCAAAAGGCCTCAAATCCAAAAAAGGGCAGGCAAATGTCAACCTGAGGAGTTATTCTGATAAAAATCATCATTTTCAGAAGGTATATGCTGCTTGCTAGTGGATTTCTTGTGCAGAATTGCAAATTTTGTAATTTCGCGAGTGCGAGATTGTTGCTGTACGCCGCACCTACATGTTCGCAATTGCGAACTTACGCCGCACGCCACAAAATTGTATCACCAAGAAAAAAAAATCCGCTGCGTGCGAATTTTGCGGATTTTCGGTATACGCGAGCGTTTGCGGATCGCGAATTTACCGAAAATCCGCAAAATCCGCGAGCGGACCGGATTTTCCGCCCATGCTTACTTATAACCCAGATCACAGCAACAATGAGAGAAGCAAAGCTTTCATAAAAGTTCAAGTCAGTATGAGCGAACCGAAGAAAGGATAAAAGTTCACGATATCCACAGAGCAAGCGAGGAAAAGCGTGGAAGGATGATAAAGCTCTCCAATAGCCACCGGCGATCTTGTTGAGGCACTCAAGGTTGTCCATAGCGATATTCAGCGGGATATGGCTCAAGCAGGGGACGCTAACAATGTTCACGGGCACGAGACGTGTCTTGAAGGGACCAGCAGCGCACACGGAATCCGGCTTCCGCACAGGGTCCTCAAAGTTGAGCATATGATGTTCCGTGGGTAATACAGCTGGCTGAGATGATGCCGAAAAGTTGCCGTCCGGTCTCCGGCAAAGATCGCCCACTGTTACCGACAGTGCCTGGTAGTTGGCGATGATCTGTGAGTGGAGCGCTCTAATGGCCGCCATTACGGCATGCAACGGTGGTGTGTCTTCTGTCCCCTCCATCTCCTCTCGCGAAGCGACAGAGCAGTATGTGAACCCCGGAGGTCAACTACACTGGGGTAGCAGGCACAACCGGAGCAGACAACAACAATGGGCGCTCTCACCTCACAATTTCTGCACCTTCGCCGCTGGTCAGGGCTCCCGTCCGCCACCCCCGAAAGGCTTACGGTGTCTCCGAGCGTCGGTTACAGGGCCGCAGCAAAGGAAGAGTCACGCTGCAGCGTGTGCGGTGCAGGCAGGATACGAAATCGCCGTTAAAAACAGGTAAAGTGTGTCTCCGTTCGGGAGACCGGACGAAGCCCAAAGTTCACAGCCGATGTTGTTCAACTCCAGCCCGGATGGGTTGGAAATCGAGGCCCCGGCTTCCACGCTGAGGTAGGCCGAGAATGAAACACAGCGTATCTTCGTCACCCGATGTGGTAAAAGGTTCGGGATTGCGCCTTCAGAGTCAGTCACTCCTCATGTACACGGGAGTCCGGTGTGAAAACAGGATAACTTGCAGGATATACGAGCTGCTGGCAGAGGTCGGCGGAGCCGGGAGCTTATGCGGCCATCTTGCTTGCTAGCGTAGCTCCTCCTCCGAGCACTTACTTCTTAAGTCTTTACAAGTATGTTGGACGGGAGGACCTGTAGGAGGGTTCACGTTGGTGAAAAAATGGCGTAGTCGTAGGTTACGCATGAATTTGAATAAACAAATTTCCATCTCAAGTTCATTGGCATGGTAGGTGGGCACAAAAGATATCTCTTTTTGTAACACATTCATCTGATTAGTAGACAAAGATGTTTGCGAAATGTTAATGACTAGATTCTTTTGCTCCTGGTTGCTTGAGCTATAGACGTTGTTGCTGCTGTGGCTGCGGTTTCTGCCCCTCCTGGTTCTACGGTGACGGTTGGACCTTTCTCTAAAAAAGGAACACCAGAAGTTGTAGGGATATTTTGGGTGATGTTTTCACCCCTTTATCCTGGGGGGATGAACTAATTGGACCTTTGAATCAGAATAATTTTGAAAAAAACTAGAGGTAGTCACCTCTACAGGAGCACCTACAGGATTCAGTGTGGGAATCCCCCACACCCCCCTGGTATTAGTCTTTACTTTAGAGTCCCTCACCTGCCAGAAGGGACCATTCCTGAGGCGCCCAGAAACGAGTTAAACTTTTTATTGAGGATTACCTTCTTTGAACTTGTACTAAACTCAAGGTGTGCCACACCACCTTTCATTCTGTGTTTGAAAGGGCCACTTTTGAAAAGTGGATGTTTTCCTGCCTAAGCCTTCCAGTGGGCTCTGCTGTTATGTGTATTGGCTGTCTGGTTTTGGAGGGACACGGCAGGCTGAGCACAACCTAGAGTGAACAGAGAGATCTGCAGTGGGAGTATGGGGAGGGCCCTTTTTGAGTGCCTTTATTGCTTTTGAAGTGAATCTGTAATGATATGCATTGTGGCTCCTTGAGCGCTTTTAGCCTTGTGTTCAGTCTATATAAAGATAACTAATTTTCTATAACTACTTGTGGTGTCCGTTTGTAGCGTCTCTCCTGCGTTATTGTGTATGGTCATAAATGCTTTACACACTGCCTCTGAGATAGGCCTGTCTGGTCATGATACATTACTACAGGGTTGAGCAGGGGTTATCAAAGGGTGTAGCCCCCTTACTCTGACTTAGGAAGAAGGATCCGTATTTGGACCTTGGCGCCAGCCACTGCCAATTAGAGATCCCCATTTCTAACAGGAGTGTTGAAGTTTTGGGCTGCTGCTGTATTGGGAACGACAGCTATGTGCATGATGAGGTGGTCTGTTTTAAACACAAGAGTGATGAGTGAGTGTGAGGAGTTTTCTCTTTTTGCTCTCCTATAGGTGGAACAAATCTGTTTTAAAGGTGGGGAGAGGGCCTATGTTTCCGTGTGTGACCCACTCGTCCCCACTCCCTGCTCAAATTACCAGCCGCCGCTGGAAGTTAGGACCCTGTGAGCTATAGTGTGTGGGTGAAATACCATAACGGTTAGTAGTAGAGGTTGATTGGGAGGTTCCAAATGTGGAATAGAGAGAAGGAATGGATAGAAGGAAGGAAGAGTTGTGCCTATGTGAGTGCAAGATGAGAGACATGCATGTCTGCATGCAGTGTGTGCCTATGTGAGTACAACATGAGGTGTCCCTCTGCGAGTTCAGGGAGAGCTGGTCCTTCTGTATCTGCAGGGAGAGTTGTGTGTCTGTGTGTGACTGCAGAGCTGAGGGCAGGAAATTAAAGCCACACCTACAGGCATTGTCAGTGCTTGCTAAACATGTAGATTGTAGCCTCCTCACCGGATATTTTAACCTAAAATTAGCATTTGTATGGTGCACAATATGCCATTAGCATGGCATCTTTGGCTAGTCTATGGTAAGACATTGCAAACGTTTCCATAGTAGACAGGAAGTTTATTGAGTTTTGAGGAGGTCAGCAAAGTGTATTAGTTTTAATCTGTTCTGAGTTTTTGGTGAGTTCCTGATAATCCTGGAAGGCACATAAAAGGGAAAAAGTAGGAGCTAAACGTGAAGGGCAATGCTTTACAGATTTTAAAAATTACTGTGGGCACTGTAAAATTGCATTCACAGGTTAGCTAAACTACTTGCTTAAAATTGACCTTTTGTCTTGCTTTTAGGAGTGAACACACCAACCAGTACACACGCCCACTCCAGCAGCATGCACACCACCCCGACCTGAACAATGCCTGGGTATGGCAGATGATGCACAGTCCGCAGAGGCAGGGGCGGCTCTAGGGTCATGGTGGCCCTGGGCAGGGAGCGTAGGTAGGGGGCCCCCGGAAGAGGGGGTCCGGGTGGGGCAGAGCGCGGAGGCCAGTAAAGAGGGGGGGGGGGATGTCAGAGTGTTTAGAAGTGGAACTGAGCCGGAGGCCACCAAATCCCTGCCAGGGGCCGCCACACAAATATGTATCCATCCTCAGACGATAAATATATTAAGGATATATATTGGTGTGGTGGCCCCTGGGGTTTGGTGGCCCTGTGCAGGTGCACAGCTTGCACATGCCTAAGGCCGGCCCTGGCAGAGGACACAACCCAGCAGGGGCAGGGGCAGGTACGAGTTCTCATTCGACTACAGGAGTTCTGGACTTGTTCAGCAATCTGGTAGACCTGGATACTGCCGCCACGGTTGGAAGACTTGAGTGAGGTGGCTGGAGAATTATTTTAGGGCCACAAGAAAGAGGGACAACGAGGAAAAAAGGTCCCTTCTACTACATTTTGCGGGGGGAGAAATATATAAACTGCTACAGCACCTTCCAGACACAGGGGACATTGATGACGACTACGATCACTGCCCTTAATATGCAATTTGACACCCACCTTAACCCCAATTTTGAACGTTTCAAATTGCACCAGGCACGGCAGCGTTAGAGGAATCAATGGGCAATTTCTACTCCTGCCTTCGGGCTTTGGAAAGCACCTGCACAGACGATGACCAGCAGAAGGAGTTAAGAGCACAACTTATTCAGGGGTGCAGATCGGCCAACTTGTGGAGGCTCATCACCAGTCAACCAGGAATCAAGCAGGACGACATGTTCGCACCAATGACCTGTCCAGAGCAAGGGTGGAAGAAATTGGAGTGGCACTGAACAGAGGGACATGACTGCCCCCCAACACCAAAATGTCAGCCATCGAAACTGAAATGGTGGATGGCATCTGCAACAAACCCCCGCCTCACACAGGGAAAAACCTGGACCAAATCTGAAACCGCAATGCCCAGTTGAAAGACGCACATGCACTGCATACAACAAACACAGCCACTTTTCAATAGTCTGCAGAAGCAATGACCAGGGCAGCCGAGCCTGCGGCAGAAGGTCACAGACGAAGGCTATTCGCTACCTGTCCATAGGTGATCAATCATAGCTCAGCTGCATGAGCAGAGATCAGAGGAGAGAGGGAGATTTTGATGAGGAAGACCTGGATGAAGAGGAGGTGTCCCTCATTTTATATGCAGCTCCAGGGACCTGGTTTGCAATGTCACAATTATCAGCACAATGATACAAGCCCTCATCGTTAAGGGTGCTTCTGTCAATGTGATGAACCATCACCATTATCAGCAACAGCACTCGCAACCACCTATACAACCCTCTTGCAACAGGGTATGTGCCTAAGGAGGCACAGAACCACTTCCGCTGGTGTGAGCAATGCATGCGTTGGTAAGACATAGAGACAGAGAAGTCACAGCAATGTTTCATGTGACGAAAGTCAGAGAAGGGACCCTAATTGGCTGCAGCACAGCCAAAGACCTGGGCCTGGTCTTATGCATCAGGCCATTAATGACCTGCAAGTGGATCAACTAGTCAGCCAATTCCCAGAGCTATTCCAAAGGCTGGGTGCCGAAAAAGAGCTCCGGTCAAACTCGATCTCGACATGATAATACAACAAATAGTGGTCCGACACTAAAGGGTACCATTTCACCTGTGAGCCCAGGTAGAAGAGGAGCTAGACACACTAGAGCACATGGATGTTTTTGAAAGTGACTCAGGACCTACACAGTGTCACCCCCAGTCATACCTGAGAAACCCAAGCAACCCAGCGGAATACAGCTCTGTGTAGACATGAAGCTCCCCAATCTGGCCATTTGCAGGGAATGGCATTTCACCCCGATAATGGACAACATCATAGCAGACCTGAACAGGGCAAGGTGGTTCTCGAAGAACGATCTGAATGCTGGATACCACCAACTGGTCCTCTACCCGGACTGTTGATACTTCACGACATTCTCAACACACCTCGGACTTAAGTGAAAACAATCTGGTAGTAGTGTTTCCTATAAGGGAATAACCGCACATCAAAGCATTAACAAATGTGTAAGGCAACCATGTAATCAGGGCACTTTTATGTCAAGATTGCTGTAAGTACAGCCGGGGTGCTATAGAGACCAATGCCACTCACTACCAAAGAGTGACTAGAGCAGATCAGAACGACCTGCCCACACAAATATCAAAATAGAAAGGTCAGCGAAGCACAACCCAATAACAACTGTTAAAGATCTTGTCAGTTTCAAGATTATTTAATCAAGAAGTCAACCTATGAAGATACAGAATATAGTAATGACATAAACAAATTTCTAATTGCATCAGAACAAGATGACCAAATCAGGGTATTTATGCGTGTTGTTTTCTTTATTCGTTGTTCAAATTCAAGCGTGATATGCAGCCAACACGTGTTTCGTCTGTACAACGTTGGTACTCAGACTTTCTCAAGGCTGTAGACACAGATAATATGAACATAAATCTAACAGATAATAATTATACATTAAACACAGCATTATTAACGGACATGATACATGATCATGACTCAGGGAAAAGAAGAGGGAAGGACCACCGAGAATAAGTGTGCAGAAAAAAAGTTTGAATGTGATAAAAACTCCCAGCAAAGACAAAAATATCAGAAGTGCTGATAAAAGTGATGGTGTCCAGAAAAGACACAAGTAGACGTCAACACCAAACACCATCCTAGGGTGTCACATGTACCACCTAGGCTGTTTGATTGAGTATATTAGGAAGTTCGAAAATTATCTAGCATACAGGACTGGTCACTAGATACCCATTGGGCGTTAACATGCTGACAATACATTTGTGAACATGAGAAGAGAATTCATATCAGTGAAATATGTAGGGCATACAGTAATTAAAGAGCTAATCAGAAGGAACCCACCTATAAGGCGGTCAGAGGTATCATAAATGGTTCAGGTCACTTGAAGATAAAAGGTCGGTAACTACAATATAGGGAAATTTCAGATGGGCTGAAGCAGAGAAGCCCTATAAATGAACAGTCTAGTATGAAAAATGTATTCTATCAAGATATAATTGATAACATAGTGAAAGAATAATAAAAGATGGTCAGGTCTCGAAAAAATAGTTAGAGTCATCGCATCCTAATCATGTAATAATATTCTAAACATATAAAGCTTGAAGGTATCATAAGTGAGCGTGCACCTATGTAAAATATTCAGCATATTACTAAAATATACGAAGATTCAGTTGTAATTCATAAAACCACAACAAAGTAAATGGGGCATTAAGTAATGTGAACCCTCTGGCGTAAAAGTAAAAAGTCATAGCATAAATACAGATCAGGGTCACCGGTAGCTCAGTATATATTGGAGTATTAGTAAAAAAAGAGTCTAAAATATGAACCCTGAGTTACTGGTATAACCAGATGTAGGGCGTCACCACAAACTCGAATAGAGGCCAAAAAAGGACTTAGAAGATACAAGAGACTGAACTTTGGGATCTCTTCTGCCGCCGAGATGTTTCAGAATGTATTCTGGAAAACGCTGTTGGGGTCCTCAATATAATCGAAAACATTCTTGTCTACTTGACCACCATGGAAGAGCACCAGAGTCTTCTCAAAGTTACACTCCAGAGACTACGGGACAGTGGGCTACCTGTGCACAAGGACAAACGCTCATTCTTTGAGCCCAAATCAAATTCCTATGCTTTGTGTTCTCCAGCAAAGAGGCTCCTGCACCCAAGAACAAGACAGAGGTGTGCAGTTTTCTAGACATGGTGACTTACTGCGGTCGATTCCTACTAAACCTAGCCACTCTGTCTGGGCATTTCCATGCTCTCACGAAGGCCATAACACGTTGAGGCAGGGGCTCAGAGAAGCAAGAGGCCTTCGATAAGATCAAGCATGCTGTCCTGGTCGATGCCACAATGGTGTACTTTGACCCCGACAGGGCCAGCAAACTAGTGGTAGACACAAGCCCCAGTGGCTCTGGAGCATTCCTAAAACAAGAGTAGGTGCCTGGGGGGGAGTGGACCCCCCTTGCTTTGCAAGCTGAGCGCTCACAGCAACAGAAGCGTGGTACACACATACAGAAAGGCAGACCCTGCTATCAAATGGGCTTGTCACCATTTTCACCTGTACATATATGGGTGGGAATTAAAGGTGATTAAAGACCACAACTCACTAGTGAGACTGCTTTGAGTGTTGTCCCCGTGCCCACCCTCATGCATTGAGCAATTAGTTGTGCAGCTGCTACCATACCAATTTGTGTAGTGTATTGGCTGGGAGCCGGCAACCAACTGGCTTTCTGTCCTGGCACCCCTCTGAAGGAGCTGTCAGCGTGTCCCCAGACAATGAAGGCGCAGAAGAATTTGCCCGCTTGGTGGTAACAGCAGCTTATCTGCAAGCCCTGACAGCTGAGGACATGCTGCGAGCCACTGACACCAATGATGGCCTCAAGAGAGTAACAGAGGCCATCAACAACAATGCCTGGGAGCTGTTCCTTCAAGACGCTAACTAATAGGATCCAGCGGAGAAGCCCCAGTTGTAGCACCAATGGAGAATATGAGATGAGTTGAGCTCCATGGTTGGAGGCATCATAATGCGCGGTCATCATATCATGGTTTTCAAGTCACTGATGGACCACGTGATTGACCAGGTCCACGAGGGGTACCAAGGGGCTAAAAAAAACTAAGCCCGGCTGAAGAAAAAGGTGTGCTTTCCCAGCATAGACACCAGAGTGGAAGAGGCCATTTGGCAGTTTATGACCTGTCAGATCATGGGGGGCCCGGGTGCGCTAGCACCCGTTGACACGGAAGACATACAAACGACAACTTGGGCAAAAGTCAGTCTGGACTTCGGGAGCTTCCCCAATGGCAGGTTCGCCATGGTAATGCTCGATGACTGGTCCAAGCACCCCTTGTAGAGCTGGAAACCACAACAGCATTTCCCAAAGTAAGGCCCACTGCTGGAAATGACCTTCGCAGCATATGGTCTACAAGAGACCATCCTGATGGACAATGGAGACCCTTTTCATGGGACGGAATTTTGAGAGTACCTGGAGACACTTGGAATCAAGCACCAGAAAATAACATCTCAGTGGCCACAAGCCATTGGCATGGTGGAGAGGTTTATGAGGACCTTGAATAAAGCCCTCTGTATTGCAGTAGACCAAAAAACGGACCTAGAAGAGAGTGCATAGATTTCTGAGGGTGTACCGCAACACCCCTCACTGCATGACCCTCATGCACCCGAATGGACCTGATATTTTAAAGGCTTGTAAAGGACAGCATCCCGACTGGCTCAGACTGGAGCCCGGCTGCATTGATTATGGAAGGCACACAAGGAAGGCACCGGAAAACCAACAAAAGAACCAGTCGGGCAAAGAAGGCTGTGGAAAGACATCTAGATGTGGGGGTCCAAGTTCTGGTGATGGACTGACACATTGGGTGAAAGTTCCACACCCCATTCAATAGAGGAGCGTGGGCAGTAACGAAAATCAGTGGCACTATGATAACTGTACAGCAAGGTCATGAGGTCACCACACGAAACATATTGTGGTTTAGCCAGTGGTGGCTGGCCAGTATGCCGTCTAGAGGCGTGGGCAAATGGGTGGGGGCATACAACAAATACACAACATAAATACATTAAATCAATTTTAAAAAAGTACCTGCTTGCGCAGTCACATCCTCCTCACTCCGGTCCTCTTCTTTTCCAACCTCACATCCAGGGCCCCAGCTAACCTACTTAACCAATCCTGGTGCTGCTCTCGGCATGAGAGAAGTGCCAGGATTAGAGGAAGCAGCGTCTCTTGGTGCTCCCGAGGACAGTGGAGTGCTGGCTCTCAACCCAGCTTTCGGAGACAGCTGGGTTAAGAGGTTAATAGTGTGCATGCCTAAGGGACATGCACACTATAAACTAGAGCACTGCCAACCCAAAACTGCTGCCACTCAGCAGGCCCCGTCCCTTCCTGAGTCACGACAGGTTGACGAACAATACAATGGTAAGGAATTAACTTTATTACCATTTTATTTTTTGTCTCTGGGGCTGTTCTGGGTGCATTTAAGTGGAGCAATGCTCCTCCACTCCAATGGAGGAGCCACCCCTGGGTTGAGCCCAACTAATGCATGTGCAAGAGAGGCAGTAGAACAACGAGGACATTCCGGTGCTCAACAACCCCACACTGGGGAGTGCAGAGGCAACGGAGGGCTCTGGCGACCTTTAGTTCCCCACAAGGGCTCAGAGAGGGAACATGACCTACCTGGATGGAGACAGGCCCAACCCCACAATATCGAGAATGCCAATGGCTCAACAGGGTAGGAGAAACCACTCATATGGACTGAAATCCAATCCGACTCCCAATCAGAGACTCTGTGACTTTGTGTGTGCCCAAGCCGATGTGTTCCCAGCCAACTAACGTTAGATGGGATGTACTGAGCTACCCGGGCAATATGATATGCCCTGATGTCAGCACGCACCACCTCGGCTGAGCACAGCCAAGGTGTTAAATAAAACTGGGCTTTTAAAGTGTTGGGCCCTAGGCCCCCATGCAGTAATAAGGAACACATAGACACGGTATTAGGGTATCTAGAACTGGCCCTGGGAACGTGTGTGTGGCCCTTTTTATTGGCATGGTCCCATGTCCTCTGACCAGTGGCGGTTCGTCCATTGAGGGCGTTGGGGCATTGCCCCACTAGCCATGGACGACCGTCACTGCATACATACCAATTACCGAGTCATAATGCATTTTTTTTTAGCCTTGAGGTCGGTCGGAGTCACTAACTATAGTGACGTCATCGTGAAAGTCTGTGGGGGGCGGGCCTGCTGCAGTGAGTGGTAGGATGGGCTAGCAGATAGCAGCAGCGTGACAGGGAGGGCAGGGGGCAGCAGCAGTGTGTGCGCATTTAGGACAAGTCATTTTTATGACTTGCCCACGCATGCGCAAACATGCAGTAGCCCCTTCCCTCCTCCTCCTCTTCTTGCATTCACACAGGCAGAGACCGGGGGGGAGCCGGGTCTCATTATGGGCAGTATTAGCCCTGCTCCATGTAGTCAGTAATTGGCCGGCGCTGTTGGGACGTCACCACGCCCTGGCGTGGACAGGCCTGCTACAACAAGAACACCAGAGTCACGAGGAGAGTGATGGCACGCGCTCCCCCTTGAACCCGATACGGCTGAGCTCTGAGTCAGACGGATGGAGCCAGGATTCCTCCTCATAGTCATAGTGAGTGAGTTTAGTTAATAGTTTACATAATTTATATTTTGTAGCTGACAGTGGCACAGCAACAATGTGGTGCACAGCATTGAGATTGGTGGAGGGTGCAGGTCTGAATTAGAAAATGGTGGACGGTGGGAGCGAGAGTCGGACTTGGGACCCACCCAGAAGCTGGACAGTACGTTTTTTAAATAGTTTTCTTTAATTAACCCCCCCCCCCCGCCTCTCCCCAATCTCTCCCGCGATTACCCCATTTCCACCCCTCCTCCCACCCGTCCGTCATGCCGGCAAATTGCATGCAGTCAAATATAAGCATTGTTGGCGCCATAACCATGCTTATATGTAACCACCCTGTGCTGATGATATATGTCATAGCAGCACCCGTGGAAATACATTATGGTGAGTGATGAGGCTTAATGTTATACAGTGCATGTGCGAGTTGGCGTGCGCGTTCTTAACCACAATGCATGAATCAGTGCCTCCCCCGGCCCGGACTCAGTGTTCAAACAGTTTGCTTTTATGCATAAATTCAAACGTACATCCCCAGTCATAGCTTTAAGTATTTTTCCATTAACGCGACGATTAACCGTTTGGTTTAAGAAAGATACATTTTTAGTCTCAAAGTGTTAAATGGCGCTGCCTTTCATCTTATGCTCCGGCCTATGTGAAGGGCACTCAGTGTAGGCAGCACCAGTAAAAGCATAAGTCACATTCAATCTGTCAGATCGTGAAAATACTCCAACGAAGGTGCAGCATTATTCAAACATAAAAAGCAGTGCCCGAGCAGAGTCAATCATATGTGTGTATTTTTTTATTTATCACTTTCAAGAACAAATGTTACATCAGCAAATAAGTGAGTGCGGAAGAGTTGGGTCACCGAGGGTCCTGCCAACTCTGCATTTCATCCTAATGGGCACATCAAATCGAAGCGTGTAATTAAAAATCAAGCATGCTAACGCAAAACCTGGCTCTCTCTTGGCATCTGGCTATTGCAGCACGAGCCTGGGATCAGAGCAGGGAAAAGCTCTGCCAAGTCGGAGCCACAGTAGCGGGACAGAATTCTGGTCAGTGGCATGTGTCACCATATGGAACTCACTGCACCTCGGCAGGGCCATGTGACACTAGCCAGATCGAGAAACTGGGGCACCGGTCAAGGTCTTGTGTGCTTGTTATGGTCATGTGACACAGGTTGGGGTCCTGTGACACAGTCCAGGGCCCTGTGAGGTTAGTCAGGCTCATCTGACACTGGCCATGTGCCACCAGCCAGGACCCTATGACACTTGTCAATGTCATGTAACGATATCTAGGAGCCTGTGACACCAGTTCTGTGAAGTTGGAGTCTCAGAGACATGGCCATATGCTCAGGGGTCACCGAGTGCTGGGTTCTGACAGACAGGGAATCATCTCATTGTAGGCAAGCTCTCAGTGAAAAGAGAACCTGCTTTAAGGGATATCTGGGCCCTCCATGCTAGCATAGTGGCGTACCAAATTAAAAGGGGCACAAGGCGGGAGAACAATTAGCTGGGAGGTACTTGGAATGCTGAGGACTTTCTTGGTAGCATTAAAGTATACAAAGAGACAAGCAAGCCCTGACACAAGTTAACACAGATTTCTGTATGCTATTAATTTGCAAAGTGCAGAATACTACTACGTCTTGCATTTTTCAATCACACAGGCAACATTTCTTCACAGCCCCTAAAAGCTAAGCGCATAGTTCAAGGGCACGTCTTTGTAGTAGTAAAAGAAATGGGACACAGCTACCAAATAGCCTCATGAAATGTGCGTCATGCTAAACCAAGGACACTTTTCATGATGTTATTTTAAAGCCCCCCTCCTCCCCCCCCCAAAAAAAAGGCCTGTAAGAAATATGCATTTTCGTAATTTATTATAGACATTGAGCTGGAAAATGCACATTTTTACAACCATTTTCAATAAAGATTCTCTGGGGGAGAAACTTTCCTAAAACAAATTCCAGCTTGCTCACATGTGTCCCAAAGCTCATTAATTGCTCCTACGCCTCACTAGTTTCAAATTCCACCAGCCGCAACTGCCTCTGACACCTGTGATGGATGGGTGTGGGGTAGTGTAAGCCAGCCCTCGGGGAGTGGCTGGTACAATGATACAACTTTGCACACTGGAACAGTAACCAGCCGGCCACTACAGGGCTGACCGCTCGGGTTCTGCCCCGAAGTAGAAATAGCTGTGTGTGCGTGTGTATTGTCTGCGCCCGCAGAGCTAGTGATTTGGTCTATGTCAGTCCCCCACCACCTTGGAGACACACCCCAGCACAGTGGAAGTCTAATCAACTCTTTTCCCTATTCAGTGTTCAGTACAATCAGGTGTGCAATCAGCGGCAAGACTGGTTCTAGGATTTGCAGGCCCCGGGCCAAAAGGGAATGTGCGAGGCCCCTCTAGTTTTCATAAGTGACACAGCTCAGAAGGCTGCTTTGTGCAGACTCCTCCTGGGGTTCAGCTCCTTCCCCCAGCCTCCGACAAGCACCTCTTTTACAGCTCCTATCGGGCTGAAGGTGTGAGAATTGCTTGTGGGCTGAAGGTTAAAACTGTAGGGGGGCAAAAATGCTGGACAATTGGCATCCCGCAGTGTCTATAAATGGCCTCCTTGCAACTGGGACAAGAGGAAGTGTTTCCATCCCCTAGGCCTCCAGACACCATCCCTGAGAGACCCGGGAGGGGGGCCCTCCCATGGACCCTAACTGCAAGGAGACACCTTTCTTTCAAATGGTTTGCCAGGGAAACAACAGGACACACCAGCGGTGAGGGCCCCATGCTGGCAGGCTGAGTGTGAGGCCCTGGGCAGCTGCCTACACTGCCCATACATAGTGCCGGCCTTACCTGTGCAGGTGTGAGCGATGGAGCGTGGGGCCGGGTGAGGGGGGGGGGGGGGGAATTCGATGGACGACGACGAGGGAAAATGAAATAAATAATTACTTTCCCCACGTCATTGTCCGTCAAAATCCCCCTCACCAGGCCTCACCACACCCCACAGCTCTTACCTGCACGGGCTGTGGCCTTGTGCAACGCTATTGGGCTGTAAGAGCTTGAGTCCCCCCATCATTGTGTCTTAGCCCAGGCTGCTGCAGCTTCCAGGAAACACACAATTATTTCATTGCTGTGTGCTGGACTATGCCAGAGACAGGTCCTCAATGACAGTTTCTTGGTAAGTATTTCTCAGCTCTTTCACAAAATTAAGCACTGTGAAACCCACTAAAAAAGTTTTGTTCAAATTGTACATGTCTTGAACACTATTTATGTTTAAGATGCGCTTATTTTCACCCTGTTTTCGTATTTTGGCTGTAAGGATTCCGATGCCTATTATTGGAAGTGTTAGCCCCTTCTCAGTTGCTAATGGTTGGTACGGAACTAGTTACGCCACTGAGTACACTCACCTGACCATCTATTCACGCTTCTGCAACGGCGGGGGTCGCGCTGTGCCGCAGGAGGGAATCCAGCAACGGCACGAGCGAGCCACCTACATCCGAATCAACGAGGTGCCAAGGATAAGACAGCTCCGCGCTTATGTTAAGACTATTAACGCCGATCTGTGTCTGAATACGTGTCACATGGTCAGACCACCGGATTCTAGGGGTTAATAATAATGCTGTTGCAAACCTTGTAAAGCGCATTCACTCAAATAAAGCTGATACTGTCGTGTTGTGCATAAATACAGGTATCTCTATTCTTCTTACTCTTGTTGGCTTGGGAGTGTTCTTGGAATAACCTGGTAATGCGCTTTATGTTCTCGTCTGCCACCTTATGTTGACAGTGCAAAGGGCGTGGATTACCGGCCAGGGATATGTATCATTCTTCTTCTGTGCCGCTTGGCCCCCTCCTTCTAATACTGCCTAATTCAACCTGGGTACCGAGCCACAGGATTTTTATTTCAGTAGCACTTCAAAACCAAGCCACCAGATGGCGAGAAAAGCGCAGCTATGATTCTCCTGTCAAGAAACTACTGGCTACTGCGGCACTGTTCTAACGCAAGTGTGATATTACACAAAATGACAATGTAAGAGGGAAATGTGGTTTGTCGGTATCTTACATGACATTTTTTAAGCAAACGCGTGAAAATGACTTTCACGATACAGCAGGATGCTAGCACTAGCAGAAAATGTCTCTCACGGGGACATTTTCTTTGTAAAACCACTCTCCCTCAGATAAATTTTTAGGTCTCGTGACCTACAATGCGCGCAAGCGCATTGAGGGAGCGAGCATTCAAGTCGGCAAAATCCTCGTCAAACCAAGGGCTTTCAGCCGCGTTTTTCTTGAAGTTCACGTGAATCACGTGAGCAAACAAGCCCGCGCATTCAAGGCCAGCCCAGCACATCAAAGGGCTTCTCCTCCCCTAATTATTCATGGCCAGCCGCAGGCCGGCCGTACCTCCCCAGCCAGCTTCTCCCCTTCTCTGCCTTCCCTCCGTCTTTGCTGATGTGTGGCTTTTTATATGTTCCTTTTTGACTAAAGAAAGCGATGTGCTCTTCAAAGCAAACATTTTTTACATTAACTGGAGAGGCCGGGGATTGAACCCGCGGCCTCATACATGCAAAGCACACGATCTACCACTGAGCTACATACAGATGTTAGAACATGTGCCAGTAAAGTGGTGTAAAAACAGGAACCAATCAATGTATTCAAATTATGTGTAAAGAGAAAAGTCCCAATCCCGCAACTCAGTCATGCCGTCCCCTAATCTCGGGGAGTTCTATAAGTGAAGATATGTCTCTCCCGAGGACACTCTTATGTCCCGGAGATTGGATTAAACCACTCCCGGATCAGCCTGCAAATAACCTATTGAATAACCTCCGGGCAATAACCTTGCGTTGTCTGATTCCTATGTCCCTTTCATCTCTTGCTTCCTGCGACACTCAGACAGACCCTGTGTGCTGTTACTTATTTCCCCACTCTTTGTCCGTCTTCCCCTCATCGGAGCTCGTGCCCTGGAGAGCCCCTTGCAGCGCGTCCTCACTCAAGCCATGTTTGCTGCCGCCTAGCTCCTCCTTGCACCCAGCCGCGCTCGGGCGGGCTTCATTAGTCAAATTTAATATGCAGTAAGCGGATACCTCAGCGATTACCATCACAGGAAACGGCGCCCCTGCCCCCAGGCCGCCATCTAACATTAACCTGATTGCGGGCATTGCTCTCTGCCCGATCCAAGCCCTTTGCCTATTAACCATCTGTCGCCTCTGTGACTATAGCGTTGCAAGTGTTGAACTCCTCTGGCCTCGTCAGAGAATCACCATGGTCAGGCTGAAATAGGGTCTCTCTATGCTCGTAAACGGTTTTAAACGTGGGGAGTCGTGAAGCCAAGGCAATTTTCTTCATATCTCCATTTTTTTGTCATTTTGGGTCGGGCCTGAGCCCCCAACTTCTCCTAGCAAGCTGTCCCCGCGTATCCCTTATGAGAACGCAGCTTGGTCTATTCACCTAGTTGCCCGGGTGGTGGATATTATAGGCATACCTTCCTATCTTGCTGAAAGAAAAGTGCCGCTGGTCCCACCAGGATTTGCCGGTTAATGCAGTAAGCACTGGTTTAATTTAGGTTTCAGCACTCCATGGCAGGGCATTACTTTCTTCACTCCTCCCACTGTTATTTTTTATTTATTTATTTTTGTGAATACCCGACAGCTGCACATTCCCGACAGGGCCTTCCTACTGGTCTTTTGCTCCAAAACATTAATCAACCCCCAACACGCCTTGCTTTATTTATGTTTCATTCACATTTTTTAAATTATTTTTGCGACTGCCAGTACTAAAGAGCAGCTTGCATCTCTGTGTTGCATTCACACTTCTCCTCCCCTCGCTCGCATTCCCGCCCCCCCCCCCACCAGGCTCTCCCGCCCCCACCCGGCTTCCCTCCGGCCATTTGCCACACTCCTTGGCTATGTCTTGCCTCCCCCTCCAAGAAACAAAACAAGCACTGGCGTTGCCAATTGGTCTCGCAGGAGGAAAGTTGGAGCTATTACAATTGCAAATAACAATGCCTTTTATTTTTGTTTTCATTTTCAAAACATAAAGGGCTTTGTCATTTACAAAACCAATAGCTCCAACTTTCCTACTACGGGACCTATTGGCAACGCCAGTGCTTGTTTAAAAAGCTACACAAAATTGCCTTAGGTGATGTTTCAAGAAGATTCTAAAATAAGGCAAAATTCTAGGATTTCAGAAGCATAATTACAATTTGCCCAGGCCCGACCGCAGAGGATCCGAGAGGTCCCATGAACTGCACTGATGAAAGCTCCCAAGAGAGGCTGAGCGCCGCTCATGTCCGAGGTTTTGGAATTACATTGCGTGTGCTGCAACGCCAAATCGGCGAAAAAGCGCACAATGTAATTAGTTTATTTATTTATTTCTTCACTCAACTCCGTTCGGCCCAATATACTTTTAATATGTAATTCCTGATCACAGAGGAGTAGCTTTTTCATATGTGATATGTTTGGAATGATCATGGTAAATCCTCCTTGCTGGTGAAGTTGGATTTAGCATTGCTGTTTTAGAAATGCACTTTTAGAATGTGGACATTTCTCTGTACTTACGCTCTTTGTACCTGACAGCTATGCTCCAATCCACGTCTGGGGCGGGTGACAGGTACACTTTTTGCATACCTCTCAACAGCCACAAACACTGGAAGGGGAGGCTCATCTGCCTTCTGAGCCCTTGTCTGCATTCTGATGGGTCTACCTGGGCAGGAAAGGAATGGGAGGTGCAGACACACTTCAATAGGTATTGCCCTGTCCTCACACAAAGCAATGCTCTACCACCCCCCCCCCACCCCCGCCCCGGGTTAGCCTGGCAGCCAGGGCTGGTTCCTTATGTTCTTCAGAGAGTTCCTTTGAAGTCATCCCCTACATCAAAGGCTGACCCCCTGAAATCAGACACTTCTGGATCTTGAACTGAACCTCTGTCAGAAGGACTGCTGTGCTGCTTTAAGAACGCAACTAGACTGCTTTTCGGGAAGGACTGCTTTACTGCTTGTTGCCCTGCTGCCTGCTGCACCCTGACGGCTGGAAGGACTCTGTCTTCCTTCCAAGTGATCTCCAAGGGCTTGCTGGTTGGCCTCCTGTTCTTCTGAAGTTTCGGGGACATGAAATACTTCCTACAATGCTTGCCTGAGGTGCCCCCTCCAAGCTCTGGGCCTCGGAAATGGGTTCTGCACCTGCTTCCATAAAAAATCAATGCATTGCATCGACTGCATGTGAAATTCTGCTGCATCGCCCTTCGACACCCACGCAGCAGCTGCCTGACAACAGCAGTTCCACAGCCTGAGTGGCTCTACAACAATGTTCTGCACGGCTTGGTGACACATTACCTTCACTTCAGAGAAGCTCGACGACCACGGCACAGCAACCCGACTGCATGGAAAAAATCGATGCATCGAGAACTCCGCTTCGACTCTTTGCTCCATCCAAGGTAGTTTCTCAGTGGGCCCTGTGTGGGTCCTGTAGCTGGCCTGTCCTCCATTGCGGTCAGCCTGAACTTTGGATTTGCACTGGTCCCTCACGACCTCAGGTAACCTTTTGACCGCTAGTGACATCTAAGCACTATTGTTGGTGTGTTCTTGAAAAATTCACATCTTGACTTCTACTTATTGGATTTTTGTCAATTTGGTCTTATTTTGCTCAGATAAATAATCTATTTTTTTCTAAATATTTGTGGAGTCTTTTTGTGGTTTATTCATTGTGTACTATGTGGGAGTGTTGCAAAAATACTAATTCGTCTGACTTTGTTCCTTTCACCAAGGTACCTCCAGCTACAATGGATCATCTCCTCTGTTTGTGGTTTTTGATGTTGTTTTTTTCACATGCGTACACCTGTTTACTGTATTATCTTCCTCTTTTTGGTGCTGTTTTCCAATTGATGTTTATATAATATACCCCCATGTTCTTTCTTTCTGCCTATTGTAAAGCGCTCTGATATCCTTCGGGATCTTGTTTGCGCTATATAAAACTTTATAAATAAATACACATTGCCTCTTTAGATAAGCCTTACTGCTCTGTGCCAAGCCACCAGAGGGTGAACACAGGTTTTCTATTACTGTGTGTCTTGCTTACCCTGACTAGAGTGGTGATTCCTGCCTGGCATTGGTGCATACCGTAGCCAACCAGTAATATTATTTTAAGACTGCTACATTTCCCTGTAGTCCAACTTAAACTCTGATATACCCATGTATTTGTACAACCAATGCTGAAACTTCTATGGTTGGGTATATTTTACTGAGTAAAGACAAGTAAAATCATTCCTTTAAAAAAAAATACTATACCCAGGCATTCTCTCAAGCCAAATGGTGTAGATCTCTGGCACAACACAGTGAACTCTCACATTTCTGGAGAGAAGATGGTCCCCTTGGATACCAAGGGAAGCTGCTAATGTTAAATGTGATGTCAGAATATAAGGGAGCCAGACTGTGTGCGGGAACATTTCCCCTAACCCAGCAGCACAGCTGATAAGTGGAATTCCTCCAATCTTCTACAAATATATGTTATTTTATTCCATTTGTCTTATTCTATTTGTCCATTTCATCCATAATTTTACCAATCTTATTTCGGTTTCATCCACAGGTAGGGATCATGCTCTCTCCCAACTTACATGCTTACGATGTGCCCATCCAGGCTCTGTCACGAACACAATGGAAACGCATGATTGTCCATAGCAGTTTCCTTTATTAAAAAACCCAGGGCATTTCGAGCACTGCACGCTCTTCTTCAGGTGTCACTGTAAGTATTAAAAAATATTAATTACTGTATTGGTCTCAATTCACCCTGATTAACACGATACATTATTTATTGTATATCCCTTACTCGTAAATCACATCAAACATCATGTCAGTGTCACTCTGTCATCAAATGCATCCCCCAATGCCCACGAGTTTTAGTTCAAACTTTGCTCGACCCCTTTAACCTTCCCAACATGAAACCCCCACACTACCTCCCCACCTTCATACATGCTTTTGAGAAAACCTTTTCTACGAGTGTTACAAAACACTAACCCTGGAATTACACCCTTCATTCACGCTGTGTTCTCTCATTCTCTCCATGCTTTAAAATGAAAACTTCCAAGCAGCACTCCCCTTCCTTCCACTTCTAATCCCTCCCCCCTCAAGCCTTCCTGCTTCAACTATTCAAGCTACTTTCAAGCTAAAAGCACTCCACTCTAACTGACTATAAGGGAGGGCATTACTTGCAGAGAATGTGATCACTTCTGAATCTGTAGAAAGGTCTCACTGCAGTGTGGATGGGTTACCACTCAATTTAAGTAGGTTATCTGCAGAGATGCAGCTGACCTTTGTCTGCAAGGAAGCAAGCTTTCTAATGGAGAAGAGGAACGACTAAAGCGAAGGACTACACCACCTGAGCCCCGACCAGCAACACCTCTGTTTTACTAGAGGTGAGTTTGCGGCATTTCATAGCCATCGGTAGACTGACTGCCTTCTTGCAGTCACAGATTCTGGTGGCAACATCCTTGTCCTCCATAGCAAGTGAAACAATGATTTGTGTGCTTTCAGAATATGATGTCACTGCAAAGCCATGAGATTGAATCAGTGCTGCCAAGGGGGTGACATATATATTATAGTGAAGTAGTGTGGCTCACTGGTTAGAGGCGGCAGACCCGAGAGCAGAGGACAGCCCGGGACCAGGGTTCGATTCCCGGCGCGGCAGGTTTCTGGACCAGGGTCAGCGGACTCGATAATTCTCTCGCCTCGGTGCCCACTCTGATCAGCGATCACACTCGGCAACTCTGGGCATTAGCTTGCCTCATCTTCACTAACGGCCCCACCAGACCGCCGGGGATGCCTGGTCTCACCCTGGAGATACCCATTAAGGGACCATCTCTCAGGGAAGCCAGGAAGGGTTTCGCAGCGGTCGAAGCGCCTTGGGACCCTCCGGGTAAGTAGTGCGCTATATAAAATGCCTATACATACAGAGTAGGGCTAAGTGAGGACCCCTGGGGGACCCCACAGGGAAGAGAGAAGGAAGTAGAGATAACATCACCAAGTATTACTGATTGCTCGTGACCAGTGAGCTGCGAGTTTAACAACTCCCAACCTGTTCTGGTCCCCCTTATCCTACCCAAGCGATCCATCAGCAGCCCGTGATCTACAGTCTCAAAGGCTGATGACAGATCAAGCAGGATCAGGGCGGCTCTGCTTCCCTGATCAAGTGGCAGACTCATCTGCTCAGTCACTTTAATGTGGGCAGTCTCCGTAGTGTGCTTAGCACGAAAGCCGAATTGGGGGGCATCCAGAAGCTTGTTATTGTGAATTTGCTCCACCAAATGTTTGTCCAGCACCTTTACAATGCTCATGGCCGGCAATGGAAGACAGGAGATGGATCGATAGCTGCAAGGGTCTCGTTGATCGAGGGAAGATTCTTTTTTATTAATGTTAGAGCCAACACTGCTTCCAGACTGAATGGAATACTCCTGACTGGCACATTATTTATTTATTGGTAATGTCGGTCAGTATTGGCCCAATAGTCTGAGCTGCAAGGATGGCAACTATAGGAGGGCAAGGGGTGCATGGCGATACCGATTTAGAGGTTTTGATCAGTTTTGTAACCTCAAACATAGAAGGTGGCATGAAGTGGATAAGCGAGAAACCCAAATCAGTTTGAATTGGAAATAGCACAGCTGATGAGGATGTAGATGTAAGAGAGGAGAAGTTATTGTAAATGTCTTCAACTTTGAGGCAGAAGGCCTCCGCCGCAGAGTTACAAAAGGATTGCCTACAGTATTTAGGCAAGGAGGAAGTGTTGGTGGTGAGTTATTTGATAGCCGCAAACAGTTCTTTTGAGGAGTTCGCGTCTGCATCAATTTTGTTGGGGAAGTAGGCAGATTTCTCCTTGCGTGTCAGCGTCTTATATCTAGATAGACATATCTTATATTTGACCTTTTGTGAGTCACAGTGTCCGACTCTCTCCATCTTTTCTCTTGTCTCCTGCAGACCTGTTTAAGGGCCCTTATGTCGTCAGAGAACCATAGGCAGGTAGATGATCTCATTTGATCTTGGTCCTTTTCACAGGTGCCAAGATGGTGCTGGCCGAGTCTGGCTAGATTGTCTTACATCTTGCTGGAGACATTTACATGACCTTCATGATTATTCTAAGCTACATCCCACCATAAGCACAATATGGCCATTTAAGAAAATATCATACGACCCAGGAGGAACTCGAACCCCCAATCCCCAGCTTCGGAGGCTGATGCCTTATCCATTAGGCCACTGGGCCTTGCTGGAAAAAAGAGATAAGAGAACAACCACATCTGAAGGAAAGGACGAGTATCAAACAGCCTGCAGAGAGCATTAGGAGACGCAAAGATACATCTTAACAGCACACTGACCACATCCAAAGAGTCAATATGCCAATGGGACGTCCTTCAAACATGTCAGGGGTAAGAAGCCAGGACGGAGATATACTGAAATTACAAAACACTTCAGGTCCTGGCATTGTGGTTATTTCATCTAGATTAGATTGTCTAGAACAGAGTGTCTGCCCTGCCTCCGGAATAATGAGCCATGGGGAGTCTGACATCGAAATGATAGATAATCTTATAAGAATGCAGGGGCGGAAGGAAGAGAAACACCCTGTAAACTAAGTGTGATTTCAGGACTCCCTATTGTTTTATAAATTCACTCTTGTAATGGCCCAAAGAAGGTGTTGGCATACTAGGGTGCACAGTAATACCAGTAAAAAATGAAGGGAAAGGGTCAAGCAGGTGACCTCTCTCTTCAAGAGTGAGGATGGCGACCTTTGAACTCACAGATTGCAGGTTCATCCAGCGAAGATGGTGTCCTCTGTTAGGGATTTTCCCTGCGGGAGGTTGGTGGCCTTTGCCTCAAGGAGCAGCATGTCTCTGAATATGGAATCAAACTCAAGGACAGTCATTACTTTGATGAGTAAGTGGGGCCTCTGGATTCAAGGGAAGTCAGATCTCTGATGACTGGGGCCAATGGATTCAAGGGAAGTCAGGTCTCTGATGACTGGGGCCAATGGATTTAAGGATGGTCAGGTCTCTGATGACTGGGGCCAATGGATTCAAGGATGGTCAGGTCTCTGATGACTGGGGCCAATGGATTCAAGGATGGTCAGCTCTTTGATGTCTTGATTCTGGCCTCTGTATTCTTTGGACGGAGATTCCCTTACAAGCAGAGATGTGCGACAGTGTATCAATTTTTCTACACAGAATTAGTTAAATTCCATAAACATTGTCTGGCATTACACGCAATAACAGTGTCAGAAGGAAATGTTTTTTCCGGGTTCTTGCATGACATTGTTTAAGCAAACGCACCCCTCATGTGAAAACAACTCTCCAAATAAAACAGGAGACTAGCACTAACACAAATTGTCTTTCTGCAAGACACTTTCATTGTAAACCTCTCTCCCTCAGATATATTGTGAGACGTCTTCAGCAAGTTGCACTCTGCTTAAAAAATGGTACAATAATTTGTAAATCGTTTAGTTTACAAAACTCCTTGAACCTATTAAGTGCAGTTTGCAGCCCCCTATGTGTTTTTGAGAGGAGTAAAGTATCGTCAGCAAATATAAGCATCGGAAACTTGGTTCCACCTAAAGAGGGAGCGTCAGTGGGGGTGCTGGCAAAGAACTTCACCACTTGGTCAATGAACAATAGAAAAAGAGTAGGAGCCAAAACGCATCCCTGACCGACACCTCGCGTTACAGGAAAACTAGCCGTCACTTGCCCTTGGCCTCCCCACCTCACCCGGGCAAAGTTGTCCTCGTGCAATTTAACCACAAGGTCTATGAGTTCGTGCGGTAAGGGCAGATTTCTCAGGACGTCCCACAGTTTTGCCCTAGGCACAAGATCAAAGGCCGACTTAAGGTCCACAAAGGCGGCATAGATGGACCCACCGCCTAATAGCACCACCTTCCAGTATATCAGGGTGAATCTGAAAACCTGGTCGATGGTGCTGGTGCCTGATCTAAAGCCAGCCTGTAATGGGGAGAGAATGCTATCCATCTCCATCCACCCCTGGATTCTAGCAAGAACCATCCTAGCGACTATTTTTTGTATGGAGTCGATTAAGCTTATGGGACGGTAGTTTCCCGGGACCGAACGGTCCCCTTTTTTTAAAATTGGAAGAATTTCCGCCCCTTTCCAGGACTCTGGAATCCTTGCCCCCTTTGCGATGGCATTGGCAAGCAAAGTTATATAGGGAACCCATGATTGGAGATTTGTTTTAAATCGGTCAGCAGGGATAGAATCCATCCCTGGGGCTTCCCCGATTGTACTGAACTGAGTGCAAACTCGGTATCAGAGGTTGTAAAAACTAGCGTATGACTAGGGACAGCGAGCGGGGATGCACCCAGTACTTGACCAATTTGGGGTTCTAAGTCCGGATCCTTAAACTGGCTGGAATAAAAGTCCACCCATACATCAGCTGGGACGTGATTTACAGGAATTTGGGAATCCGGATTCCTACCCCATTTTACAATTTCCCAAACTTTACTTGATTAGATGATTGGCAAGCCTCGAAGAGATCGGACCAATGACGCTCGTCCCATTCTCTCTTCGCGACCCACTGTACCTTTTTTATACGTTTGGCGGGCCAATTTAATTTCGCTAGAGACCCTGGATTTAATGGCTTTTATTAGGCTGCTATGTGCCACCCTACAGTTCTTATTGTACCATTTTTTCTGAGCACCCAATGCCTTCACATTCCCACGTTTTAGCGGCAGAGTTAAAAGGGCTTTGAGTTTAGTGAAGCACTGGTCGTGAAGATCACTAATCTGAGGAACAGCATCCATGGTGGGCGATAGATTTAAAATGGTACTCAATGTCATCGAGACTTCCTTTGCTATGCCATCTAACAAAGTGTGGTCTTCCACAACCCTACACCATTTAACCCTTCTTCTATCATTGGACAGGACGGCCTCTGCCGTTAAGCAGGATGTTGTTAGGGGCCTACCAGGGCAACCTGGAAGCTGCAGACTTAAAGACAATGGCTTATGGTCACTCTCCGGACCGACCACAACTTCCATATCGTCCACGAGTGACCAATATTCCATTTTGACCAAAATATAATCTATTCGGCTTTTGCTGATCCCATTGTCAAAAGTGGGTTTGCCAGCCTTATCGGAGGCCGTTCGCCCATTTGCCGCTCTCAGGCCCCACTCCAGACACAGCCCTAACCAATGGAGAGCAGCCACGGTGGCCTTTTTACGATTGATCAAAGATAGAGACGGAATATTCCATACTGCATCTTCCTCAGCCCCCAAATCCTCCCCCTCACTAAACAGGGGTTCCAAGGTACAATTGAGGTCCCCTGCTATAAGGATTAATTTGTCTCTTCCTATCTGCTCAAGATAAGAGTCCAAATCATCCAAAATGACCGACAGAGCCCTCCTGGACGACCTCGAGCATAAATATTGATAACTGCAATGTCCTGCAGGTTAGCCTTACTAAGCTTAATTCCCAGGAGATCAGGGTTAACCCCTGCAATTTCAATTGGTCTATACCCAATAGACTGCCTAACCCATATTATTAGGCCCCCTGAGGCTCTGCCTTTTGGACCCCTGATTGCTGGCTTATGAAAGTTTAAAAACCCTACCAGATATATAGGATCAGGAGCCCAACTCTCTTGGAGGATTACAATATCAAAGGTATCAATAAAATCAGCCCAATCCTCCGAACCTATTCGTCCCTTTAACCCTGCGATGTTCCATGAAACAACTTTGAGCGGCTCAACCTGACTAAGGGGTGTGGCTTGATCCAAATCACACAGCTCCTCCCCAGTAATACTAACCATGCATGGTTGAGGGCTGGATGACAGGTTTACATCTGTACTGGTCTCAACAACCCTCTCCACAGCCTTCTCCATATGTCCTCCCGCATAACTCAAGCTTATATTACAAACTCCATTATTGCCATTTACATGGTTTCTCAAATGACACCCTCTACTAGATGCGGGGTACAGTCAATCAATGCCCTCCAGGCCAGAGAGGGAATCAAAATGGTTAAACAGTTGTGGATAAAAAGGAGAATAAGGGATCCTATCCATCTGGGATCTACCAACGGGTCTTCTAGGCATCAGGGGGTTGGAAAAGGCCGCACCATATCTTTTAGGGTAAACATAACCCAAACCCAAGGACTGCACATCCCCCATCCTCCCAAACCTTGCCTCCCTGCATATGTAGTCAACCACCCAGGGATCCCTGAAGTTTATAATGATACAATCCCCTTCTAGGTCCTTCTCACATTGACCCACCCAATCCACTCTTCTGACATTCAGTATCTCGGTTGAGGAGGAGGGTGGGAGGGGTCGGTTTTTACTTAACCAAAAAACAACTTTGTTTTTGAGGTCACCATGAGATTCTGTTTGGCCCTCCCTAATGGGTGAAACACCCGTTAGGACGATTGTGTATGGAGTTGCATCGATAGGTAGATCAGTACGAGGGGAACCCCGTTTTTTGCCAGGATTACAATTTGCACTCCCAACTACTCTGGAACTTGCTTTGGGCTGAATGGGTGGTTTCGGACCACATTTCACAGAACTCTGTGCCGAAGTAACAGCAGTAGACTTGGAAGTACTTGGCTGGGGAGAGGGATTTGATTTAAAACTGGCCTTCTTGGGTTTCGAAGCCTGTACTAATGCGTCCAGAGTGGGCGCAGGTACATCATTTGAAGTGCTGCCCCTGGGACATATGCCGTCGGGATTATTTAAGACGGCCCGGGCAGAAGTGGGCTTAGCAATTACTAACTGGGACTGGTTATTTAGTGAAGCTCCTCCCTGGGGTTTAGGAATACTAAAGGAGATGGAGTTAGACGGTGCAGCTTGGACATTAACCAGCTTTTTTAACATACAGGTGTTTGTATTGACAAGATTCTCAAGCACATCTAATTTTGAGTTCATAAGTCTGGTACTTTCAAGTACAGGCAGCAAGAGAGTTTTAATTAATACTTCCATCTTTGCCATGAGGCCATCGTCACCACTACTGCTCGCAGGGCAGGAGTTTGGCAACCCAGATGCAACTTGGGAAGGAAGCCCATGAACACTAGAAACCAGGGTAGGCTGTGAGCCAGTAATAGCCTTGGGGTTAGAGGTTAATTGTGATGTGTAAGCTATTTTGGGTACTTTTGAAACACCTCCCCTCTGCCGACCCGTGTTTCTCTTCTTCTTGCAGGGATGGTTCCTTGGTGAATCCTCTTCTTGGGATAAATCTAATTGGGATTGACTTAGTAAGAGCATACTTCCCCCCACCCCGCTACCAGATGAATCACTGGAGTTTAAGTCACTGCAACTTTATACCAAAGAAACTCCCACTGCATCACGGTGAACATCCACCAATACAGGAACCAAGGAATGGTTAGTACCTGTTAGTAATACTTCAGGACTAGACACTGCGGCAATAGGGCCTAACGAGGAACGTTTCCCACTGACAAGATCTAGTGAGAGCCGTTTCTCGGCAAAAGCTATCTCCTTCTCCAAAATTCCAGTAGCTTTAATGAGGAAGGCATCCAGGGGACCAGAAACCACCCCCTTTGAGGTTTGCAACTGCACAATTCGTTCCTTTCCGGAACGTAGAGGCATGGTTAATGCAACCTAGCAACAAAAGTGGAGAAGGGGAAGGGGGGAATCTATAATGAACCAGGGGAGAATCGCAATACCTCGTAAGTTAAACAGTGAGGGCCAGTAGATACAAACAAACCAAGGGGTATGGCCCAACCCAACCTTGCCCGACCACGGACGGCCACAGACCGCCCCGCCCTTGTCCCGGGCTTCTCCCGGACTTCTCCCCCGCGCTCCCGCGCAGCGGCAGTAAGTTCTACTAATATTGGATATGAGCCGCCCAGGGGGCGGGGCTAGCAGGGAGAGCGGGCCAGCTGTAGCGAGTTGGCCAGGCAGGGACTCCTGGTAGATGGAGTCCCCGCTATATCGCTCGCAGCCCTGCTACAGTGCCCCTAGGTTCCCCAGTTGCCGTAAGCCTCCACTTAGTCCGCAAGACCCCCGCAGTTCTCCTTCACGATGCGGGACCCGTGAAGCGGGTCCAGCGAGTTGTTAGCTGTGTAGGCAAAGAGGAGCAGCCCAGCGGGAGGATCCAGGAAGTGTAAAACCACACAGGGCAAAGTCACGATGCAAGAGTTTCACCGAGACAGCGGGCAGGAAAGTTTTAATGGTGATTTGTGCGCAGGGGGCGGGGTTAGCAGGGAGAGCGGGCCAGGTATAGCGAGTTGGCCAGGCAGGGATGGAGTCCCCGCTATATCGCTCGCAGCCCTGCTACAGTGCCCCTAGGTTCCCCAGTTGCCGTAAGCCTCCACTTAGTCCGCAAGACCCCCGCAGTCCTCCTTCACGATGCGGGACCCGCGTAGCGGGTCCGGTGAGTTGTTAGCTGTGTAGGCAAAGAGGAGCAGCCCAGCGGGAGGATCCAGGAAGTGTAAAACCACACAGGGCAAAGTCACGATGCAAGAGTCCCCAGAGCAGTTTCTAGCCATGTTATCCAATGGTAGGTGGATAACATGGCTAAGTAATGCATGAATATCGCGGACGTTTCAGCGATATTCATGCATTTCGGCTGATTTTTATTGCTTAGCAGATAAACCTTGATAACAGCAAGGTTTCTAAGCGATAAAAGTAGGCGAAGCACGGCGATAAAATTATAGCCGCTAAACAAGCTTAGCGATAATTATCGCTTATGCTTGGTAATATGCCCCAGTATTATTTACTATTCCAACTCCAGCCTACGTACAGTAGGGAAGGTGTTGGAATAGTAAATCACACTATTTCTTAGTCTAGGGCGCCCTCCAGTGCTAGTCGTGGTAATGACTTGCGTTGTTAAAACAGCGATGTGAATGTACTGGGGTGTACTGGGGTGTTTTGGCCGCTTTGTTAAGTCGTTTCCCCCTGGTCACTGGCTAGTGACCCAGACTCTGTCCCCTCTGGTTTCAAGTTCTTCAGATCTCTGATCCACCCTTGGATCCCTATTGAACACTTTCCACTTGGACTCCAGCAGCACTTTGCAGCAGCTCTCCATTGAAATCGACTACGAAACCTGGCACGAAAAGACACCAATGCACCCGAACTCCCTGAGTGAGGTAACTCGAGTACTCCGGTGCTCCCGTGGGTGTTGTCTCTAGAACCTCCTAGTTCTAAGGGGGTTTGCTCCAAGTCCTCTTCTAAGTATCCTTTATCTGTAATTTTCCAACCGCGACTTTCTCCATAGAAGTTAAAAGTGATTTGCGGCTGTGTTTAGACACTGCACGCGTCCCCTGTGGGTCCCCTGTGTCACTACCTTGGGTGGTTCCTGGTGGCCCCAAGCAGTTCTTCAGGCTCTAGGCCTGTGCTCTATGTAAGTCGTGGTACTTATACCACTTTCTTAATATATGGTTGTGTATGCCCCTGGGGCTCAACGTGTATTGTGCTAATTTACTGTGTGCTAAATAGGTTTACCGTATGAACTTTTGCCACTAGCCTCATAAAGAGACTAGTGGGATGTGTTTAGAATAAATACATATATTTTATAAATATACCTGGTGTGGTTCTCCTTTCATTTGGTCATTTACGAGATTATAGACTGGTAAAACAAGATGCTTTACATTCCTCCAAGACTTAGCCTGAATGCTGCTCTCCACAGCTACCACTAGGTTAGCTTTCTATATAGGTTGTCTTTAAACCTACCATCAATAAGGGTCGTTTGGACTTGTGCAAGGTGCCCACTAGAATAGTGGACAGCATATGCCAGGACAACTTCTCACAGCTGCAAACAGTTCTTTTGAGGAGTTTGCGTCTGCCTCAATTTCGTTGGGGAAGTAGGCCAATTTCTTCATGCGAATCAGCATCTAATATCTAGATAGATATATGCTATATTTGACCTTTTCTGAGTCATAGTATCTCAATCTCTCCATCTTTTTTCTTGTCTCATGCAGACCTGTTTAAGGGCCCTTATGTCGTCAGAGATGATCTCATTTGATCTTGGTCCTTTTCACAGGTGCCAAGATGGTGCTGGCCAAGTCTGGCTAGATTGTCTTTGATCTTGTTGGAGACCTTCATGATTATGCTAATCTAGATCGCACCATAAGCACAATATGGCCGTTTAAGAAAATATCATACGACCCAGTTGGGACTCGAACCCACAATCCCCAGCTTCGGAGGCTGATGCCTTATCCATTAGGCCACTGGGCCTTGCTGGAAACAAGAGATAAGAGAACAACCACATCTGAAGGAAAGTACTAGTATCAAACAGCCTGCAGAGAGCATTAGGAGACTCAAAGATACATCTTACCAGCACACTTACCACATACACAGAGTCAGTATGCCAATAGGACGTAATTCAGGTATGGCAGGGGTAAGAAGCCAGGAACAGAGATACACTGAACTTACAAAACACTTCAGGTCCTGGCATTGTGGGTATTGCTTCTATATTAGACTGTGTAGAACAGAGTGTCTGCCCTGCCTCCGGGATAATAAGCCATGGGGAGTCTGACATCGAAATGATAGATAATCTTATAAGAATGCAGGGGCGGCAGGAAGAGATACACCCTGTGAACTAAGTGTGATTTCAGGACTCCCTATTGTTTTGTAAATTCACTCTTGTAATGGCCCAAAGAAGGTGTTTTGGTTATGATGGGTTTTTGGACTCACCTAGTCGTGCACTGTTCACTTGGTGCTCCGCACCTTTAAATACTGATAACACTCGTGTTTTGTACTACTGTTATTGCTTTTATTTTGCAATTTTCATTACTTTTATATCTAGATACCGTGTTGTGTGTTATTTTACATTGTGCATAACAAAAACATAACATATACATTTGTTTCTTTTTCCTTTGTGCAAACATTATATCATTTTTACATTCGTTTCTTTGTCAATACTTTGGCAATTCAATAATCATAGATTCACAAAAGAGCCCTATGCATTTCGGCACCTCTGTGGTACCTTCATCAGGGGCGACTCTGTAATGAAAAACATAAAATGTGTGTAAGAGTCTGGTTTAAAAAGGTACATGGGGGTGTATGTCTGTACTGTGTAGTGGTCATACCTGTTATCACAAGTAGATGTTGTTTTTATTTGCGTCAAACACTCTTGCCCTGTATGGATCACTAGAAAAACGACAATAGTCAAATGACCTATGTTAATTCTGTGTCAGGCTACACTAATCCGCTCTAGTTAAATGGTTTAAACTTAAGGGACATACCTGTAATATATGCTCAAGAATCTCTGAAATAAAAGGATAAAGGACATCTGTTTAAGTCCCAAACAAATGGGTGCTAGCTATGATAATATAACGGTTAATCTAGAGACCCTTACCTTGTCTTCACTATTATTTTCAGTCTGTTTGGTAAGCATAAAAGAAAAAATAGAGGTCGTTTACCATTCTGTGCTGTGGGCGCTTAAAGTTATCAGGACACGATACTGGTAGTTCGAGGAAAAAGCGTACCTGGGTTGCTAAGTTTAAATTCCGTATCCACTACGCGTAGCCCTTCGCTCGCTGTGTATGCTTCAGCATCAAACGATCGCCATTAAAACTCCATGAGCTCCGCTAAATTGCGGAGTTATGAAAATAGAAAACGGACTGTAATACTATTCACTGCTATCTGCTGATTTTACTTGAGCGCCATATTAGCGTGGATCTATTTGATAAATAACTTCCTGACTCGTACCTTTTAGAGCGAGCTTATTCATTTCTGAATGTTGCAAACATCGTACATTAATTATCACTCGCCTTAGGTGGTTTTTACACGTATATTGACATTCTCTCATCCATCGTGTAACGGACGTCATATAATCCCTGTTTTGATGGCTTTTAAGTAACCTATACTATACTAAATGCTTCATTATCTTATTACTCGCTGCTAACCTGAAGAAACTGCTGTGTGCGGTAATGACTAACTGGATAGTTTATTCAAGCACGATCGTCATGTTATTCCTAATGCAGTTATTGGTCAGGTGACCTGCTGTTCACGTCACAGCTTTAGGGTTGCTACCTCCTATTTGTAATCAACAATGGTTGCTGTCACTCGATTGCTTACTCAAAGCAATTAGACCTATACTTGTGATCCTGGTAATTATTAGGGAGATTAATGTTGTTGTGTGTTGACTGGTGTGCTAGTGTGAGAAACAAATCATGATCAGTGACATTTGAGACAGTAACACATTGTATAGACTATTCTTAATTTCCTATACATTGTTTGCAGTGTACTAATACTGAGATCCCATAAAAGTACAAAACATTTAAACATTCCTCTTGTAAATCATACTAACTGAGCTCAAATAGTCTTAGTGCTATTTTTCTAGTAACAATCCTAAGCATCTATTTACAAACTAGTGTTCCTGATAAGTAAACCACTATTCCTGTGCTGAAAACTATATTTATTTCAGAGATCCTTGAGCATATATTACAGGTATGTCCCTTAAGTTTAAACCATTTAACTAGAGCGGATTAGTGTAGCCTGACACAGAATTAACATAGGTCATTTGACTATTGTCGTTTTTCTAGTGATCCATACAGGGCAAGAGTGTTTGACGCAAATACAAACAACATCTACTTGTGATAACAGGTATGACCACTACACAGTACAGACATACACCCCCATGTACCTTTTTAAACCAGACTCTTACACACATTTTATGTTTTTCATTACAGAGTCGCCCCTGATGAAGGTACCACAGAGGTGCCGAAATGCATAGGGCTCTTTTGTGAATCTATGATTATTGAATTGGCAAAGTATTGACAAAGAAACAAATGTAAAAATTATATAATGTTTGCACAAAGGAAAAAGAAACAAATGTATATGTTTATGTTTTTGTTATGCACAATGTAAAATAACACACAACAAGGTATCTAGATATAAAAGTAATGAAAATTGCAAAATAAAAGCAATAACAGTAGTACAAAACACGAGTGTTATCAGTATTTAAAGGTGCGGAGCACCAAGTGAACAGTGCACGACTAGGTGGGTCCAAAAACCCATCATAACCAAGCCATATCGCACAGGAGTGACTACCCTGATTAGTCGTAGCACCATTTGACAAGCGGAATATTTTGATTTCAAATAAACGGAGTGCTCTTCACGAACCCTATCTTTCTACATTAATCACAAGTCAACTAGTGAGGAGGCACCCAATTATTCAGGATGCAGTTTGATACAATCACAGGAATGACAGATAACAGAGCCAATACATTGGCGTACACTAATGAACAGGCAGACCAAATTTATTCTCTAATCAAAGAAGTCAAAAACATGGAAGTACATGGGGGATCCATAAGTCAACAACTGAAACAACTGGAATATCTAACACGTCGTCAATTAAATCAACAGATGCATGCGTCTACACTCATTCAATATCACCGAGCAAAGCGCATACCGAGAGGCCTACGTTTATCAATAAAACCTATGTTGTTTCGTTTTAATTTGAATTCAAGATTTATGGACAAATGGTTTAGCATTCTAAATAAATGCTCCTTGGACTTGATATTGCTCATAATTGAGGAACTATCCAAAACCATCAGGGAATTGGAGGAAGAAATTTATGTGCTTAAAACGGAACTGGAAACTAGAATGGAGACAGACAGTTGGAAAATGAGCCTGGAGGGCATCAACATCAAACTAGACAAATATGAAAAAGAGCTACAGGAGGGTAAATTGAGAAAGTACAAACGAGATACTATAGATTATAAGCTCAACGAGGTTTATACATGGGCGGACATCTATGCCCGACGCCAATACATTCCAAAAAAAACACCGACATCTGCACGTTCCTCCGAGGAAAGTCTGGTGACAGACAATGAAACATCCATACGCAGAGGACCAGTAAAAGTTAGCCAAGATGGGGCTATACTGCCAGGAGAGAGGAGCAATCAAGCAACCACCAGTGGACAAACGACTTTTTTGTCACAGGAACAGGACTCAGGACAACCACCAACGCTACCATCAGAAACAGCAACAGCAAGCGGAAAACAAGGCGAGGAAGTGGCCGGAAAAGCGTTGAGGAGCGGACGAACTGTGATCTGATTATCAACATTTCTTCCACCACGTTGACCCAACAACAAAAATCAACTTTAAATAAAGGTCTCACATTTGTTCCAACAATTGCTACCAATGAAATGGAAACCGAGGGAGCATTTTTTAGATTTATGAGAACACTAAAATTGAGACACTATTTTGAAAATGTTGTCGACCCAACAGAGAAGATTGATGATGATCCTATCAATAAATTTAGACCTAAGAGTGTGTTCCAAGCACCAGTGTCGCACAAGATGTTAGACACGTTCGAAACAATGGTGAGGAAAGATCTACAGGAGTTAGACTACAAAAGAAAACAACACAACAACTTGACCAAACTTGAGCAGAGAATAATAAACAACTTGGCAAACAATACAGCACTCACGATACAACCAGCAGATATAGGCGGTGCCCTGGTATTAATGGACACAGTCTTTTATGAACAAAAAGTGAATGAACACGTGGCAGATGAGAACACGTATCTCAAATTACCAGTAGATCCAACAGGAACACTCCAACAAATGTTGCATGATATTTTGAAAGCAGCCACAGAGAATGAGTGGATTAATGAGCAAACGTCAGCATATCTCACCCAGAAGAACCCCAGGCGCCCTAAACTGTACATGATCCCGAAGATCCACAAACATCCAACAAACCCTCCGCTAAGACCAATAGTCTCAGGATGTGGGTCGATCTTCGACCCAATTGGCAGATACATTGATCACTACTTACAACAATTCGTTCAACAATGGGGGTCCTACATACGTGATACAACGGATTTTCTCAACAAGCTCAAATGGACAGAAGCAGGATTTCAACAACATTGGATCATCTGCACCATTGACGTGGTATCACTTTATACCTCAATACCCCACCATGCAGGACTGGAATCTGTCGAATGGGCATTGCTTAAAATGGAGAATTTACCCATGAACCAGAAGATCTTCCTGATACAGCTGCTAAAGTTTTGTCTCCATAACAGCTATTTTGTATGGAAAAATGAGTATTTTGTGCAACTGAATGGAACATCAATGGGATTTGCAGGGGCCCCTGCATACGCAAATACCTTTATGGCTCAATACGAATCCAAGAACTTGATGTCATTGAGAGAATGGGCACATGTTAAAATGTACAGTCGATTCATTGATGACGTGTTTTTAATCTGGGATGACACACAGCAGACTCTTGAGCAACTTATAAGTTCTTTGAACCAAGTGGACACTAGAATTCAATTAACCTATAAGATTAGTGAAGAGGTCATTGACTTTTTGGATGTCAGAATAACCAAAACGCAACATGGTTTTGAAACAGCTCTATATACCAAACCGACGGACCGTAATAGTGCTCTGAACTACATGAGTTTTCATCCCAAGAATCTCATTATTAACTTACCAGTGTCCCAATTCATCAGGATAAAACGCATATGCTCCAACGATCAAGTTTGTCAAAAAACACTTGAAAAACAGGCACAGAAATACAAAGACAGAGGATACCCAGTAAAGTACTCGAACCACAGCTCAATAAAGTACAACTAATGGACAGAGCAGATCTACTGAAACCAAGTAAGAAGAAAACCCTTGATAGGATGGTATTTGTGACTAAATACACTACTTTATCGACAAAAATCAAAAAAATAATCAACAAAAGGTGGGAACTGTTATCAGCAGAAACAGATTTTCAAGGCATCTTCAAAGAACTTCCAATACATGCGTATACAAGAGGACCAAACCTGAGAACAAGGCTTAAACACACACAACTCCCTGACAGTCCAGCAACATATAAGGGCACAACACGTTGTTTGAACTGCATCAATTGCAACAATGTAATCACTGGAAATACATGCACACACCCAACTACAGGAAAACTTATACAGTTGAAGCACACCAGTGACTGTAACACAGACAATGTAGTATATGCTATCAAGTGTCCATGCGGAAAGATGTACACAGGCAAAACTGAGCGAAAAGTCAAAATACGCATAACGGAGCACAAGAGCAGAATCCGCAATCAGAATTTAACTTCACCTTTGGTGCTCCATTGGAGGGATGAAAAACACACCATCTCACAACTGAGATTTTTCATATTGGAAAAAGTACAAATGAAAGAAGGGGTAGACAATCACCAAAGACTAATGCAACGAGAGCTTTTTTGGATCAAATACCTCAAAACTTTAGCTCCAACAGGGCTCAAAGATAAATATGATCTGAGTTGTTACCTGTAAATAGCACCGACCATCTACATAATGGAACTAAATAATGAACAGAAACATATCCCCACAAAAATATATATAGTTTTCAGCACAGGAATAGTGGTTTACTTATCAGGAACACTAGTTTGTAAATAGATGCTTAGGATTGTTACTAGAAAAATAGCACTAAGACTATTTGAGCTCAGTTAGTATGATTTACAAGAGGAATGTTTAAATGTTTTGTACTTTTATGGGATCTCAGTATTAGTACACTGCAAACAATGTATAGGAAATTAAGAATAGTCTATACAATGTGTTACTGTCTCAAATGTCACTGATCATGATTTGTTTCTCACACTAGCTCACCAGTCAACACACAACAACATTAATCTCCCTAATAATTACCAGGATCACAAGTATAGGTCTAATTCCTTTGAGTAAGCAATCGAGTGACAGCAACCATTGTTGATTACAAATAGGAGGTAGTAACCCTAAAGCTGTGACGTGAACAGCAGGTCACCTGACCAATAACTGCATTAGGAATAACATGACGATCGTGCTTGAATAAACTATCCAGTTAGTCATTACCGCACACAGCAGTTTCTTCAGGTTAGCAGCGAGTAATAAGATAATGAAGCATTTAGTATAGTATAGGTTACTTAAAAGCCATCAAAACAGGGATTATATGACGTCCGTTACACGATGGATGAGAGAATGTCAATATACGTGTAAAAACCACCTAAGGCGAGTGATAATTAATGTACGATGTTTGCAACATTCAGAAATGAATAAGCTCGCTCTAAAAGGTACGAGTCAGGAAGTTATTTATCAAATAGATCCACGCTAATATGGCGCTCAAGTAAAATCAGCAGATAGCAGTGAATAGTATTACAGTCCGTTTTCTATTTTCATAACTCCGCAATTTAGCAGAGCTCATGGAGTTTTAATGGCGATCGTTTGATGCTGAAGCATACACAGCGAGCGAAGGGCTACGCGTAGTGGATACGGAATTTAAACTTGGCAACCCAGGTACGCTTTTTCCTCGAACTACCAGTATCGTGTCCTGATAACTTTAAGCGCCCACAGCACAGAATAGTAAACGACCTCTATTTTTTCTTTTATGCTTACCGAACAGACTGAAAATAATAGTGAAGACAAGGTAAGGGTCTCTAGATTAACCGTTATATTATCATAGCTAGCACCCATTTGTTTGGGACTTAAACAGATGTCCTTTATCCTTTTATTTCAGAGATCCTTGAGCATATATTACAGGTATGTCCCTTAAGTTTAAACCATTTAACTAGAGCGGATTAGTGTAGCCTGACACAGAATTAACATAGGTCATTTGACTATTGTCGTTTTTCTAGTGATCCATACAGGGCAAGAGTGTTTGACGCAAATACAAACAACATCTACTTGTGATAACAGGTATGACCACTACACAGTACAGACATACACCCCCATGTACCTTTTTAAACCAGACTCTTACACACATTTTATGTTTTTCATTACAGAGTCGCCCCTGATGAAGGTACCACAGAGGTGCCGAAATGCATAGGGCTCTTTTGTGAATCTATGATTATTGAATTGCCAAAGTATTGACAAAGAAACGAATGTAAAAATGATATAATGTTTGCACAAAGGAAAAAGAAACAAATGTATATGTTTATGTTTTTGTTATGCACAATGTAAAATAACACACAACAAGGTATCTAGATATAAAAGTAATGAAAATTGCAAAATAAAAGCAATAACAGTAGTACAAAACACGAGTGTTATCAGTATTTAAAGGAGCGGAGCACCAAGTGAACAGTGCACGACTAGGTGGGTCCAAAAACCCATCATAACCAAGCCATATCGCACAGAAGTGACTACCCTGATTAGTCGTAGCACCATTTGACAAGCGGAATATTTTGATTTCAAATAAACGGAGTGCTCTTCACGAACCCTATCTTTCTACCAAAGAAGGTGTTGGCATACTAGGGTGCACTGTAATACCAGAAAACAATGAAGGGAAAGGGTCAAGCAGGTGACCTCTCTCTTCAAGAGTGAGGATGGTGACCTTTGAACTCACAGATTGCAGGTTCATCCAGGGAAGATGGTGTCCTCTGAAGTGAGTTAAGGATTCTCCCTACGGTAGGTTGGTGGCCTCTGCCTCAAGGAGCAGCATGTCTCTGAATATGGAATCAAACTCAAGGGCAGTCATTACTTTGATGAGTAAGTGGGGCCTCTGGATTCAAGGGAAGTCAGATCTGATGACTGGGGCCAATGGATTCAAGGATGGTCAGCTCTTTGATGTCTTGATTCTGGCCTCTGTATTCTTTGGACGGAGATTCCCTTACAAGCAGAGATGTGTGACAGTGTATCAATTTTTCTTCACAGAATTTGTTAAATTCCATAAACATTGTCTGGTATTACACACAATAACAGTGTCAGAAGGAAATGTTTTTTCCGAGTTCTTGCATGACATTGTTTAAGCAAACGCACCCCTCATGTGAAAACAACTCTCCAAATAAAACAGGAGACTAGCACTAACACAAATTGTCTTTCTGCAAGACCCTTTCATTGTAAACCTCTCTTCCTCAGATATATTGTGAGACGTCTTCAGCAAGTTGCACTCTGCTTAAAAAATGTTACATTAATTTGTAAATCGTTTAGTTTACAAAACTTCTTGAACCTATTAAGTGCAGTTTGCAGCCCCCTATGTGTTTTTGAGAGGAGTAAAGTATCGTCAGCAAATATAAGCATCGGAAACTTGGTTCCACCTAATGAGGGAGCGTCAGTGGGGGTGTTGGCAAAGAACTTCACCACCTGGTCAATGAACAATAGAAAAAGAGTAGGAGCCAAAACGCATCCCTGACGGACACCTCGCGTTACAGGAAAACTAGCCGTCACTTGCCCTTGGCCTCCCCACCTCACCCGGGCAAAGTTGTCCTCGTGCAATTTAACCACAAGGTCTAGGAGTTCGGGCGGTAAGGGCAGATTTCTCAGGACGTCCCACAGTTTTGCCCTAGGCACAAGATCAAAGGCCGACTTAAGGTCCACAAAGGCGGCATAGATGGACCCACCGCCTAATAGCACCACCTTCCAGTATATCAGGGTGAATCTGAAAACCTGGTCGATGGTGTTGGTGCCTGATCTAAAGCCAGCCTGTAATGGGGAGAGAATGCTATCCATCTCCATCCACCCCTGGATTCTAGCAAGAACCATCCTAGCGACTATTTTTTGTAGGGAGTCGATTAAGCTTATGGGCCGGTAGTTTCCCGGGACCGAACGGTCCCCTTTTTTGAAAATTGGAAGAATTTCCGCCCCTTTCCAGGACTCTGGAATCCTTGCCCCCTTTGCGATGGCATTGGCAAGCAAAGTTATATAGGGAACCCATAATTGGAGATTTGTTTTAAATCGGTCAGCAGGGATAGAATCCATCCCTGGGGCTTTCCCCGATTGTACTGAACTGAGTGCAAACTCGGTATCAGAGGTTGTAAAAACTAGCGTATGACTAGGGACAGCGAGCGGGGATGCACACAGTACTTGACCAATTTGGGGTTCTAAGTCCGGATCCTTAAACTGGCTGGAATAAAAGTCCACCCATACATCAGCTGGGACGTGATTTACAGGAATTTGGGAATCCGGATTCCTACCCCATTTTACAATTTCCCAGAACTTTACTTGATTAGATGATTGGCAAGCCTCGAAGAGATCGGACCAATGACGCTCGTTCCATTCTCTCTTCGCGACCCACTGTACCTTTTTATACGTGTGGCGGGCCAATTTAATTTCGCTAGAGACCCTGGATTTAATGGCTTTTATTAGGCTGCTATGTGCCACCCTACAGTTCTTATTGTACCATTTTTTCTGAGCACCCAATGCCTTCACATTCCCACGTTTTAGCGACAGAGTTAAAAGGGCTTTGAGTTTAGTGAAGCACTGGTCGTGAAGATCACTAATCTGAGGAACAGCATCCATGGTGGGCGATAGATTTAAAATGGCACTCAATGTCATCGAGATTCCTTTGCTATGCCATCTAACAAAGTGTGGTCTTCCACAACCCTACACCATTTAACCCTTCTTCTATCATTGGACAGGACGGCCTCTGCCGTTAAGCAGGATGTTGTTAGGGGCCTACCAGGGCCACCTGAAAGCTGCAGACTTAAAGACAATGGGTTATGGTCACTCTCCGGATGGACCACAACTTCCATATCGTCCACGAGTGACCAATATTCCATTTTGACCAAAATATAATCTATTCAGCTTTTGCTGATCCCATTGTCAAAAGTGGGTTTGCTAGCCTTATCCTAGGCTGTTCGCCCATTTGCCGCTCTCAGGCCCCACTCCAAACACAGCCCTAACCAATGGAGAGCAGCCTCGGTGGCCTTTTTACGATTGATCAAAGATAGAGACGGAATATTCCATACTGCATCTTCCTCAGCCCCCAAATCCTCCCCCTCACTAAACAGGGGTTCCAAGGTACAATTGAGGTCCCCTGCTATAAGGATTAATTTGTCTCTTCCTATCTGCTCAAGATAAGAGTCCAAAGCATCCAAAATGACCGGACAGCGCCCTCCTGGACGACCTTGAGCATAAATATTGATAACTACAATGTCCTGCAGGTTAGCCTTACTAAGCTTAATTCCCAGGAGATCAGGGTTAACCACTGCAATTTCAATTGGTCTATACCCAATAGACTGCCTAACCCAGATTATTAGGCCCCCTGAGGCTCTGCCTTTTGGACCCCTGATTGCTGGCTTATAAAAGTTTAAAAACCCTACCCGATATATAGGATCAGGAGCCCAACTCTCTTGGAGGATTACAGTATCAAAGGTATCAATAAAATCAGCCCAATCCTCCGAACCTATTCGTCCCTTTAACCCTGCAATGTTCCATGAAACAACTTTGAGCGGCTCAACCTGACTAAGGGGTGTGGCTTGATCCAAATCACACAGCTCCTCCCCAGTAATACTAACCATGCATGGTTGAGGGCTGGATGACAGGTTTACATCTGTACTGGTCTCAACAACCCTCTCCACAGCCTTCTCCATATGTCCTCCCGCATAACTCAAACTTATATTACAAACTCCATTATTGCCATTTACATGGTTTCTCAAATGACACCCTCTACTAGATGCGGGGTACAGTCAATCAATGCCCTCCAGGCCAGAGAGGGAATCAAAATGGTTAAACAGTTGTGGATAAAAAGGAGAATAAGGGATCCTATCCATCTGGGATCTACCACCGGGTCTTCTAGGCATCAGGGGGTTGGAAAAGGCCGCACCATATCTTTTAGGGTAAAAATAACCCAAACCCAAGGACTGCACATCCCCCATCCTCCCAAACCTTGCCTCCCTGCATATGTAGTCAACCACCCAGGGATCCCTGAAGTTTATAATGATGCAATCCCCTTCTAGGTCCTTCTCACATTGACCCACCCAATCCACTCTTTTGACATTCAGTATCTCGGTTGAGGAGGAGGGTGGGAGGGGTCGGTTTTTGCTTAACCAAAAAACAACTTTGTTTTTGAGGTCACCATGAGATTCTGTTTGGCCCTCCCTAATGTATGAAACACCCGTTAGGACGATTGTGTATGGAGTTGCATTGATAGGTAGATCAGTACGAGGGGAACCCCGTTTTTTGCCAGTTTTACAATTTGCACTCCCAACTACTCTGGAACTTGCTTTGGGTTGAATGGGTGGTTTAGGACCACATTTCACAGAATTCTGTGCCGAAGTAACAGCAGTAGACTTAGAAGTACTTGGCTGGGGAGAGGGATTTGATTTAAAACTGGCCTTCTTGGGTTTCGAAGCATGTACTAATGCGGCCAGAGTGGGCGCAGGGACATCATTTGAAGTGCTGCCCCTGGGACATGTGCCGTCGGGATTATTTAAGACGGCCCGGGCAGAGGTGGGCTTAGCAATTACTAACTGGGACTGGTTACTTTGAGTAGCTCCTCCCTGGGGTTTAGGAATACTAGAGGAGATGGAGTTAGACGGTGCAGCTTGGACATTAACCAGCTTTTTTAACATACAGGTGTTTGTATTGACAAGATTCTCAAGCACATCTAATTTTGAGTTCATAAGTCTGGTTCTTTCAAGTACAGGCAGCAAGAGAGTTTTAATTAATACTTCCATCTTTGCTATGAGGCCATCGTCACCACTATTGCTCGCAGGGCAGGAGTTTGGCAACCCAGATGCAACTTGGGAAGGAAGCCCGTGGAGAGGTGTGGCTCACTGGTTAGAGGCGGCAGACCCGAGTGCAGAGAACGGCCCGGGACCAGGGTTCGATTCCCGACGCGGCAGGGTCTTGGACCAGGATCAGCGGACTGATAATTCTCGCATCGGTGCCTACTCCGACCAGGGAGCACACTCGGCAACTCTGGGCATTAGCTTGCCTCATCTCCACAACGGCCCCACACAAACGCCGGGGATGCCTGGTTTCACCTTGGAGACCCCCAGGAGGGACTATCTCACAGGGAAAGCCAGGACGGGTTCCCCAGCGGTCTATAGCGCTACGAGGCCTCCGGGTAGCAGTGCGCTTTATAAGACACAACAATTTACAACAATTTACAATTTACAACACTAGAAAGGCTGTGAGCCAGGCTGTGAGCCAGTAATAGCCTCGGGGTTAGAGGTTAATTGTGATGTGTAAGCTATTTTGGATACTTTTGAAACACCTCCCCTCTGCCGACCCGTGTTTCTCTTCCTCTTGCAGGGATGGTTCCTTGGGGAATCCTCTTCTGGGGATAAATCTAATTGGGATTGACTTAATAAGAGCATACTTCCCCCCACCCCGCTACCAGATGAATCACTGGAGTTTAAGTCACTGCAACTTGATACCAAAGGAACTCCCACTGCATCACGGTGAACATCCACCAATACAGGAACCAAGGAATGGTTAGTACCTGTTAGTAATACTTCAGGACTAGACACTGCGGCAATAGGGCCTAACGAGGAACGTTTCTCACTGACAAGATCTAGTGAGAGCCGTTTCTCTGCAAAAGCTATTTCCTTCTCCAAAATTCCAGTAGCTTTAATGAGGAAGGCATCCAGGGGACCAGAAACAACCCCCTTTGAGGTTTGCAACTGCGCAATTCGTTCCTTTCCGGAACGTAGAGGCATGGTTAATGCAACCTAGCAACAAAAGTGGAGAAGGGGAAGGGGAGAATCTATAATGAACCAGGGGAGAATCGCAATTTCTCGTAAGTTAAACAGTGAGGCCAGTAGATACAAACAAACCAAGGGGTATGGCCCAACCCAACCTTGCCCGACCACGGACGGCCACAGACGGCCCCGCCCTTGTCCCGGGCTTCTCTCGCGTGCTCCCGCGCAGCGGCAGTAAGTTCTACTAATATTGGATATGAGCCGCCCAGGGGGCGGGGCTAGCAGGGAGAGTGGGCCAGGTGTAGCGAGTTGGCCAGGCAGGGACTCCTGGTAGATGGAGTCCCCGCTATATCGCTCGCAGCCCTGCTACAGTGCCCCTAGGTTCCCCAGTTGCCGTAAGCCTTCACTTAGTCCGCAAGACCCCCGCAGTCCTCCTTCACGATACGGGACCCGTGAAGCGGGTCCAGCGAGTTGTTAGCTGTGTAGGCAAAGAGGAGCAGCCCAGCGGGAGGATCCAGGAAGTGTAAAACCACACAGGGCAAAGTCACGATGCAAGAGTCTCACAGAGACAGCGGGCAGGAAAGTTTTAATGGTGATCTGTGCGCAGGGGGCGGGGCTAGCAGGGAGAGTGGGCCAGGTGTAGCGAGTTGGCCAGGCAGGGACTCCTGGTAGATGGAGTCCCCGCTATATCGCTCGCAGCCCTGCTACAGTGCCCCTAGGTTCCCCAGTTGCCGTAAGCCTCCACTTAGTCCGCAAGACCCCCGCAGTCCTCCTTCACGATGCGGGACCCACGAAGCGGGTCCGGTGAGTTGTTAGCTGTGTAGGCAAAGAGGAGCAGCCCAGCGGGAGGATCCAGGAAGTGTAAAACCACACAGGGCAAAGTCAAGATGCAAGATTCCCCAGAGCAGTTTCTAGCCATGTTATCCAATGGTAGGTGGATAACATGGCTAAGTAATGCATGAATATCGCGGACGTTTCAGCGATATTCATGCATTTCGGCCGATTTTTATCGCTTAGGAGATAAACCTTGATAACAGCAAGGTTTCTAAGCGATAAAAGTAGGCGAAGCACGGGGATAAAATTATAGCCGCTAAACAAGCTTAGCGATAATTATCGCTTATGCTTGGTAATATGCCCCAGTATTATTTACTATTCCAACTCCAGCCTACGTACAGTAGGGAAGGTGTTGGAATAGTAAATCACACTATTTCTTAGTCTAGGGCGCCCTCCAGTGCTAGTCGTGGTAATGACTTGCGTTGTTAAAACAGCGATGTGAATGTACTGGGGTGTAC